>NC_084485.1:79097679-79401880 GCF_030035675.1 Rhineura floridana | reverse complement strand
ATCCTATGATTTCCAAGACTCAGCTTGTAAATTTGCCAACTTGTTTGACCTCTGCTGCTTCTGTGCCTTTAACAGAGGGATGGGGAACCTTTGGCCCTCCAAATGTTGTTGGACTACTGTACCACTTCAATCAACCCTGGCCATTGACCATGATGGCTGGGGCTGATGGGAGTTGGAGTCCAACAGCGTCTGGAGGGCCATAGGTTCCACACCTGTGCTTTAACATCAACTTGATGTACAGAGAGTAGCAGCAGGTATTATTGATTCTTTCTCTCCTGAGAAAAGTTTTGCCTGCTGATTTCTGCAGATCAAGTGACTGTTAAAAGCACAAGAGCAAGCAAAGCTGTTTTGTTCCTAGTCAGCTGGCAGCCTTATCAGAAAGTGGCAATTCAATGGCCTGAGTGAAATAATCAGTGGTAGCCCCAAAAGGAAAGTTATAATTTACTCGCAGTTCTATGGGTAACTATTTCCCATGAAAAGGCATAACTATTCATTGGTTTTATATAATTTGGTGATGGAGAGCACTCGGCCCTTCAGATGAAGTTGAACTATAAGTTCTATCATCCCTGAGCAATGGCCATGTTGGCTAGGACTGATGGGAGTTGGAGGTTAACAATATGGAGTCCAACAGTATATACAGACAGACTGTAAAATACATTGTGCAAGATCTAGCTATATTTAAGGGGAGCCAGCATATAACAGAAGCCCTGCTATGCCAATAAATTGTGAGATATACTGCAACAAATATGCCATTGCAGCTGCTTCGGTATACCAGGAGAACATTGCACCAGTATATCCATTCCACTGGTACAGGGTCATCGGTGGGAAATGGGCAGCTCAGCAGCAGAATAGACTTAACACTAAATTCTATAGCCCTTCAGACCATGCCCATGCCCATGCCCCTATCAATGACAAAATGTTATGCTGATGGAAGGGGGAGAGGAAAACACTGAAAAAATCACCCAGACATTCCCACTCCCATCAACTGCCATGTTGGAGTATAGGATATGATGGCACTCCTCCTGGCCTGGACAAGTGTAGGATTTTGCAACTGCTGCGTCAGTGTAGTAGAAGCATCTCTCTGTCCCCCAAGTGGTGTGTAGGGACACTTGGTTGAAGTCTCATTAATTTCAGTGGGAAAGGCAAGCATTGGACTTTAAAATGTCTAGTAGCTGCTGGATGATGCAATGATTGCAAATTCATAGCCTCATTTTCTTTGCTAAAATGATGCCAGTTGTGAAAACTAATACTTTATAGCATGAAATCTAACAGCAAGGAAAGCCATTTATATGCCCATGACAGTAATGCTATTTTTCACAAGGCCTGAAGTGATGCAAGAATAGATTTCTGCTTTAACCAAGGGTGTGGAAGGTTAAGGAAGGCTCGGAAAGAAAGGGAGGGGAGGGCTTGAAAGCAGAGTTGTTGTTTTTAGAATCTCATGGCTCTAAGCTTCAGGTTCTGTCAGTGCAAACTGTACTAGAGGCCTGATTTTTTTTTTTACTTCACTGACCTTTAAGTCAGGATTCCTGATCAGCTGCTGTCCATCCCACAGTGCCTGCTTAGGGTCAGACTACAGATGTTATGTAGTAGATCCATGATTAGATCTCAGTATTTTGATTTTCACTAAAAAGCAGTTGTAGACGGTGGGCTGTGGGTTGATGGTGGACTGAGCTGGATGAGAGTAGTGGTACTGGAGGAGGGAGATGAACAACTTCCCCCATGCCATTTTCCTCCTGGGGAAAATTTATATTAACCTATATTGAGAGCTAGTGTGGTGTAGTGTTTAAGGTGTTGGACTACAGGGTTCAAATCCCCACATAGCCATGAAGCTCACTGGGTGACCTTGGGCCAGTCACTGCCTCTCAGTCTCATGAAAACCCTATTCACAGGGTCGCCATAAGTCGGAATCGACTTGAAGGCAGTACATTTACATTTTTAATATTGAGTCCTCACAGGGCAAATTGTAGCCTAAAGAGGAGGGGAGCAGTTTAGATGGAGGAAACGTGGCTGGAAAGTGTTAAGTCCCTCTTGTTCCTATCATAAGAAGCTCTCATGCCAAGTCAGACCATTGGTCCATCTAGTCCAGTAGCTTTTAAGCTGTTTTACATTGATTCAAAGCTTTAGAAGATACAGTTGAGGATTTCCTGTGTTAACTTGTACTGTGGTCCTCAAATGCATTCAAACCCAACAAGGTCCAAGTAGGGTTGCCCATTCTTTTTCCTGTACCTTCTACACCTTTATTTGCTGCAAAACAAACAGGTGTTGGTCAGTTGAACTCTGCATGGTATGCAGCTGCAGTGATGGAGAAAAATGCACCTGATTCACAGGCCACAATCAATTAGTACCTGACAGTCTGAATCAATCTAGCTGTAATGGTTGCAGTTTGGTGTATTTAATAATGAAATTTCCCCCAGAAATATAGAAATAAGGGTGGTGAAGGGTATGATTTTAAACAGCAAAATGACCATCTATGCATCACCGAAAATGAGGAAATGCTCAAGTCTACTGTTCAGGTACTAATGTTGATGGGGAACATCAAGGCCTTCTCATGGTTCTTATCCATGTGGTAAGCCTTTCAAAAGTAAAGCAGGAAACATGACCACTCTCACCTGCCCATGGCTTGTCTCCCTCCAGCCCAGCATGCCATTCACTTTTCTAATAACTAGGGCTTCAGTAGAGAAGTGAACTCAGCAGGGCAAATTTTTCAGATCATGGTGTGGACGAGCTTATATATGTACAGTTTGTACATACATAGGGTTATACCTAACACTGCATGACCCCCACCCCTGAAATCTGCCCTGGAGGATTCCCCAACCCTCTACAGCAGAGTTTGGGGGTGCATGAGAGGCTGCAGACAAGAGGACATGAAAGTTCTGTTGCACAAATCAAAGTGAGTTGCGCATGTGGAACAGCAGCACTGGATAAAATCCACAAGGTCTGTGCAGGTTATGCCTCCCATCTCCCACCCCCTTGCTTAGACTACACACTGAACATCTACAAAGAGCCAGTTTGTGCATTTAAAAGTTACAAGCACAATCTTTCTGTTACTGCATCTGAAATGGAAATCGTGACTTATGGCTACCCTATGAATAGGGTTTTCATGGTAAGTGGTATTCAGTGGGGGGTTACCATTGCCTCCCTCTGAGGCTAGTCCTCCCCAGCTGGCTAGGGCCCACTCAGCTTGCCACAGCTGCACAAGCCAGCCCCTTCCTTGTCCGCAACTCCCAGCTGGGGGGCAACCGGGCTCCTTAGGACTATTCAGCTTGCCCACGGCTGCACAGGTGGCAGGGCACGTAACCCCTGAGCCACTCACTGTGGGGGTTATCTTTAGCTGGCCCTTGACACCCAGGAGACATGAGCGGGGATTTGAACTCGCAGACTCTGGACTCCCAGCCAGGCTTTCCTCCCCACTGTGCTATACCAGCTGTCATGGTGAGCACTAGAAAGCTGTAAAAGCAGACACATGAATTGAAAAGCAGACAACCTGGGAGACCAGGGTTCGAATCCCCACATAGCCATGAAGCTCACTGGGTGACTTTGGGCCAGTCACTGCTTCTCAGCCTCATGAAAACCCTATTCATAAGGTCACCATAAGTCGGAATTGACTTGAAGGCAGTACATTTACATTTTTTTTATATTCTCAGGAGATACGAGCTGGGATTTGAACTCACAGACTCTGGATTTCCAGCCAGGGTCTCCTCCCCACTGTTCTAGTTTGTGTATTTAAAAGTTACAAGCACAATCTTTGTTACTGCATCTACATGCTAGGAAAAGCTTCACCTACTGAATTTCTGTCATACAGGAAGCCCTGCCAGAAAAAGCTGGCGACCACATTCTAGACAAGAGCCAGAACTGAGCTGGTCTGTAAATGTCAGCATTACCTATTGCACCGGAATTTTAACTCTGCTAGTTCATCATCAAATTAACATTTTCTTAAAGAGAGTCTGTAATAGATAGTGGAAGAATTAAATGAGATAGCAGGCAAATGTAATGATCCTAGACATGATATTATCTATCCACCAGGCTGTGTTCTACTGTCAATCTGGACACAACAAATATTTATCTGTTTAATAAGTTGTTGCACTTTTTCAGCCCATGGCCAATCAATTTCATCAAGAATTATGGATGCCATAAATTGAAAAGGAATTCCATTATCATATGGAAAACCCTAACATAGGCAGCTGGGAAGTAGCCACACATCTCTGGATGCCCACAGATCTCTGTAATTTGCTTGTATCAAAGAGAAATCCGCCAGGAAGGCGGTAGGATCCTTAGGTACTGGTTTCCATTCCACTTCATTTTGACAGGCACCTGTATGTACAAAAGTTTAAGCTACTCCTCAGCCTTGAGGGGTTGATGTGTTATGTGTGTCAGTGTGTAACAGTAAACAGTAAATACGATAATAAAATAAAATTTAAAAATGTCAAATCCAGCACCCTTCGCACTATGAAATGCTGACACAGCCTCACAGAAAAAGAGAGAGAAGATTTACCTCTTTGTGCTATTTCCCAGATCTTGCCCCATTTAAAAGTAGCCAATCTGCGCCAAGTCCTCATTTTCCATGTGGAGGTAATAGGAAGACTACATATTGAGCCTTTAAGGGGAGCTTGATCTGTAGCTATAGCAGTCAACTTGATAATGCTTATCTGCAGTAACCATGAAAAGCCTTTTCTGTTGATTTCTACAGATCAAGCTGCTTTTAAAGAAACCAGAGCAGACTAGGCTGCTGTTGTATGTTTTTATGGTCAATGTACTTTTTTTTTATGCTCATGTACTTTGTACAAAAGAAGCACACACATTTGGAAATCAAAGCTCTGTGTATTACAGGACAAACCATATGGAGCACACTGGAGACCTCAAAATTACTGCTTGGTCTTCATGTTAGCTAAAGCATTTGCCAATATCTCCATGGGACCTTTATAAATGAAATTGTTTAACCAGACTGGAATGAGTTTCAAACCATGTAAATTTACTTCTGTAAAAATTGCTGTTACATTGATGATTTATCTTAAGGAAGTACATCATCCCACCAAAGATTTCGGACACTTCCAAAGAATAAGGTAATTCAAACCATTATACTGCTTTTATTCTCTATTGCTGGAGTTTTTATGCTGAGATATATATGTATTTTAAATGTTTTTATTATTATAAAATAATTAATCTGCTCCAAGATCTTTCTTATTAGGTGGTTAATAACAAACAATGACACAGCTGCTCAGTGCACAACAAACACAAACCAAACATACAGACACCATAATTTTTATCCAAAAACCATTCTCTTTGAATACTTGCTACAGTAATATGTAGATCTATATTCACTAATAGGCCAAAAAAACCCTTGCGGTTTAAGAATGTACCTAGATATTTTTTATCAAACTTTAAAAAGTAGGGAAATTGGGCAGCTAATAGTGAATGCACCAGGGGAGCAGGAGATCTGACCAATAGTCAACAGATATTTCTATCAAACTTTAAAAAGCAGAGAAATTGGGCAGTTATAGTGAATGCTCCAGGGGAGCAGGAGACCTGACCTCCTCTCTGAGATATTGGAAAGCCCTACAAATTTGTCAAAACGCAAATAATTTGGGTTGGTCTTTCTTCCACAGTCCAATCCACTTCCTGTGTAGCTTGGAAGAATTGGGTAACATGTGCCTCTGAGCAGCGGATTAATGAGTGGTGGCATCACCTGCCATCTCCAAAGATGGAGAATTACATTTTTATACATTTGTTGGTGGTGTTCTTACTTTGCTTCTTTCCTGTGATACTACTGTTTCTACAGAGAATCTAACCTAGAAAATTATATTTCTCTCATTATTCACCCTAGAAATCTGTGTCAAATTTATTTTTCTTAATTTCAAAGCTGTTTTATTGGTCATTGTGATATCATGGTGAAGATAGCCTTTTATGTTTCACACTGGAAGTTAAGTTTTATTTCTATTTGGGGTGCATTAACTTTTGAATCTGAAACTGTAGTTTGATGTAACATTAGACTGATTATAATAAGTTGCTACTTAAGCAATGAATCTTGCTATTGGAGAAAACAAACTTGGCCTGCCCAAGATGCTTGTTTTCAGCCTGCTATGCTTAAACCACTCCTCTTAAGGAAAGGTGGGCATGGTCAATTAAAAACATGGAGCACATCTAGAATTTTGCTAGAATATATTTCACCTCCCACTGTTTTATCTTGTGCAAACTGAGATATTCCTCATGTCCATTGGAAACTATTCTGCCGAATAGTCAGTGCCATTATACCACAATTGTTTTTGGAGTTTTTTTTAGTGTTGCAGAGTGTTGCTGTACTTCACATATTCACACAAACAGAAGCAAAAGAAAATGGCTGGGAAGGAGTGTCCTGCCATGGTCTGGTAACAGTCAGGTGTCAGGGCAATCCAGAAACACAAAATCTTATGGAGAAGCTGAGTTCAGGTGTGGTAAGGCAGGCAGTCTATGAGTGGATGTGGTCCCAATAGTCATGAGGCAAAGCCAAACTCACATACAGCAGAGCTGTGCAAAAGCAGGCAGGATTCCAAAGGAAGGTTTTAGCAGGGGGTCAGAAAGAATCAGAAGCAGGACCAAGAACTGTGATTGCACAAAGCTAAGAACCTGTGCTGTTCCAGCAACTAACAGTCTTCAGCTGGGAGCTTATGTAGCCTGGTCATCCAGACCTTGCTAGACACCTACAACTGGTTAGGCTAGGCTTCAAGGTTCGCTAACTCCCAAGCAGGCTGGTTCTTGTGGACCTTGAGGTTTGTACTCGTGTGTCGATAGCGCTATAGTCGGGAGGCTCCACGAGGTCTTCAGTTGTTATGTCATTGGAGTTTTCATTGAAAGAGAAGACATAGAATAGTAGAGTTGGAATGTTGACCATTGAACCGCACTGTCACTGAGTTTGTTTTCCATCAAGTCTGAAAAACTGTAACTAGGGTGAGTTATGTCTTTGCCTAGTCTGGGAACGGACTGCCAAGGCCGTTGCTATGGTAACCATCGCGATAGACTGGGAAAAGTTCTAGCAGCTATCTGTGTTAAGCTGTGTCTTCTGTGTATTGCCTCTGAACTGAGAGGTTGTCTTCTGTGTTTACCTTTGGAGAGAGATGTACCAGAAGGGGGGTGAGTGAAGAAACTCTACATGTATTTACTCTTAAGCCTTTGGCCATAATGTCTTAATAAAGACTCTTAACATGATCTAATGCTCTGAAGAAGTTTCTTGCTCAACCTAACTCCAACGTAATGTATGCTGTTTCACGCAACAACGCACACACGTCAACAGGGTTATGGGCCCAGATCCACAGCGCATTACACGGGAGTAAGTTGCTGGTCTGAACGGCAGACGGAGTTCCAGAGGGCAGCTTGATTGATTGTACCAGACAGAGGTGAGCAACATGGCTGTAAACCTGTCTGGGGGAGGCTTGCCGATGGAACGACTTAATGAAAAGAATTATGGCAGCTGGAAGCCGAGGATGCGGGCTTTGCTGATAACAGAGGATTTATGGGACATTATAGATGGAACACCCCCGGCGGTATTGACCACAGCCTGGAAGCGCAGAGACCAGAGGGCGCAGGCGTTTATAATCTTGGCTCTATCGGATTCTCAACTGATGTGTGTGAGAGATGAGCCGTCGGCTAAACAGATGTGGGACGCGTTGCAGGATTTGTCCCAGGAATGGCAGCGGAGGCAGAAGGCGCAGAGAGCCGAGCTGATGGAAGCTGTCAGAAGCAAGGAGGAGAAAAGTGCCGAACCGGAGGAGGCAGCCAAAAGCAAACAGGATTACAAGCATCAAAGGCTGAAGTCTTGTTATGCCTGTGGGGCTCGTGGGCATCTCCGAAAAGACTGTCCAGTCAAGCGCAACTCCAGGGACGGAGGCTTGAAGCAGGGAAGTGTGAACTTTGTTTGTAAACAGAACTCTCAAGATTTAGGACCTGTTAACTGGATTGTCGACAGCAGGGCGAGCCATATATTAATTAAAGACAGAAGTTTGTTTTATGCTTCAGAAGAAGTGCAGGATTTTGTGCAACTTGCGGATGGATCACAGAAAAGGGTGGAAGCCCGAGGACTGGTGAGATTTAATAAACTTGGGATAATGTCAGAATGTTTGTTTGTTCCAGAATTGGCTCATAATATTTTATCAGTTCAAAAACTGGTGAATTCTGGGTATTGTGTAACATTTGATAGAGGAAAATGTTTTGTGCAGAGAAGAGGCAAAGTTGTCTGTCAGGGTTTTATGACACAAGGGCAGTTTAGAATGACCGTGGGTGTGAAGTGTGCTGATGCCTTGAGTTTAATGGGGCGGAAAGAGAATGACTGTCAGAGCTGTAAGAAGACAGCTGTTAAAAGCACACAGCCACAGTATTCATGTAATGCAGTCAGGCTGATGCCTGAAAGAGTGCATCAGAGCCGAGTTTACAATCCACAGGGTAAGAGACGTGGCAAATGTGCACCTAGAGCACAAGAGAATGCATATTTCAGAGTTTGGTGTCCAGAAACACAAGCGCAAACATTTAAACCAGATCTTGACATAAATCTGAAAGGCACGAAGACAAAGAGTCTAGTTTTGTCAGGAGCAAAGACAGGAGGTCTTGAATGTTTTGTGGATGCAGATCATGCAGGGGAGCTGAGCAGTCGTAAGTCAACCTCTGGCATAGTTGTGATGTGGCACGGGTCATGCATTGACTGGAGCAGCAAGAAACAAAATGTGGTGGCAACCTCAAGTGCAGAAGCAGAGTATGTGGCTCTATCACAGGCCTGTAATGAGCTACAATGGTTCGCAATGCTCATGCAGGAGATAGACATTGATATGCAATTTCCGATTACTGTATATGAAGACAATCAGACCTGCATCAAGATAGCCACATCAGAAGCTCATACCAAAAGAACAAAACATATTAGTGTCAGATACTTTCACGTAAGGGATTGTGTGCAGCAGGGGTTCGTTAACCTGACATTTTGTGACACTAACAACATGGTGGCTGACATAATGACCAAGCCTTTGTGTGAGGAGAAATTTGGCAAACTGGTGACAAGGCTTGGAATGAGCCAAAATTTGATTGAATAAAGTGTTAGCTAAATGTACAGAGATGTTTTGAACTGTACTGAAATGTAAGCTGTATTGCAAGATGTATTGGAGAAATGTATTGTTGTTATTGTTGTAATGAGTTACAGACATGATGGGAAAAGGGGGGGATTGTTGACCATTGAACCGCACTGTCACTGAGTTTGTTTTCCATCAAGTCTGAAAAACTGTAACTAGGGGGAGTTATGTCTTTGCCCAGTCTGGGAACGGACTGCCAAGGCCGTTGCTATGGTAACCATCGCGATAGACTGGGAAAAGTTCTAGCAGCTATCTGTGTTAAGCTGTGTCTTCTGTGTATTGCCTCTGAACTGAGAGGTTGTCGGGGAGGGTTAATCGATATAATTGTAATGCCTCCTACCCAGTTTTAATATTGTTGTTGCAGATCTATTGTTTTTATTGTATTACTGTATTTTATTAATTGTATTTTAATAATTTTGTAAGTCGCCTAGAGTGGCCATTGGCCAGATAGGCGACGAAGAAATTAAATTTATTATTATTATTATTATTATTATTATTATTATTACCTTTGGAGAGAGATGTACCAGAAGGGGGGTGACTGAAGAAACTCTACTTGTATTTACTCTTAAGCCTTTGGCCATAATGTCTTAATAAAGACTCTTAACATGATCTAATGCTCTGAAGAAGTTTCTTGCTCAACCTAACTCCAACGTAATGTATGCTGTTTCACGCAACAATGCACACACGTCAACGTATAAGGCCATCAAGTCCAACCCCCTGCTCAATGCAGGAATCCAAATCAAAGTATTCCCGACAGATGGCTGTCCAGCTGCCTCTTGAATGCCTCCAATGTAGGAGATCCCACTACCTCTCTAGGTAATTGATTCCATTGTCGTATAGCTCTAACAGTTAGGACGTTTTTCCTGATGTCCAGTCGAAATCTGGCTTTCTGCAACTTGAGCCCATTATTCCGTGTCCTGCACTCTGGGATGATCAAGAAGAGATCCTGGCCCTCTTCTGTGTGACAACCTTTCATATACTTGAAGAGTGCTATCATATCTCCCCTCAGTCTTCTCTTCTCCAGGCTAAACATGCCTAGTTCTTTCAGTCTCTCCTCATAGAGCTTTGTTTCCAGTCCCCTGATCATCCTTGTTGCCCTCCTCTGAACCTGTTCCAGTTTGTCTGCATCCTTCTTGAAGTGCGGAGACCAGAACTGGACGCAGTATTCAAGATGAGGCCTAACCAGTGCTGAATAGAGGGGAACTAATACTTCATGCGATTTGGAAACTATACTTCTGTTAATGCAGCCTAATATAGCATTTGCCTTTTTTGCAGCCACATCACACTGTTGGCTCATATTCAGCTTGTGATCAACGACAATTCCAAGATCCTTCTCACATGTTGTATTGCTGAGCCAATTATCCCCCATCTTATAACTGTGCATTTGGTTTCTTTTTCCTAAGTGTAGAACTTTGCATTTATCCCTGTTGAATTTCATTCCGTTGTTTTCAGCCCAATGCTCCAGCTTATCAAGGTCCCTTTGAATTTTGTTTCTATCGTCCACAGTATTAGCTATGCCCCCAATCTTGTATCATCTGCACATTTGATAAGCATGCTCTGTACCTCCTCATCCAAGTCGTTAATAAAAATGTTGAAGAGCACTGGGCGCAGGACCGAGCCCTGTGGTACCCCATTCATTACTTCTGCCCAGTTTGAGAAGGAACCATCGATAAGCATTCTTTGAGTATGATTCTGGAGCCAACTGTGGATCCACCTGATAGTTGTCCCATCCAGCCCACATTTAGCTAGTTTGCTAATCAGAATATCATGGGGCACTTTGTCAAAAGCTTTGCTGAAGTCAAGGTATATTATGTCCACAGCCTTCCCACAGTCTACAAGGGAGGTTACCTGGTCAAAAAATGAGATAAGATTAGTTTGGCAGGATTTGTTCTTCATAAATCCATGTTGGCTCCTAGTCATCACTGCATTGTTTTCAAGGTGTTTACAGATTGACTGCTTTATAATCTGCTCCAGAGTTTTTCCAGGGATTGATGTTAGGCTGACTGGTCTGTAGTTCCCTGGTTCCTCCTTTTTTGAAGATAGGGACAACATTAGCTCTCCTCCACTCATCTGGCACTTCACCAGTCCTCCATGATTTCGCAAAGATAATAGACAGCAGTTCTGAGAGTTCTTGAGCCAGTTCCTTCAATACTCTAGGATGCAGTTTATCGGGCCCTGCCGATTTGAACTCGTTCAAAGTGATTAGGTATTCCTTGACCGTTTGTCTGTCAATCTCAAGCTCCAATCCTGCCCCTTCTACTTCATGTTTCCCAGGAGGGTCATAGACCCTTTTTTGGGAGAAGACTGAGCCAAAGTAGGAATTGAGCATTTCTGCCTTTTCTTTGTCATCTGTTATCATTTTGCCTTCCTCATTGAGTAGCTGTGCCACCATTTCTTTTCTCTGTCTTTTACAATGGACGTACCTGAAGAAAGCTTTTTTGTTGCTTTTAGCATCCCTCGCTAACCTCAGCTCATTCTCAGCTTAGGCTTCCTGACGCCATCCATGCAATTCCGTGATACCTGCCTGTATTCTTCCTTTGTGGCCTGGCCTTCTTTCCACTTCCTGTATGTGTCTTTTTTGTTTTCAGGTCATCTCTAAGCTTTTTGTGAAGCCACATTGGCTTCTTCTGTTGTTTCCCCCCTTTTTTCCTTCTTGGAATTGCTTGCCATTGCACTTTTAGAATTTCATTTTTTAGAAACCCCCACCCATCTTGGACTCCTTTTCTCATTAGGGTGGCTTGCGATGGAACTGTACTTACAATTGTTCTGAGTTTATTAAAATCAGCTTTCCTGAAGTCCAGGATGCACATATGGCTACTCTCAGCTTTTGCTTCTGTTAAAATCAAGAATTCAAGTATGGTGTGGTCACTTTCCCCCAGAGTTCCCATAACTGCCACTTCATCCACCAAATCATCTCTATTGGTTAGAATCAAGTGCAAGATAGCTGATCCTCTGGTTGCTTCCTCCACTTTCTATAGGAGAAAGTTATCTCCAACACAGGTCAGAAATTTCTTGGAGGGGCTGTGTTTGGCAGAATTTGTTTCCCAACAGATATTGGGATAATTGAAATCCCCCATTATTACTACATCATGCCTCCTTGAAACATTGGCAATTTGCTTTTCAAAAGTTACATTCTTGTCTTCTCCTTGATTGGGTAATAGACTCCAAGCACCACATTCCTTTTATTACTTGCCCCATTAATTTTAATCCAGATACTCTCGGTGGAACTACTAAGCTCATCTTCCTGTATTTCTGTGCAGGGATATATATTTTTAACATATAGCGCGACTCCACCTCCCTTTTTATTCCTTCTGTTCTTTTTGAACAAGTTATATCCTTCAATTGCTGTATTCCAGTCATGGGAGTCATCCCACCAAGTTTCAGTTATACCTATCAAATCGTAATTGCCCTCCTGTATTAAGAGTTCAAGTTCGTCCTGCTTGTTTCCCATGCTCTGCGCATTAGTATGCAGGCCTTGAAGACCATGTGATTTATGGCTTGGCTTCCTTACTACATTTTTCTGAGGACTGTCACTGGTCCCTATTACAGCCGATCTCTCTGTTCCCATTACTGTGCACAAGCCTTCATCAGTCGTTACCACCAAGTTTACGTTTCCCTCTCCCTTAGGATTCAGTTTAAAGCCCTCCTGATGAACTTCTCCATGCTATGGCCAAACACATTCTTCCCAGTCCTTGTCAGATGCAACCCATCACTTGCCAGCAGTCCATCTTCCAGGAAGCATAGCCCGTGGTCCCAGAATCCAAATCTCTCACGTCAGCACCACCTTCGTAGCCATTCATTCACATGGAGTATTTTTCTTTCCCTTTCTACTCCTCTTCTAAGTACTGGAAGGATGGATGAAAAAACTATCTGGGCCCCAAAGTCCTTGAGTTTCCTTCCCAGAGCTTCAAAGTCTGATGTGATTTCTTCATAGTTCTGTTTGGCAGTATCATTTGTTCCTACATGGATGAGGAGAAAGGGATACCTGTCAGTGGGCTTGATGAGTGATGGCAACCCTCCTGTCACATCTCTAATCTGTCCTTCTGGTAGACAGCATACCTGGCGAGTCCACGGATCTTCTCTGCATACTTGGGTTTCGATCCCACGCAGTAGGGAGTCTCCCACTACTAGTACTCTTCTCTTCTTGTTGTGGGGCAATGTTTCATTGGCCCTGCTTGACTGAGCTTCAGCCTCTTGCTCGTTGTCGCACGGGGTCTCCTGCAATTCTTCCACCACAGGCTGTCTTCCAGTCTCATCCTTGAGTGGTTGAAAGCGGTTCCATAGCTCCACTGGTGAAGGGTGTCTTCTAGCTCTTCTGCTGCTGTCACCTTTTCCCACGGAGTTTCCTCCACTTCGTTGTTCCTCTCCAAAGCAGTCTCATCTTCTGCTACCACATGCTGTTGCTCTTCCAGCTCCACTTCTCTTTGCTGCTGTTGTTCCAGCATTCTAAGAACTCTTCATCTTCTCTTATAGTTCTCAGTGTGGCTACTCGCCGTTCCAGGCCTTTCACTTTTTCTTCCAACAGTGCCATGAGCTTGCACTTGTTGCACGTGTACTCCATGTTGTTCTCAGGCAAGAAAACAAACATGGCACACACCTTGCAGGTCACAACCACTGGAGTATCCTTCCTGCTCATACTCTCTTCTGTCTTTTGTTTCTTTCTAACTACTTGTTTTGGAGTGGCCTGTGCTTTGTCCTGTCCTACTACAGGGTAAACTTGAGAGTCCTGGTCCGCTGTACAAGGAGAATTAGTAATTTGGTTTTTGTGTGTGTCTGTTTTTAGGGACCTCCCCCTTGACCTCCTCTGTCAAACTCCTTTGTCAAACTCCTGTTTGCTCTCCCTGTTCGCTCGCTCTGTTCGCTCGCTCTCTGAAAGCCGGCTTGCTTATATGTCCTCACCTGTAGACCAACGGAGACATCTTAGCTCAGGTCTGGGTCAAGCATGAAAAAGAAGATTTGTTATCTTCTCTCCTCATTTTTTTCCTATATCAAGAAATAATTAGCTACACATCTAGTTTCCATGGAAACATATTGCCTGGGGTTTACCTAACAAAAAGATGTGCCCAGCCAGATCTGGCCCATTAACCCTTTCCCATCCAACTCCTGAGGGTCAAAACTTTATGAACAGTGGTATGATGACTTCATACAGAGAGCTATGGTTTGGTGCCCATATGTGTCTACGCTGTCTCTTAAAACTAGAGAGCATGGATTGGTACAATGGATGAAAATGGGGATGTTTCTGCCCAAGGATGTAGCAATCTCTGGCACAGTGTTTCTGTGTGGCTATGGAAGGAACTCTTTTTCTATCCCTTAACATGACAGAGCAACTTCTGAATGGTTTCTTGAGCTGGGGTGAATCAGTATCATTCAGCTCATTTCAGTGAAGTGCCACAAATAGATACCGTCTTGGGATATAGCCCTCTTTGCTTTGAACAGCAGGTATCTGTAAGTGACTCCTTTGACATTTCAGTTGCTGTAAGGCATACCGAAAACAGAACAAGAGCAAGTTTACAGCTTGTCACATGACACTCCTGATGTTTTAGAAATATGTAGGACACACATACTCCAAGGATACGTTATCCTAAATTTAAACCTTTGAATTACTGAACTTTTCTTTATGGTACTAATAGATAGATTTTCACTGAGTTCTATACTCGTTTATTCATGATGCCTCTTGATTGATAGATAAGCAAAAAGTCTGCATCTCTTCCAACCCTGAAGCAGAAAACATCATGGGGGATCGAAAGAAGCAACAAATAAAAGGAATGGAAACTGCTGATGAAAAAGCAACTGAAGATTTGACAGGTATGATAGCTGAAGATTAATGGTTTTGACTACCCATCTATGCAATTGACTGATATGTGTTCAGTTAACTAAAGAAGACAAATTTAAGGGTTGAGTCAGGGAAAAGGCTAAAGAAATCCAGTGGGAGTAGGACAGAAAGCAATGATTTTAAGCCACAGTCTACAATCTTAAACCATTGGGTGGCCCATAAACTTTGGATTCTTAGAAGTGATCCATAGTTACCATTGCAAAAAGATAAGCAGCAATGAAGGACTGCTCCCTCTTCATGGATTTCTTTTTCTGTCTTCTTTCATCCAGCTCCCTTTCCCTTCAGAAGAACTCTACCTGGAACTGAGTAAATGACAGACGGAGAAGGAGGGTGTTCACTTTCTGCTCAGTTCTGGTCAGTACTTGTAGGAACTGGGCAGGCCCCAGGCCCCTGTCTTTTCAAGAGGACCTCAAGCTGGCCTATTATTAAATTTTAAAAAATAAATAAATGAGAAAGGGATCCCAACTTTACCGAAGACCCAATCCATGAATATTATAGAATGGTTGAAGAACTAGAAGCTTTTTGTCCACGACTCAGCCTCTTCACTTCCAGCCTCAACTCTGTTCTCTCCTCTCTCTCCGCATTACCTCACAGTTCAAGTCTTCTTTCACAGCAAGGCTCTGTTCCCAAGGCATAGCAACCAGTATGGGGCACTCTCTTGCTGGGACCTGAGGCTGTACCTCTCCATCTTCTTTATCATAACAACTAAGAAGAGCCCTGCTGGATCAGGTCAATGGCCCATCTAGTCCAGTATCTCACAGTGGCCAACCAGATGCCTGAGTGCAGGGACGTGAGTGCAACAGCACTGTCCCCACTTGTGATTCCAACCACCATACATAAACTTATACACCTCTATCATGTTCCTCCTTACTTGTCTTTTGTCTAAGCTAAAAAAACTCCAAACATTGTAGCCTTCCCTCATAGGGAAGTTGCTCGAGCCCCTTCATAATTTTGGTTGCCCTTTTTTGAACCATTTCCAGATCTACAATATTCCTTTTAAGGTGAGGTGACCAGAATTGTGCACAGTATTCCAAGTACGGTTGCCCCATAGGTTTGAATAGCGGTATTATGATATTGGCAGTTTTATTTTCAGTCCCTTTCCTAATGATCCCAAACATGGAAATCTTTTTTCAGAGCTGTCACACTTTGGGCTTATATCTTAATTGATTTATCTGCTACAATCTCTTGTTTCTGGTCAGTCACTGTCAGTTTAGTCCCCATTAGTGCACCATTGAAAGTCTCCCCCCTCCCTATGTGTATCACTTTACATTTGCTTACAATGAACTAAATTTGGCATTTTATTGCCCATTAGGTCCTTTTGGAGCACCTCACAATCCCTTTCTATTTTAGCCACCCTGAGCAAGTTGACATAAACGGCAAACTTTAGCAATTTAGATTGAGTCTGTAGAATCAGAGAGGATTTTTAAATCTTTTCCTCAGTGTCATTTCCCTACTTGAAATTGTTATGAGCATGGGGGTTGGGATGGATGATTCCTGTGGGTCCCCTTTCCAGCCTCTGATTTGGAATCCTGTGCCTTGGAATGAGGAATTTTCTGCTGGTCAAATGAGTCTTTTGTTAACCAAATAGATTGGCCAGGTAGGATAATGGGTCTATCAGTTGCCTAGCAAAGGTGAATAGGCCAGGAAGACCCTTTTGTCATTGAAACTCTTCAGGAGAGCTGCCACCACCCCCTCCTGGAGCCCAGGAGAGTTTTGTAGTTTTAGTTGTGTTTTAAGAATGCTTGGAGGCTGGAGGCAGGCAGAGAGACTGGCTCTCTGCACCATGACATTTGGGGTGCCTCCTGTAATACAGATGGAAAAGCTGGATATTGGACTGCTGATGCCTTGAACCCCCTCCATCCTAAGCTCAGGTTGGAATGTGTGTAAATAAATAAACCATATCTCATAAAGACACCGCAGTCTCCACTGACCTTCTTCCCGAAGGAAACCAAACCCTGGATGAACGCAGGGACCCCTGAGATCTCACCGCTTGGAGATTGGGGGAGCACATAACAAAATCATCCTCTAAGTTGCCAGAACCTGTATCTCACACTCTCCTCACTACACAATACTGGAACAGGGTTGCCTCACGTCTGCACAAAGAGAGGGTCAAGCACCCAGTCCTCATAGCATAACAGCCAATTTTATGTTGAGATTATGTGTGCACAAATTTGAAACTAGGCAGTCTTCATTAGGCGAAGTGAGAATAAGAGGTTTTTATAAAACCAAAATGGATAGCGTTATTATTTTCTACACACACCACCATGGAAAATCAATCTGGTGTTTGGTGATATATCATTAATAGGGTTTCCGCAAGAAGAAATTGAAAAAAATGAGAGATGTCTATCTTTGATAAAGACTTAGGAACACTCCTTTCACCTCATCTCACCTTATGAAAAAAGACTCCCATCCCTTTGTGATAAATAAGCAATGTTGTTCATGCCAGCATAATAGCAAGGAAATGAGGGGATTTCAGTTAGGGACAGATTTGGCCTCAAAATGTTAACACTGAATAAATGATTGTGGAAAGCAGCACAGCAAGTCTAATGCAAGATGCTCATAATAAGGCAGCAAGAACTGGTGAAGGCAGAAGAATGTGAATTCTGCATGACTGCCGACTCTGGCTTGAGTTCCCAGAGGAAATTGTTAAATAAAAATGTACATGACTGTTCCAAATTCATTGCTGAAGTTCTGCTCTGTTTTTCTGCCTGTTCTTTCCTTAATGGTTAATGCATGCATGATTCTTGGAAACTGAGTTCTACAATTAAGGCCACCTTTTTGGTTGACAATCTAGGTGCAACTCTTTCCTGCTAAGCAAAATAAATATTTATAGTCTTCCATATTATATTCTCATCAGTCAGAATGTTTATTTGAAAGTGGTAATTACTGGTAATGCTAATGTTGGACTCCTGCTGGGAGGAAGGGCAGGATATAAACAACAACAACAACAATAATTAATAATAATAATAATAAACCTGCAATTTAGGAGAGAATGTTACCAGCACTTCTCAATAGTAACGTCAATGATCATACCTTTGTGGATGCTGAAAAGACTATGGAAAAAAAGAATAGTATAGGGTGCAAAGTGTTAACTTTTGGATCACTGTTTGGCCCAACTGACTGATGGCTCTACCTGTGCTGGGACAAAACTAATTTTCTGTACTGAGGGCCAGTATCAGGGAAGATCACATACAGAATACAGTACGTTCTGTATTTCACATGTTGCAGATTTCAGAAGCAGGTGACACCATTGTGTCACCATAAATATGGGTTGAATTATTATTTGAGTACATGGTGAAGAGAATCACGAGGACAGTTGAAACAAAAATAATTTATTTGAATAGCATGCCATTGCAGATATGCCAGCTGAACACCTCAGATACACCAACAGTTCCTTTCCCACACCTTAATACTATCTAGATTCAGCTGGCTTGGGGATGGGACTCTGAGGTGGGCAGGAAAGGTTGATGGGAGAGGGGAAAATGTGTATTGGGTAGACTCTGCCTGATTCTGAGCAGTTCTCCCTTTCTATATCCCCTAGTGCCCCATCCCGTAATATTCACATGTCTGTGACCCAAACCATTGTATATGTTCAGGACAGCCTTCCTATCTCTCAGGCATGCAACCAGAGACTCAGGCATGCAACCAGAAAAAGTGAGTGAGTGAGAGAGAGACCTCAGGAAGAAAATCCTGCAAGCACTTCTCCCCCTCACCGGCAGTAAAAATACAACAGTAATAAATCAAACAACTAACAATCTGCTTCCTTTTCACAACAACCCAGATCAGCTGCTTGAGATAGCTGCTCCACTTTGTCTAACAGTAGGTACTAACCCTGGGGGGACGCCTCATAATGCACACAAATATAAATACAAGTAGTCTAATGTGTTTAACTGAGCAATCCTACAGTGGTGATGGTGGTGGAGACCCTATGACACAGGGGGACACACAGTGTGTGTGTATGAAATGAGTGAATGAAATGGATGTCTGCATTAAAAACGTGGTCATTGTTGGTGTGTGTGCACCATGTTTTGGGGTTTTTTTTTTAACTCACGTGCTATGTGGAACAACAGGATTTCTAGGGTATTGTATTTGGGGAGAACTAAGATGGCAGCTGCAGCTGTGGCAGACGGGTCATCCTTGGTGATGGAACCCAGCACACATAATCTTCAGTCATAGGCCATGTGGCATCTCCCTGAGCATACCAGGTGGTGAGACCAGGCTCAATCATTTGTCCTATTACCCTTCCAGTTTAGCAGAACCATGGGGTTGCCTTCTCTGTTAGTGTTGCTTTTATAGGTTTGTTAACTGATGTCTCATTACAAGCAATAATTTTAGGAAGCTGCCAGAATCATGAAAGATTCTCACTAAATAATACAGGCAAATCCATTATAATTGGAAAATCTTCTTAACAGTGTAGCCTGAAACAAAATACCCATATTGTTTACAACATCAGCATCATGGAACACTTTTATGAGGCAGCACTGATTAAAATCCAATTAAAATTCATATTTCAAATCTGCAAATAATAATGTGATCCACAGAATTACTTGACTAATGCTTTTAGCCCTGAATGTTATAAAAAGCTAGGGCAGAATAATTAACTGTTTAAATTGTTTTTGATACTGCATTTTAATTTCTATAACCTGCTGTGGGACCTGCTGGTGAAGGGCAGGCAATAAATATAACAATAACAAGAAGAAGATCAATTGATTCATTAATGATGTTATAACTAGCACATTAACCTTCTTTGTCCTGTGGAGAATTTACTGCTCTTTAATGTATAGACATTGACTTCATTTTGATAGTTGTTTTCGTTCTTTAGAATTGTTGTTTGAGTCATTTGGGCAATTTGAATTTTGGCTTCCTTTTCTTTACTTTTGTATAATTCGATTTTACATTTTTCTTTGCAGAGACAAATATTTCAAAACCAGTTTTTATTGTTTATTGTTTTCGTCTATGCTTTAAAAATATTTCTGGTTTTGTGAGCCTAGTTTCTTTATGAGTAGGCCAGTACATCTTTATTTCTATCATCTGTTTTCCTGGATATTCCAAAAATCTAAAATATCTTCATCTATAAAGCGTATTGCCATGGGCGGCTCTGAGGAGATATGGCAAATAATTCTCTCTTCAGGATCAAAGTATAAACATGTCTTCTTTGTAGCAAGTTTTGGGCTTATCCGTTAAAGCAGTATCCTAGTTTCCCCTGTCACAGATGCTACATTAAGAGGATGTATATCCTTCCCCCACCCCATATTAGCATAACGAATTTACAGTTTTAGGGATGAGTCTCAGACATGTGATTTAGTTAGCATATTTCTTTTACTAACAAAAATAGTTCTGCGTTACAGAAGAAAAAGACGGAGGATAGTCAACAATGCATAAAAAGCATAGCACCGCAGCAATACAAAAACCAGCTTTTCATGCAGAGTTGCGGTTGGCATAGTGCAAATGCTCTGTCAGAATGCCGGATTGGCTCCACTGGTGCATTTGCACCGTGCTGACCTTGCTGGTGCCTCATCTCTCCCCCTCTCTGTCCTGTAATGCAGCAGAAACTCAGTTGGAGGGACATCAGGGGAACAGTGCAGTCCTACCATGCCACCCGCTACTGCTCAGGACTATCTAGGCTTTGATAACCCAATAATCATCTGTCTAGAATCATGAATGTGCCAGAGGAACGAAAACCATAAATATGCCAAATGTATCAATAAACTGCAGTAAAATATGCCTGAGTAGCTGGACAATGTAGCTGAGTGAAAGCAGCTGTGAGTTCTGCTTTTATATTACAATGGGCCCCATAACTACAGGATGAATGTGGCTTCTTCCTCACTTTGCAACTGAAACAACATTCATACCAGCAAGTAAAACACTAGCTCAGTCTTGCCCTTCCACATTCACATGTTAGCAGGCCGCTGGTCTTTTAAAAGAACTGCCTGTGCACATTCCTACACTGATCTGTTCATTTGTCACCTGGTTAATTAAAAACAAACTTTTTTAAAAAGTGCAAAACTGCTACAGGGATGGCTAGGGGAGGGACATTTCTTGGTGATATTTCAAGGAAGCCCACCAATCAGCACCATGAACAGCTGTCTTTGAAACTTGCATAACTGTGTTTGCCAGAGTTTAATTCAGAAAAATGAAATGTACATTTTTTTACTACTGTGAGGACATTTCCAAAGCATCCTCATTGCTCTAAACATATTGGCAGAGCTTGGAAAAGTTACTTTTTTGAACTACAACTCCCATCAGTCCCAGCCAGTGCTGGCTGGGGCTGATGGGAGTTGTAGTTCAAAAAAGTAACTTTTCCAAGCTCTGCATATTGGGTTGTATCCAACAGTCGTCCCTTTAATGCAAAGACTTTCTGTCCCTCTCCTGTCCCTGTGCACCCCCAAATCCACTCCAGAGGATTGCACACACACACCAGGCAGTGTACCTTTATGCCAAAAGGGAGGCAGGATCTAGCCTGGAGGGAGAGTAAGATGTCAACAAGATTAGCTCCTCTTCCATTTGTCCCCACCACTCTCCTGTCTAGTGATGATGACATATCTGTGCCACTACTAATGATGGGTGAATCTGTCAAATGCTGTCACCAGCATTTTAGTGTGTATTTTTCCTAATGTACACACCTTTGTATGTAATTTTGTCTGATACACATATTTTTGCAAGCAGTTCCTTCTAATATAATACCTTTTGTATGCTGTCTTCACTAATATAGACATTTATGCATATTTTCCCCCAGTATATGCATTTTTGTACACATTTTGGTTGGAGAACTTCATTGCAAAATTTGGAGAAGTGCAAATTTCAAAGGATGGTTGTGTTTTGATTCACATATTGTTTGAGAAAGTGCACCTTAAAGGCAAACTGAATCCAATTTCTCTCCCATCTTTAGGAGATTTAGTAGCAATAGTGTTCTATCTTGTTCAAGTAGTATAACCCGAGGACAGAATTACACTATTTCTTGGGTGAGATTCTGTTTTCTTGTTACTTCTTAAAGTGTCTTTAAAAACCCTCACTCAGTACATTCTTTTTAATCATTTGCTCCCCAAAGCTTTCTGATCATGCTTCTGTAAACTAAGATTGAATGATACATATCTCTATTATGGTGCTCATTGAATTAATAAATTAAAGGTTACCAAGATATTTGAATAAGAGATAAAATTGTTCTAAGAGACAAAGCCCTGTTTTTCCTTGTCTTTTGTTGAGAAGAGAATAATTATATTTTAAAGGCATCATCTATTGTCATGTACCATCTGAATGTCCCAGATAGTAACATGAAAGATGCTGAAGGCACACTGAATCATTTGCTATGAGGCATGGCTATCTAGTGACTATAGTGCACTGGTGTTTGACAAGAAAATGAAACATATAACTGTTCTTGCAAAGCAGTTGTAGCAGCAGAAGTTTGATGTGCAATTAGTGATGGAGAAATTCAATTCTATTTGCGTTTAAAGCCAAATCTATCAATTTTACATTTTCTGAAAGAAAATGACAACTGAAATATAGCCATCCTTTGAAATTTGCACATCCAAATTTTGTGATTCAGTCCTCCAACCAATGTTTACAAAAATGCATACATTAGTGAAAAGTGTGCCTAAAAATGAATATATTAGTGAATATAACATACAAAATGTATTATATTAGGAGAAATTACTTGCAACAATTAGTACATTAGTCAAAACTACAAACGTATTTATTAGGAGAATTTCCCACTAAAATGCTGAAGAGTTTTCATGGGGATTTTTTTAAAAAAATAGCAAATTGTTGCCGAAAAGTGGAGAACCGAATTTAAGATTGGAAAAATGAGAAACTGAGAGAACCAAAATTGAGAGATCTTTCTATCCTTATGTTTCTACAGCTGCTTCTTTAGATCTTATGATTTCCTGGTAACTCATCTCTGGAATCTTTGCACACTAGACAGGAGAAGAAGTGAAATTCCTTCCACCTTCCTTCATTCTTATGCCATTCTTACATATGAGTACCATACTCATAGCATCCTGTCCTTGACTGTGCATGCAAAAATGTATTTCCAAAAGTGTTTAAAACAAGCAAGTGAAGCAGTTCTCTTTATTCACATGACAATTAAGTTGCCTGGTGAGAGATGCTCTGTTGCCTGTTTAAAATTAGACATATTATGTGGTTGTAGTTTTCCACAGAATTGTGTAGATTTCACAAACAGACACACACAGCAAGAGAGAGAGAGAGAGAGAGAGAGAGAATAAATGACACAGTTTATCCATTGAATTCATAACCCAACTTACTTGTTCTTTACAAAAGAATTCTGTCACATTTTTGTTTGGACCTCACAGAAACTACTGAACAGTGTTCTTTTTTTAATGTGCACTGATGTTGTGGCTGTATCCAAGAAACACCATGATAAGGTTTTAAAAGATTTGTCTGGACATTGTTTCAAGTTCAACATAATGTATTTCAGCCTTAATTATCTAAGGTGTTCTACATTTGTATGAACCTTTCAACTACTGCAAAGCTGCGAATTAGTGATTTCCATTGCCTAGCAAACATGATCTTGTATCTTATGATAAAATAATGACATGTAACAGGAGCTCTGCAGACTTACTGCATATCCTTTGTTGCTGTTGTAGTAGTCCTATAATATGATCTTCATTATGCAGAAATATGAATTAACACTGTATGCCCAGCATAATCCCACACTGTAATCATAATTCTAGAATATTAAAATGGATTTCATTGTACTCTTGAGTTGTAACTTTCTATATATCTAAAGAGATGAATGGGATTTAGCTAGGCTGCTTCCATCAATGTCAATGGAGTCGTCTAGCTATATAACAATGCGCAATTTGAGAGGGGGGAAACTGATCTGGTTCAGTCATCAAATCTCATTGTTCAGTGGTAAAGTATTATGGTTACTGTTATTAGCCTTAGGATGATCTCCCAAAGTACTATGAAAAATAACTTTCCCGTGTGCTCAGTAATATAAATAGTTTTTAAAACTATACTTTTTCAATCTTTTATCCAGTCTACTAAAGGGAATTATTTGTTTTACAATTTGTTTCCAATAACATACATTGAGAATTACATTTTGAACATTCTGCTTTACTGAACAACATATGCTGCTGCTGGTGCAGTAAAGCAGCCCATTTAACATCATCAGTCTGATCCTATACATGTGTACTTTGCTCAGTTGGACTTACTTCCAAATAAGTGTTTATGGGATTGTAGCTCAAAGGGGTTGATTAGACTAGATCCAGAAAATGACTTCTGCCCCATACAGTTTGCAATCGAAAACAAATAAAAGTTTGAAGAAACGCAATAATGCAACACTCATATTCAGTATAATAAACTAGGAAACACAAATTGAGGAACAGATTAAAACTCTGATTTAATGACTATGTACTACACATGCAGCTGGGTCTTTGCATTAGCTAGAAACATCTGCACACGTGCATTGTTTGTTTTCCAGTGGGCAGCATGAAGAATGGTGTTGCTACCTTCAGGTCTGACTTAATTTGGAAAGGCCTTCCACTGATGTCAAGATGGTCAGGCTGTCTTCCCAAGAACATTATTTCATCAGGTACGTCTGGCTACTTCACTGTACAGTTTTTGGTGAATGCTGAAGATGCACCTCTTTATCCTGGCCTTTGACACCTAAGGTGTATATTTTTAGGACACACCCTGTGATGTGATTTTAGGTAATGTTTCATTGTTTTTAATTATGTATTTTTAAAACTGTTGTAACCTGTCCTAGGACTTTGGGTGAAAGATGGGCAATAAATTTAACTACTACTACTACTAATATCAACCTTGGGCTGAGGGCATATCCACCTGGAACTTTCTTCAGATATGGCACCTGGGCAGGGGGAACGAGAAACCCCAGACAAGTAACTTGTGAGAGACATTATAATGTGATCCCCAACATTCTCCAAAATGGATCCTACTAACTTGCTTAAAGGTGGAAACATTTATTTATTTATATACTGCTGATATGTCAAAATGGCTTCTAAGTGGTTTCCAGCATAAAATCAATTATAAAATATAATACATAGTTAAAATACCAAAATACAATTCAATTGAAACATTAAAATATACAAACAAACAAACAAACAAACAAACAAACAAACAAATGAAATTCTAAAGGCATAACTGCAAACAATTCCATCAAAGAAAAAAGGAAGACAGCAGAAGAAGCCAATGTAGCTTCACAGAAAGCTTAGAGATGACCTGAAAACAAAAAAGGACACATACAGAAAGGGAAGGAAGGCCAGGCCACAAACAAAGAGTACAGTTAGGTAGCACGGAATTGCAGGGCTGGCGTCAGGAAGACTAAAGCTAATAAGCTGAGGTTAGCGAGGGATGTTAAAAGCAATAAAAAAGCTTTCTTCAGGTACATCCAAAGTAAAAGACAGAGAAAAAAATGGTAGTATAGCTCCTCAATGAGGATGGCAAAATGATAACAGATGACAAAGAAAAGGCAGAAGTGCTCAGCTCCCATTCTGGCTCTCCTGGGAAACATGAAGTTGAAGGGATAGGACTGCAGCTTCAGAATGAGAGACAAATGGTCAAGGAATACCTAATCACTTTGTATGAGTTCAAATTTGCATGGCCCGATGAACTGCATTCTAATCTAGAGTATTGAAGGAACTAGTTGAAGAACACTCAGAACTGCTTTCTATTGTCTTTGCGAAATCACGGAGGATGAGCGAAGTGTCAGATGACTGGATGAGGGCTAATGTTGTCCCAATCTTCAAAAAGGGCAAAAAGGAGGAACCTGGAAACTATAGACCAGTCAGCCTGACATCAATCCCTTGGAAAATTCTGGAGCAGATTATAAAATGGTCAATCTGTAAGCACTTTGAAAACAATGAAGTGATTTCTAGAAGGTAACATGGATTTATCAAGAACAAATCCTGCTAGACTAATCTTATCTCATTTTTTGATTTGGTAACCTCCCTGGTACACTGTGGGGATGCTGTGGACATAATATATATTGATTTCAGCAAAGCTTTTGATGAAGTGCTCCATGATATTCTGATTAGCAAACTAGCTAAATGAGGGCTGGATGGAACAACTATCAGGTGGATCCACAGCTGGCTACAGAATCGCACTCAAAGAGTGCTTATCAATGGTTCCTTCTCAAAATGGGGGAAAGTAACGAGCAGGGTAGCAGAGGCTGGGCCCTGGGCCCAGTGTTCTTCAACATTTTTATTAATGACTTTGATGAGGAGGTGCAGGGAATGCTTATCAGTTTTGCAGATGATACCAAACTGGGAGGGGTAGCTAATACCCTGGAGGACAGAAACAAAATTCAAAGTGATCTTGATAGGCTGGAACACTTGCCTCAGTAATATTATATCCGAGAAGGATCTTGGAATTGTTCTTGATCACAAACTGCATATGAGCCAACAGTGCGATGTGGCTGCATAAAAGGCAAATGCTATATTAGGCTGCATTAACAGAAGTATAGTTTCCAAATCACATGAAGTACTAGTTCCCTTCTATTCGGCACTGGTTACGCCTCATCTTGAGTACTGTGTCCAATTCTGGACACCACACTTTAAGAAGGATGCAGACAAACTGGAACAGGTTCAAAGGAGGTCAACAAGGATGATCAGGGGACTGGAAACAAAGCCCTTTGAGGCAAGACTGAAAGAATTGGACATGTTTAGCCTGGAGAAGAGAAGACTGAGGGGAGATATGATAGCACTGTTCAAATACTTGAAAGGTTGTCATACAGAAGAGGACCAGAATGTCTTCTGGATCATCATAGAGTGCAGGATGTGGAATAATGGGCTCAAGTTATAGGAAGCCAGATTTCAACTGAACATCAGGAAAAACATCCTAACCATTACAGCAGTATGACAATGGAATCAATTATCCAGGGAGGTGCTGGGCTGTCTGACACTGGAGGCATTCAAGAGGCAGCTGGACAGCCACCTGTTGAGTATGCTTTAAGCTGGATTCCTGCATTGAGCAGGGGGTTGGCCTTATAGTATAACTCTGCTGTATAACTCTACTGTTCTATGATTCTATGATAACTAGTTTAAAACATGATATTTAAAACAGTTAAAACAGTCAATCAATCAATTTTATTAATAAAATCAAACGTTCAAGTGCGGGGAGTCTTCTGACTTGGAGTTCATTGGAGTCTTCTAAACTATCTAAACTATGCAATGATAATTTCAAATGATTTTAAAGTATCATTAAGCTACAACAGGCTAAAAAATAAGAAACAGAAAGAATATGAACACAGAAGTCTAAACAATATACATACATTCTCTTGCATCCAGGACCAGGTCCCTGTTGCTGGCTTACTCATCCCACCTTGATACAATTTTATCACCTGTGCTTAGTAATGCTTTAGCTAGTTCCTCTGTCCTAAGTCTGTCCCCTCTTTCATGTATTTAGTTCCTTCTGCTAGTTTTTCCTCTTTATATCTACCCAACCATAGCCTTTTATCTCCTTTTTTCTACCTCCGTTAGAATTGGAGTTTCTACAGATTGGTTTCCTAGATCTCACACAGCTCTTTGCCTTGCTGAGAAACTTTGGTTCCCTAACACAGTATCCTATGTTAGGTTCCTCACTGATGGACATTTGTCCGCAAACCCTTAAGTTCATCAACTATTTAAACATCTTGCCCAAGCATTCTCTATGTGCTAAGCTCCACTCTTGCTTATTTTGCTACTTGTAGCTATGTGTCTGTGTTAAGCCTCATGTTTCTATATCCACATAATTTTGAGTCTCCCTGATTTTCCCTGTAATTAATCAGAAAAAAAATTATTAGCTATATGAATATACATGTATATTCTTCACTTGCCCTACAATATATTTTTCATAAGTCTAATATATGGGACAAAACTTGCACTTGCAGAAATGCAGTTTGCCCCTCTATGCATCGCCCACCCATTTTTTTCCTGAGCTTCCTGCAGTCACTCCTGGCATCTTTGTGCACAAACAAAAATATGAGAAGTACACTGAGAAAAAAAAGGTGTGTGGTATAGAGCAATAGTTCCCAAACCGCAGGTCCACGAGAGTCATTCAGATGGTCAATGGCATGCCCATATTAAATATTCATAATGATTTTTCATTGCATTTTTGTTGCTTCTTTCATTTCTAATATTTTCTTGTATAAGAAAAAATATAAGAAACAAAATACAGTATAAGAAGCAAGAAAAACACAATGAAAAATCTCACAGCATCTACTGTAGCACATTACAATTGCTACAAGAGGCAGAAAAATAATTAAGTGGTCCACCAAGACCAACAGCAAAGTTGGGGATCCAGTGGTGTTGAGTGACTGATTTTTGGGAAACATCAGTTACATAATATTAGGTACTGAACAACATTGATGTCACTCACACCTAAGGGCTAGTTCCTATGCCCCAAATTAGGGAGAACACTAGCACAACTGAAATTGACTAAATGTGTCATGACATACATGCCTATTGTGGTGGTGTCCAACCTGTCCTGGATGGGGTTGCAGCACTCCCCCTGAAGGAGCAATTTTGTAGTTTGGGGGTTCTCCTAGAACCATCTCTGTCACTTGAGGCTCAGGTAGCCTCAGTGGCACAGAGGGCCTTCTACCAACTTCAGTTGGTGGCCCAGCTATGCCCCTATCTGGACAGGGATAACTCCACAGAACAAAAAAGGATCCAGCACTCAACAAGACTGCTTTAAAAATTCCGCTTCTTCTGAATTAATCAATTACTTTATGTGGTATAACATAAGAAAAAAACAGAAGACATTTCTTCTAGATAAAGTCAAAAGAGACCCTGCTGACTTGAATCTAGGGACAATTTAAGGCTAAATCTCTCAAAGAAATGAAAGTTATTCCTAAATCCATACAAGCAATAGCACCAAGGCTACATAGCACTGCAACACTAGTGAGTTATAATATATTGATTCAAAATGTGACTTAGGCTTTTCTATAATTGCATAAATTGAAGAAAGATCTGAATACAAAATGGCATGTTGATGTAACCAGGACAGATTCTCTCTGCAAAATGGTCATTTAAGACCAAAAATGTAAAGTGGCTACGATTCTAAATAAAAAATTAAGAAACACAGAATGCTTTCCCCAGAAAAGTGCAGGGACTGCAAAGCAGCAATAAGTCAAAAACAACTTTGTTCTCCTAGAACCATCTCTGTCACTTGAGGCTCAGGTAGCCTCGGTGGCATGGAGTGCCTTCTACCAACTTCGGTTGGTGGCCCAGCTGCGCCCCTATCTGGACAGGGATAACCTGGCTTCAGTTGTCCATGCTCTGGTAACCTCCAAGTTAGATTACTGCAATGCACTCTATGTGGGGCTGCCTTTGAAGACGGTTCGGAAACTGCAGCTTGTGCAAAATGCAGCGGCCAGATTGGTAACAGGGACCAGACGGTCCAAACATATAAAACTGATTCTGGCCCGCTTACATTGGCTGCCTGTATGTTTCCGAGCTCGATTCAAGGTGCTGGTTTTAACCTATAAAGCCTTACACAGCTTGGGACCACAATACCTGATGGAATGCCACTCCTGACATGAACCAACCCGTACACTATGCTCAACATCTAAGGCCCTCCTCTGGGTGCCTACTCTGAGGGAAGCTCGGAGGGTGGCAACAAGGGAGAGGGCCTTCTCAGTGGTGGCCCCCAAATTATGGAATAATCTCTCTGACGAGGTGCACCTGGCGCCAACACTGTTATCTTATCGGTGCCAGGTCAAGACTTTCCTCTTCTCCCAGGTATTTTAGCATGTGCTTTTAAATTGTTTTTAAAAAAATTTAAATTGTGTTTTTAAATTGTTTTTTGTGTTTTAAAAATGTGTATATTTGTTTTTAATGTTTTTAATTGCTGTAAACTGCCCAGAGAGCATCGGCTATGGGGTGGTATATAAATGTAATAAACAAACAAATAAATAAACAAATATTGTGTCAGGAAGGCATCTCCAACAGCAGCTGAGCTATGGCCAGCTTTGAACAGATGTTTTTAGCCAAAAGATTGTGTACACAGCTGAATTCATGCACACATATGGAATCCATGCATCAAGTAGAACTGATAACTTGACTGTACAGCTTAATATTCAGTAACAAATGGTTAAAACCTTAGTTCTAAGTTATGTACTAGCCATTAACATAGAGTGTCAAACAATGAAATCCCAACATTTACATCCCAATGCAGAGAGGATCAATAAAACTGTACTTAAAACACTCTGTGCTGCTCTGCAGCAAGACTGGAGAACCTGTGGCATTCCAGTTGTTGTTGGACTACAACTGCCATCATCCATGCTCTAGAGAGGTAAATGTCACGACAGGAGTGCCCCTTCCCATTGCTACATGTTTTTGCATAACCTGCATTTTTCCAAACTTTGTTGTACTGTTATTTTACTAACAACTACTGTGGGTTTTTTTCACTGATACACAGTTTTGCAGCCACACCACACCAAATGGTTGGAGGTGTGCATACAATTTTTCCAATTTGCCATATGCAATAGCACTAAAATTTCATTCAGCCTACACAGGGTCAGTACAGAGCTAGTTGCCTCATATGGAGATTAGATCCTCTGGACCTGTGCATTAAGATCTCCAAACCCTCACTTTAGGGCCTCATGAGCTCTACCTCTTAGTCTGAAAAGGAAGGCCAAGGTGGAGTATCTCCCTAAACTACTCACAGTAAAATCTGGTATATTCTCCTTCACATATTCTGCTGGGAGGAAGGACGGGATATAAATAAAATAATAAATAAATAAATATTCATATGGTAGTAATGGATGCCACACATGCTCCGTGTATTCTCAGATTGTCTCTTCCACTGATGTAATTCTTCATTTCCTAACAATGTTGTCACTGATCATAGAGATTCAATTCAAAAACAGGAGGGGTCCAGGACTTTTTATCTCTATCCTAAATGTGTAGAAGGCTGGTTGTGGTTCCTCAGAAGTACAGGAAAGGCAAAGCATAAATTTACCCACGTAATGACTTTTCTTCGTTAGAGATTTTTAAGTAGATACTGGATGACCACCTAACAGGTGTGCTGTAGTAACACATTTCCTGCATTAATGGGGTGGGGAGGGGTTGAGTAGATGACTTTTGATGTCCCTTCCAACTCTATGATAGTATTATTCAAGGTTTAATCTGAGGCAGGCCAAGGGCTCAGTCCCCAAACCCAATGGTTGGTATGAGTCTTTGAAGATGTGGAACCTTAACAAAGACTCCTCAGCAAGTTTAGCAGTCATGGGATAAGAGGAGAGGTCCCCTTATGTTTCAGTGATTGGTTAAGGAACTTAGGAACAGGAAGCAGAAGGTAGCAATAAATGGACAGTTCTTCCAATGGAGGGATGTCGGAGCTGGAGTCCCCTAAGGATGGGTGTTGGGACCTGTGCTTTTCAATTTGTTCATAAATGATCTAGATTTTTTATGTTTTTTATTTCCAAATCTCTTATATATATATATATATATAAAGAACACAATACAACTAAACAAATCAGAGCAGTCATAAATGATCTACAATTAGAGATGAGCAGTGAGATCACCAAGTTTGCTGACAATACCAAATTGTTTAGGGTGGTTAAAAAAAAGGGGATTGTGAACAGCTCCAAATGGATCTCTGAATGGGCAGTAAAATGGCAAATGCAATTCAACATAAGCAAGTGTAAAATGATGCACATTGGGGCAAAAAAAATTAATTTCACATATATGCTGATATGGCCTGAACTGGTGGTAACTGTCCAGGAACGAGATTGTGGGACCATAGTGGAAGGCTCAATGATGGTATTGACTAAAGTGTGAAAGCTGTGAAAAAGGAAAATTCCATGCTAGGGACAATTAGAAAAGAAATGGAAAACAAAACTACCAATATCATGCCGTTATACAAATCTATGGTGCGGCTGCATTTGGAGTATTGTGTACTGTTCTGGTTGCCTCACCCCAAAAACGATATTGTAGATCTGGCAAAGGTTCAGAAAAGGCCAAACAAAATGACAAAGGGGCTGGAGGATCAGCCCTATGATCCCTATACCATATTGACTAGCTGTGTAATAGGATTGTTACAATTTATTTATTTATTTATTTATTTATTTTATTACATTTTTAGACCGCCCTATAGCAATAAGCTCCCAGGGCGGTGTACAGCATAATAAAACAGGTTAAAATACAAGTGGATGTAAATACAATACACAATAAAACATAATTAAAAATTTCCAATTTTAAATTCAGATTTTAAAATTTTTTTAAATTTTTTTAAATGCCTGGGCGAAGAGGTAGGTCTTTACCTGGTGCCGAAAAGATAACAAAGAAGGCGCCAGGCGTATCTCATCAGGGAGGGCGTTCCATAGTTCGGGGGCCACCACTGAGAAGGCCCTAGCTCTAGTTATCGTTCTCCGTGCCTCCCTATGCGTTGGGACACGGAGAAGGGCCTTCGACGTCGAGCGCAGCGACCGGGTAGGTACATAGCGGGAGAGGTGTTCCGCCAGGTATTGCGGTCCGATGCCGTTAAGGGCTTTATAGGTAAGAACCAACACTTTGAATTTGGCCCTGAAACATATTGGTAGCCAGTGCAGCTGGGCCAGGACAGGTGTTATATGATCAATTTTTTTTGTCCCAGTAAGAACTCTGGCCGCAGCATTCTGCACCAGCTGAAGTTTCCGAACCGTCTTCAGAGGTAACCCTACGTAGAGTGCATTACAGTAGTCCAATCTAGAGGTTACCAGAGCATGGATAACTGTGTTATATTTATAGTGTTATAGTGTTGGTATGGTTTTTATGTTGCTGTTATATTTGCCATTTGTTTTTTCTCTATTATTGTTGTATTATTTCGCTTGAAATTGTTTTTGCCATTGTTTGACTTGCTGTAAGCTATTTCATATGCAATGTGTTTTTGTTTTCCTTTTTGTATGTCGCTTTGAGTCCTATTTTTGGGAAAAGCAACTAATAAATGCTATTAATAATAATAATAATATACGTTTGGGGCTTTTTAATTTAGAAAAAATGAGTACGGGGAGACATGATAGAAGTGTCTAAGATTATGCACGATGAGGAGAAAGATAAGTTTTTCTCCCTTTCTGATAATACGAGAACGCGTGGACATCCAATGAATCTGAAGGAAGATTCAGGACAGGCAAAAGAAAATATTTCTTCAGGCAGTGCATAATCATACTATGGAATTTGCTCCCAGAAGAGGCAGTGATGGCCACTAATTTGGATGACTTAAAAAGATTAGGCAAATTCATGGAGGATAAAGCTATCAATAGCTATGATGGCTATGTTCTATCACAACCCATGTGAGGAGAGTGCTGCTGCACTCACGTCCTGCTTGTGGACTTCCAATAGGCATCTGGTTGGCCACTTTGAGAACAGGATGCTGGACTAGATGGGCCACTGGCCTGATCTAGCAAGTCTCTTCTTATGTAAATGAATAAATGTGTCAGAGATAATGACTTCCAGTCAGAACCAGTCCCAATATACAAACAACCCAAGACTTTGCTCGAGGAGGCATTTTTGGGTGTGTGTGTGTCTGGAGGAAGCAATTCAGTATGTGCCAGTTCAGCTGAGAGCTCGCAGTACAAGGAGCGCCAGACTCCTTGTGTCAAGGGGTGCAGAGAGTGCAGATCTGTGCAGCCCTGCAAGTGAGTCCCTTACATCCCTTGCAACGTTGCAGAAGATGCACTTGCACCAAGAGTTGCATCTCACTAACCTAGCAAAGTTGCCAGTGGGATCCTTATTTGTACCTATTGTTGGTTTGCCCTCTGCAGCAGCCCTCGGGCAGCAAACCAGCTCGGGTCAACAAGCCATCCTCTTTCCAGAACACTTCAAGTTGCTCCTCTCATCAAAGAACACAGTCGACTCTCTCATTATTTCCCAGGTTCCAGAATTGAACCTTGACGTTCTTTCAGAGCCGAGGATTGTTGTTAGGGATGGGTGACGATTTCGATTCAGTTCGCATTTCAAGCAGAATTTATCAAATTCACAATTTCCGAAACAATGTAAGAACCAAAACACAACCATCCTTCAAAATTTGCATTTATTAGAATTTTGGGATGCAGTCCGCCAACTAAACAACCTTTACAAAAATGCGTATGTTAGGAGAAAGTGTGCATAAAAATGAATGCATGAGTGAAAATAACATGCAAAAAGGCATGAAATGGTGAGAACTGGCAAGCAAAAATGTGTACCTTCGTCAAAACTGCGTACAAAAATGTGTTTATTTGGAGAAATTCACACTAAAATGGTGGAGAATTTTCATGAGGATTTAAAAAATAATAATTCCAGGTCGCTGTAGAAATGTAGAGAACTGACTTTAACATTGGAACTGAGAGAACCGAAACAGACAGATCTTTCCATCCCTAGTTGTTATGGGTTTTTTTTGGGGGGGGGGAGTACCACTGAGATCTGTGCGCGGGAATCGGCCCTTTGCCTTTTCATTTGAAAGCCAAGCCTTGTTGCGTTCCGCGGGACTTACTCCAAGGTTAAGTGTGCAATGCAAAGGATTGCAGTCACCGTGGACGTGAGGAGCTCTTGCAAACTTCCCTTCTGCGGAACGTGTTGCTCGCTTGGACCGTCCAGCCGCCGACGCGGCGTTCCCTTTCTCTCACTATTGCTGTTGTTGTGTTGTTGTTGCCGCTGTTCTGGGCTCTCACAGATGGAGGCAGCGGGGAGAGCCTTCCCTCTTTCCAGAAGAGTCGGCTCCCCTCGCCCTCTTTCTTCCAGCCCTTGGGGAAGGGCGACGGCGAGGGCGGCGACGGCGCGGAGCGAGTGACTGGGGAAGGCGGGAGGCGGCGTCCGGGCTGGGGGCGGATTTTTTGAGCCGAGGCGGGCGGGCACCTCAGAGCGACGGCGGCGGCTGTAGCCAGGCGGGTCACTCTGGCTCTCTGCCTGGGGTCTGGGTTGGTCGGCCGGGGAGACAGCCTCCCCTCCGCTCTCCCGTCACATTTATGGACGAGCACCTGAGCTTGCTGCGCTCGCCGGCCGCCCTGTCCTCTTGCAGGCACCCGAGGGGCGGCAGTAGCGGCGGCGGCGGCGGCATCGTGGGGAGCAGCCACCACAACTTGGGCTACAGTGAGCAGTTCTTCCCCGAAGACGTGCTGTCCAGCCCGGAGGAAGGGCAGGAGGAAGAGGAAGAAGAGGAGGAGGAAGACGACGACGACGACAACAACGACGGGGAGCTAGAGGGTGGCATGACAGTGGTAGCTGGAGAGGACCCTTTGCTCGAGGAGACCCAGCATCCCCATGCCCTGCTGGGCGGGGAACGTTATGACCACCACCCGATGGCCCACACCCTGCCTCCCCCCAGCCATCACCAAGTGGGCAATGGTGGGGATGCAGAGCACGAGTGTTGCGAGCGGGTGGTGATCAACATCTCAGGTCTGCGCTTCGAGACCCAACTAAAGACGCTTGCCCAGTTCCCTGAGACGCTGCTGGGAGACCCCCGCAAGAGGATGCGCTACTTTGACCCCCTGCGCAATGAGTATTTCTTTGACCGCAACCGGCCCAGTTTTGATGCCATCCTCTACTACTACCAGTCTGGAGGCCGCATCCGGCGCCCTGTCAATGTCCCCATTGACATCTTCTCAGAAGAGATCCGCTTCTATCAGTTGGGAGAGGAGGCTATGGAAAAATTTCGAGAAGATGAAGGTTTCATCCGTGAGGAGCAGAGACCTCTGCCCGAGAAGGAGTTCCAGCGCCAGGTGTGGCTCCTCTTTGAGTACCCAGAGAGTTCTGGACCAGCTCGGGGCATCGCTATTGTCTCTGTCTTAGTTATCCTCATCTCCATTGTTATTTTCTGCCTAGAAACCTTGCCTGAGTTCAGAGATGACCGTGACTATGATAGCACCACAGGGACATTTCGGACTGGTGGTGGTCCTTTTGTGGCAGATATCTTCACAAATTCCTCTTCTCCAGCAACCTCCATGGTGTCATCTTTCACTGATCCTTTTTTTGTAGTGGAGACTCTGTGTATCATCTGGTTCTCCTTTGAGCTGCTTGTCCGTTTCTTTGCTTGTCCCAGCAAGCCAACCTTCTCCAAGAACATTATGAACATAATTGACATTGTGGCCATTATTCCTTATTTCATCACCCTGGGTACGGAGCTGGCAGAGAGGCAGGGGAATGGTCAACAAGCGATGTCTCTGGCCATTCTCAGGGTCATCCGGCTAGTCCGAGTGTTCCGTATCTTCAAGCTCTCTCGGCATTCCAAGGGGCTGCAGATCTTGGGGCAAACCCTCAAGGCCAGCATGAGGGAGCTGGGCTTGCTCATTTTTTTCCTCTTCATTGGAGTTATCCTGTTTTCTAGTGCTGTCTACTTTGCAGAGGCTGATGATCCCACCTCGAGTTTCAGCAGTATTCCCGATGCCTTTTGGTGGGCTGTAGTGACCATGACTACAGTGGGTTATGGGGACATGCACCCGGTCACTATTGGAGGCAAAATAGTAGGGTCTCTTTGTGCTATAGCTGGGGTGCTGACCATTGCCTTGCCTGTGCCCGTGATAGTCTCCAACTTCAACTACTTTTATCACCGAGAAACAGAAGGTGAAGAACAAGCCCAGTATATGCATGTAGGAAGCTGCCAGCATCTCTCCTCCACTGAGGAGCTGAGGAAGGCTCGTAGCAATTCCACTCTCAGCAAGTCAGAATACATGGTGATAGAAGAGGGAGGCATCAGTAACAGTGCATTCAAACAGGCTGCCTTTAAAACAGGCAACTGCACAGCCACAAACAATCCCAACTGTGTGAATATTAAAAAAATCTTTACAGATGTTTAAAATATACCTTTTAAGGATCTATACAAATATTACAGAAGGTCTCCATCATCCGTATTGTGAGGAACATGCACCATCATCAGTCTTTGTGCTCTTGTTTAATACGTGTACTTTTCTGATCCTTCCTTGTGAAGATGGGGATTTTTAGAAGGTTTAAAAAAAACCCTCACCAAGCAGATGTTAAGAAAGCAGATAGATAAGAGAATGCAAAGAAGTACATGCTCCTTGAAAAAGGTTTCGTTCTGCGCTGTTCGTTGCAGGGCTTTGTGGTTTTGTTGGGAAATTTGTTTCTTGTCTGATTTGGCAAATAGCAACTCAGTTGCTGATTTTCTTTTCCTTACATATATGCACTTGTTGGATTGAAAGTTATGAAGTGAACGAAAAACAAACACAAGTATATTGCAGACAGAGAAAAATATAGTCATTTCAATTTCGCAAAGCATCTGTGCCATCACATTGCAAAATGATGTCTACATCATCTAATGTGTGTCATAAGAGGGCACAAGCTTTGTTTTTTAAAAGCCAGGTTAAAGCCTGTGTGCAGTCTGAATCTGCCCTAGACATATGTGTAATCATTTTGATACTGGGGGGGGGGGAGTCGTCATTGGAAGTCCAGATTTCTTTGGTCCACAAACCTATAGAATTACTTCCCTGAATCTGAAATTCTACCTGCACAGTATAGTGGAAAATACTTCTTCCTACATCACAAAGCTGAACAGTTGTCTAACTGGATCATACACTGAGTGTTTTGGCTTTCTGCATATCATGAATATTTAGACTTTTTGTAAGTCACTGATGGGCTTTTTGCAGTGACTGCAGCCTCAATTGAAACCCATCAAAACCTTAGAAACAAAGGGGATATTTCCACCGATTGTCAAGATAAGCAATTGCATCTATCACAAGAAGATTAAAGTGGCAAAAACGCCTTACAGCGGAAGTTACTAATTTGGACCTGAGTGATGCAGTTTCCATGGCAACTTTGGTTTCCTGGGAAACTCCCAAAGGTTGTCATGGCATCCATTCCCTCCCTCTCCCAGGCCTTTGCTGTTTCCGTAGTAACCATTCCAGATGGTTCGAACTTCTGTGGTTCCGCAGAAAAGCTGCTGCTCTGCTCTGATCACACACACATACCCACACCGTTAATCCTTGAGAGATTTAGGTGTGGAAACTAGGCATTATTCTATATGCACCATTTTTAGATGTGCAAAATCCTTTAGCGTTCTGCCTACAGAAGAAAAGAGATGGTATGGAATTGTTCTTATTGTTCTGCACATTACAGTAGGGCCAGAACACCTGTTCCATATAAAGACAAGCTCCCAAGTCTCCCTTGCAATTTGGTATCTGATAGCTGAAAATGGAAATTAAGGCTATATATGCTACCTACACAATTGCCTAGAAGATGTGAAAGAATGACATCGTCTCTGCTTCTATTATACCAAATGATACATTAAATCATGGCGCATGACCTAGTTTTATGCAAAATACCCCTCCTGAAACAAAAGGCAGCTCCACTTTCAAAGCACGTATGATACTGAAGACCAAAAACATTTATTATACAAGGATGCAAATCTGGGGAAAGAAATGCAGATGAACCATAAAGTGTTGGGCTGAGAAAGATTTAAAATCTTCTGGGGAATATATGGCCACCTTCTCTCATCTACACATCTGGGGCTGTGGAATATCAGACAGACACAGGTGAGCTATTCACTGCTGCAAGAAGAGTTACTCTGGCTTAAGATCTGTAAATATAGCATCTTTGAATAATCATAGATTTTAAACACCTTAGTTTTAATATACAGTCTCATTTCATTTTCTGTTTCATTTTAAAATACTTAATTACCTTGTTTCTGAAATTGTATTTTCCTTCACTTTTAGAATTACAGTAAAACTACCTGTTCCAAAGAAGTTCTACTGATTTAAATAGAAGTGGCTTCCAGAGTATCTAGTTTCACAGTAAATAACAGGATATTTATGCTTTGCAATATTAGCCACTAGTGCTGTGATAAAATGGCTTTCTGTAATACATTATGCAGCTTGATGCCACCTCTTAAAATCAATCTATAGAGCTTCAAGTTAGTGAATCATGCCAGGAGTGAAGTCTTGATTCAGTGAGGGACTTTCAGGACTCCTGAAACTTCACTGAAGCAAAATGCATGGCAGATATCAGAGATTCAAGCATTTTGTTTTCAACAAAACGTAGCTGTTGAATTGAATGGAGAAATTTGTATTGGTGGGCAAGCCTATATGTATCTTGTCATGATGTGATTCAAAGCTCTATTAGCAGTATGATATTTGTATAAAATGATGATATATGTGTGGTGATCTCTCTTGATCCCATTCAACATTCACATCTATTTTCATTTCAACCAATAAGGCCACTATACTGAGATAAATGTCTTGGCCAATATCACAGTTATTTGTGGCACTGTGTGGAGCTGCAACTGAGCCTTGTAATTTCCATTAGCTGAGAACTGGGCTAATTAGTGTCTGTGGGGTGTAGAGCTGTGCCAGTGAAATGTCATAGTAGCTCTGTCTGTCTGCAAATTTTATCTTGCAGGTTTGTTGGAGAGGGAGGATAAAGGGAGAGGGGGAAAGAACTATAGGAATTTTCTTCTTTTACTTACCCGTTAAAATGTTAAATCCTAATTTTGATGTACATGGAATATTGTCACAAAGCAAAAACATTTTGGCCAGGATCCAGAGAGTCACTTTAGGTGCATCCCAGGGCTTAGGCATGCCTAATGGGACTTTGGGATTTTCCCTTTGAGCAACAGTCTCTTCCTCCACCCCATATCATTCCTTTTCTTTAAAATGTTCAGGCATGAGTGGCATTGTTTTTTGCAGCCAAAATGGCACCATCCATGAAAAACAGGGAGATATTAGCATACTTAGGGGAACCCCAAAGTTTACAAAAATACACTTTTTTTGAGAAAAACTTTAAAGGGGGCTGAGAATCTCCAAAAGGGACTAAACTCCAATAAGGACTAAACCTGTCCATGAAATGCTGACTGACAGTGTGTGTGTGTGTGGAAAATTATTGAGGAGGACATGGACGACTGTAACAGTGAACAGGAACATTTCACATTGCAACATTTTGTTGCAGCTCCCACATGCCCCCAAACTACTTTTGAAATTCCCCTTGGTTCCAAAAGAGGCCATGCAGCATGGGGAGGTAAGATTGGCAGAACTAATAGCATTGGCTTATATACAGTGTAGAGCTAAGTAACAAGTAACATTAGCACAAGGATTTATGCTTGTACAATGGAACTCCCCCCTCTCCTCTCCCCGTGCACCCCAAAAATCTGTTCTGGGCTTTTCCCCAACCCTCTGCAACAATTTGGGGAGGGCATAGGGTACCCATGGGGGAAGAGAGGGGGGAAGTTCCATTGTCCAAGCATAAAAGATGGAACAAGTGCATTGGATACCACCCATGGTTCTTTGGATCTAGGCCATTAAGATGAATAGGAACTTTCTGCTCTAGAAATGGGTGATGTACATTATTCTGATTTTACATTAAGGGTTTTTGCTTCACCTAAAATGTTAGAATGAAGACTCTGAAAATGATATTGCTGAACTTTTCTTTACTTGCACTTGGAACATTATGAATCCATACATTCCAAAGGAAAGATCTATTACATAGAAGCCATATGTAATGTAAGCACAGGGAAGGAGATGCTTTCAAAAAAAGCAGGGTAGGTGATGTTGAGCATGTGTGTGTGCATGTTTTTTTTAAAAAAACAACTGATCATAATTATAGGGGATGAGAGTTTCCAAGCCATTATTTGTGATGTGTATCAAAAAGTTGGCAAATGGTGTATCATTATTACGAAGGCCAATATTTTCAAGCCAGTTGCTCTACTGTTTTCATGTTTGTTTAAAGTTAAATTTACTGTTAAAATACTGCGTACTCAGCAATGTTTTAATCCGGAGTAACACAGCAACTTACACTGTAGTAAAATATAAACTATTAATGATTTTGAACAGTGGGAAGAGCAATCCAAACCCCCTGATCCACCATGCTGCAGGGGATCTGAATGGAGCAGATGTGTCCCTCCAGTTGGCCCTGTGCAGCTCTGCCAGCCTCCACTGCTGGGGGAGCTCTACTATCAGCAGGCAAGCCCTGTTGGCAAGGAGCGGCCCAATGTGCTCATCCAAATAGCAGGTAGGTAGACACTATCTCCAGTGGCATTCACACCGGCAGTAGCCAAACAGGGTGTTTCAGGAGTAGGGAGCAGGCAGGCCTGGGCTGCACAGGATCCACTGGATTTGAAGCGGACCCTTGTGCTGTCACATGGTGGCAATGGGTCCAATATGAGCCTCTCCCTTGCACTGGCCTGGGAGCTCTCCTAGTGAAGGAGCATTTTTCCCTGTCCTCCCCCAGCTTCCACCCTGGCTGTGCTCCACTGGGCTCTGCCACTGCCAGCCAAGGATAAGGCTGTGCCTTGAAACAGTAACATCCATTTGGATGCTAAACAATGAGTGAGCATGAAGAGAAAGCCAGTCTACTAAACCTTTTAATAAAGACGGGGAGGAAGGCCAGATGCAGACAAGAGCAGGACTTCTGCACCTTTCAGAGCTGTGTGCATGATAAGCTACACCTAATGAAATCTGCTCTTCTACACAACTGTTTTATAGTCACTTGGGTCAGTCCTGACCTGATGGTGGTGGAGCATATTCCCTGCAAAAGATTTAAATTTAAGCGCTCCTGTTAGACTGTGGGGCAGCCAGAAAATGGCCTTCGTCATCTCCCTGCTCATCCCCTAAAGCAGGAGTGGGGTACCTGTGAGTCTGCAAATGTTGTTTGACTACAACTCCCATTATCCATGCTGGCTGATGAGAGCCTGAGTCCAACGAAATCTGAAAGGCAACAGGTCTCCCCACTCCTGCTCTACAGCCACACCAGGGAATAGGGCCACATCCCACCTTACATTTAAAGCGCTATTATACCACTTTAAATAGTCATGGCTTTCTCCAAAGAATCCTGGGAAATGTTTTTTGTTAAGGGTACTGAGAGTTGTTGGGGGACCCCTATTCCCCTCACAGAGCTACAATTCCCAGATTGGTTTAACAATCAATCTCTCCCAGGGAACTCAGAGTTGTAGCTCTCTAAGGGGAATAGGGGTCCCCCTAACAACTCTCAAAGATCCTACGTGGCGCAGAGTGGTAAGTGGCAGTAACGCAGCTGAAAGCTTTGCTCACGGCCGGAGTTCGATTCCAATGGAAGGAGGAAGTCGAATCTCCAGTAAAAGGGGTTGAGGTCCACTCAGCCTTCCATCCATCCGTGGTCGGTAAAATGAGTACCCGGCATATGCTGGGGGGTAAAGAAAGGCAGGGGAAGGAACTGGCAATCCCACCCCATATATACGGTCTGCCTAGTAAACGTCGCAAGACGTCACCCTAAGAGTCAGAAACGACTCGCACTACAAGTGCGGGGACACCTTTACCTTTTTTTTTAACAACTCTCGGCACCCTTTACAAACTACAGGTCCCAGGATTCTTTGGGGAAAGCCATGACTGTTAAAGTAGTATAATAGTGCTTTAAATATAAGGCGTGGATGTGACCCAGAATTCTGACTTGTGCAAGAAGCCAATTACAGAACACCAGTTGTGACATACAGTTGTGGGCTGTACTATGCATTGCAAAGGGAATCCGTGATTTGATCTCTCAGTGTGTGTAGGGTTTGTTGTTTTTTCATTGGATTGTAGTTCAAGGAGTTGCCAGTTTCTTCTTCTAAGCCGCAGCAAGGGCAAGCAGGTATTGAAAGCTTTACTTGTATCTCATTTTTATAACCAGAACCTCAATTGCCTAAATAACTCTTTCCTTGGAAGAGGGCTTGGGGAACAATTTTGATGAGGAAAATTTGTTGATTGTATGTACTGGAGGTTGGGCCTGAAGGGCAGTTTAGGGATCTTGCTGGTGTACCGCCCACCCCGCTGCACGGCAGATTCCCTGGCCGAGGTGCTGGAGGTGGTCTCGGCTGTACGGACATTTCCCCAGAGCTGTTGGTTCTGGGTGACTTTAACGTGCATGCCGAGGCTGCTCTCATAGGAGCCCCTCGGGATTTCCTGGAAACCATGGCTTCCTGGGAACTGTACCTAAGTAATACTGGGCCCACCCATGTAGCCGGTCATGCTCTCGACCTAGTATTTGTCCTGGGAGAGGAGAGAAGTGGTCTGAAGTTGGGAGTGATTCTTGCCACTCCTGTGTCATGGTCAGACCACTACCTGGTAAATATGGACTTCTTGTTGCCATGCCCCCTCCGCAGGGGTGAAGGACCTATTAAAATGGTCCGCCCCAGACGCCTGATGGATCCGGATGGATTCCTGACTGCGCTTGGGGAATTGGAACCTGCTGAAGGTCGCCCAGTCGAAACCCTGGTGAAGGAGTGGAACGTGGGGATCACCAGGGCATTAGACCGGGTGGCTCCGAAACGTCCTCTCCCCCTGAATAGAACTCAGCTAGCACCGTGGTATACACCACGGTTGCGTAGTCTGAGACAGGAGGTGAGACAACTAGAGCGCCGGTGGCGGAAATCCCGCTCCGAAGATGTCCGGACACAGGTTAGAGCAGCAGTAGCTGCCTACCAAGTGGCAATAAAGGTAGGAAATAAGGCTTTCTTTGCTGCCTCTATTGCGTCTGCGGAGTGCTGTCCCAGGAGGCTGTTCCAGGTGGTCCGAAGCCTGGTCGGTCCAGTTGCTCAGGAACCCTTGGAACAGTCAAAGGCCTCCTGTGACTTATTAGCAAAACACTTCGCCGATAAAATCGAACACTTACGGAGCTCGATCCCGTGCGCCGTGGACACAGTGGATGAACCAGAGTTGGCCAGTTGCATGCCGGTGGACTGGGATCGGTTTCGGCTTCTCCCCTCTGAGGAAGTGGACAAGGTGCTTTCATCTGTGAAGCCAACCACTTGTCTTACTGATCCTTGCCCTTCGTGGCTCCTTGTGAGCTGCAGAGAGAAATTGGGCGAGGGGATCAAAGCGGTGGTAAATGCATCCTTGAGAGAGGGTGTGATGCCATCAGCCTTCAAGGAGGCAATTGTAAAGCCCATCTTAAAGAAGCCCTCCTTGGATCCCCAAGTATTCGATAACTTCCGCCCAATTTCGAATCTGCCATTTCTGGGCAAGGTCATTGAGCGATTGGTGGCCAACCAGTTGTCAGCACACTTGGATGAAACGGATTATTTAGATCCATACCAATCGGGTTTCAGGACTGGTCACGGAACTGAAACAGCCTTGGTCGCTCTGGTTGATGATTTGAGGAGGGCATTAGGTAGGGGAGAATCCACCTTTCTTGTCCTCCTTGATCTCTCAGCGGCTTTTGATACTGTCGACCACAGTATCCTTCTGCTTCGCCTGGAGGGATTGGGAATTGGAGGCACTGTATTACAGTGGTTCCATTCCTTTCTCTCCGATAGGTACCAACAGGTAGCGTTGGGGGAGGAGGTATCAGACCCTTGGCCTCTCAATTGTGGTGTGCCACAGGGCTCTATCCTCTCTCCCATGCTATTTAACATCTATATGAAGCCGCTGGGGGCAATCATCAGGAGATTTGGGCTGCAGTGTCATCAATATGCGGATGACACTCAGCTCTATCTCTCGTTTAAATCTTCACCAGAGTTGGCTGTGGAGACCTTGTCCAAGTGCCTGGAATCCGTGAGTGGATGGATGGGAAGGAACAAGCTGAAGTTGAACCCTGATAAGACCGAGGTACTACTTGTTGGGGACAAGAGAAGGTTGGGCGACATCGACCTGAAGTTCAACGGGGTGAGTCTACCCCTAAAGGACCAGGTCCGCAGCCTTGGGGTTGTGCTTGATTCCAGGCTGTCCATGGAGGCTCAGATTTCGGCAGTGAGCCGGGCAGCCTGGTACCAACTATACCTCATACGAAGGCTGCAACCCTACCTTCCTGTTCACCAGCTCCCACTAGTGGTACACGCCCTGGTCACCTCTCGTTTGGACTACTGTAATGCGCTCTACGTGGGGTTACCCTTGAAAACGGTCTGGAAATTACAACTGATACAAAATGCGGCGGCTCGACTACTTACGAATAGTCGCCGCCGAGATCACATCACACCAGTGTTGTTCGACCTACACTGGCTACCAGTTGTTTTCCGAGCCCAATTCAAGGTGTTGGTATTGACCTTTAAATCCCTACACGGTTCCGGCCCAGTTTATCTCACGGAGCGCCTTCAACGCCACCAATTATGCCGCCCGACAAGATCGGCCACACAGGGCCTTCTCTCAATCCCGCCAACAAAAACAGCCAGATTGGCGGGTACAAGAGAGAGGGCATTCTCAGTGGTGGCCCCCACTCTTTGGAACTCCCTCCCACAAGATCTCCGGCACGCCTCTTCCCTAAATGTGTTTCGGAAAGCCTTAAAGACCTGGCTCTTTCAGCAGGCCTTCGGGGTATCCGGGGAGGGTTAATTGTTATAACTGAAATGCCTCCTGCCCAGTTTTAATATTGTTGCTGCAGATGTGTTGTTTTTTATATTGTATTACTGTATTTTATTAATTGTATTTTAACAATTTTGTAAGTCGCCTAGAGTGGCCATTGGCCAGATAGGCGACGAAGAAATTAAATTTATTTATTATTATTATTATTATTATTATTATTATTATTATTATTATTATTATTATTATTATTATTATTATTATTATTATTATTATTATTATTATTAAATAGTTAAAACATCCCATCCTTCCTTATGCTGCTCCAAAGAAATTGGCAGCCCCCCATGATTACATTCAGTAAGAATAAAAATCAGATCCTGTCATGGTTTTCCCACGTCATGTGGTTGTTTGGCCCTTTGCCCTAGCCAATAAACACAGATCTCATATATCAGAACGGTAACATGGGGCTCCGTTACTCTGTCTGGAGAACCAGGGGCAAAGAGGTGGGGACACTTAACCCTATTTTCATAGTTTTATGATAAGCCACTTCAAGACTCTTTATTGGGGTCAAAAAGCATATAGATGATTTTATGAATGAAATAAAATACTTTGCTAATGCACAAAATGAGCACTGTGTACAAATGACAAAAACGCAGAAGTCAAGGCTAAAAAAAGGAGAAATGAAGGGCTGACGAACAACACTTGCCTTCTTAGAATGCTTACAGAACTACTCTGCCTCTGGATTCCAGATGCAAACTTCAACTCCATACCGGCAATTGGAGCTGCAAAGACAAAGTCCCCTACAGAGGTAAGCAAGAGGAGGGGGCTCACCAGGGAGGGAGAAAGTATGTTTCACCATATTATGCCCACACTCCCTCCCCCAAGTGATAGTCATGTAAAGCTCAACCATCATAGGGAAACATGAAATGGGGCACCATGTGGAACCATGGCTCAGTGGAAACCTCTGGCCATGTGTCTTAACCTTTGGAGTACTGGGAAGTACTAATTTAACAACCTTTTTGCACAGGGGACACAGGATACATATGAACTGTGTGGAAAGGGGACTCCTGTTGGCTCCAAATTTTGATAAGCTTCCATAGCGTGCCAATTAAGGTAATGGGGTATACAGCCACCTTTCCTAGTGAACACTATGCACGCATTTCTGTTGCTGGCAAAACATTAAAGGTTTTGGGTTTGGTTTTTTTGCTGCATCAGAGGCAGAGCATATGGTGCAGAAGAAACTGAAACTTCAGATGAGCTTTCTGCTCCTTAGAGTAGACACGTGGGTATTATTGCAATGACTACATTGTCTTCCCCTACAGAGGAAATTCAAACATAGATTTAAGAAGGCCTGCTAGTGGGAGAGTGGAGAGCTGGGGTGAGGCATGCAGAATGAAAGAGCACTTAGTGATAATGCCCTTTCTCACTTCTGCTCACTCATCTCATCCTAACGGCGACTAATCACTGGGTCCATCTGTTGCTGCTCCCCATTATCTGTCACCAGCCCCACACTGCTCTTGTCTCCCCATAGGCAATCAGGCAGCTATTCAGCATTCACAGAAGCAGCATTATTGACCAGTGGGAAGCCAACTGCACCTTTGCTGGGCTGCTGTCTTTGTGCTCCTAGGGCTCCTGTACCTTTCCATAGTGCATGATGGTAATAGAAACAGCTATAGCCATCATGAAGATTCAGTGATAAGTAAACCTACACCTATTACTCTTCTTTCTCTCTTGCAGCTTTCAAGGGCACAGAAAGCCTGCAAGAAGACAAATGCAACAGTCCCCATTCCTCTATGTTGCTATCAGAACATATCCTGCCACTGATACTGTTCAATAAATGCTGTGACATTGTGAGGCTATGTGTCTGTTTTCATAAGACGGCTGGCAGTAGGAAACTATTATCCTTCCATTCTTACTCTTCTCAGCTGCCTCCATGAGGGGCCCCACACACTAGGAAGAGGAATAGTGAGTTCCTTCCTACAGTGACGCAGTAGGACTGAGGGTCGGCATCTTTCCCATAACTTTGAAACTGGAGTACTAGCAAGGGTGTATGGGATGTCCCATTAAGAAGGCCTCCCACTGGCAGTGTGGGACTGCCCCTGCTGCTACATCACCCATCAGTCAGGCTGCATGAAGTGGAGACTGGGAATGCAGGGGTTGGTGTGGGCCGAGTTGATAACAAGGTGTTCTGGGACGCTCACCTACAGCAGATGAATGTTTCTGGGTGGGATGAAGCAGGTTTGGCAAAAAGGGGTACCAATAGATTAAAGAGAGAAATGATTGGCCTGTGCAAGTCACTCTGATTGCACATCTCATTGCTCTGTTTCAGGTGTATGTTTGGTTCCTCCCAGCCATTTGTCTTGGTAGTCTGTAGCCAAGATTGAACCTGAGGGCTTTGGCATGCCATGTCTGTGCTTTTCCACTGAGCCGTGGTTCCACATGGTGCCCCATTTCATGTTTCCCTCTGTTTTCTCCTTCCCAATGACCCACCTGGCAGCTTGCACAACACTTAATGCTGTAGGCTTGCTGTTGTAGCATTTGTTTTTTCTTGTGCATATGGCCCCCTACTTGTTTCCTCTGAAAAATGCTGGCTGTCCTCACAGAGACAGCAATGCAAACACAATTTGTTTTGAATGGAGACAATGATTCCTACTGGTGATCCTAAAACCTTTCTCCTGAGATCCCATCTGGCTGCTTCTTGCAGGCCTCCTATCCAGCGTACCATGACACCTTATGTTGGGGAAGTCACTGTGGTTTCTTTTTTATGCCTGATTGTGAGTCATGTACAAAAGCTGTATTTATACTGGGTTAAGTGACATAATGAGGTCATTTGGCCATCACCACTTGCTCATTTATACATTTACTTTATTTTAGAAATATGCTATCCCTCAGATTACAAAGCCTCATGCCTAACTTCCGAAGACGCCCAAATGAAGGCTCTGAAGATGATAACAGCACTTAGGGTTTTCCGTCTTTGTGCCTCCAGAAGTTGTAGAACTATAACTTCCATCATTCCTGACCTCTAGCTATGCTGACTGGGGCTAATGGGAGTTGGAGTCCAGCAACATTTGGAAGGCACCAAGTTGGGGAAGGTTACGCGGCAGTTCTCTATTCGTGCTTTCCATACATGGGTAATGTGAGTGCTGTCAAGAACGCCTGGTTTGCTAACTAAAATGGTTCAGTGACAAGGAATTGTGGGGGGAACATCTTGCCTGAATTAGGGCCTCTGGAAGGCTTGAACCCAATTAATTAGACAGTGAGTAAGAACACCTGCTTATCAACTTGCAACTGGTACCTCAAGGCCACAGGCCTTGGAAGGTTAGAGAAGCATGCGACAGTTAGGTATGAAAGCTCTGGAAGAGTTCATCATTAGAAAGCCCTCTGACTGGCTAATTAATTCCTGGCTGTTCCCAGGCTTTCCCCCAATAAAAGTAGAGCTAAGATGCTGGGTCTTTGTTCCCCAGTGTTCCTGGTGTTACCAGATGCTGGGGTTCTAGTTTCCTGTTGCTATACATCTCTTGGGAGATGATGAACCATGAAGTCATTCTGCCGGTTTTCTTATCATGCGTGAGTATAGAATAGGCTAGACAGATTGGTTATTTTTTGTGACTTGAACTCTATTTTACCTAACCGCTGGGGCTTTTGGTTTAAGGAATTATTTTGCTGCTATATTTTTGCACTTATTTTATTTTAGTAAAGCTATCTCTTATTTACCAGTGTGTATTTATTGCAGGGGCAATTTGTTTCTGAATCCAGTACCTTGGTCCTTTAGCCACAAACTACTGTATAATTGGGTATTTTGCCTTAAGGCTTTGAGACAAGGAGTGCAACTTTGGGTCTTGTCTTTTAGAATCCTTGGTAGGTCTATTTCCCCTTGGCCCAGAATGGGTGACCATGTTGGGGTGGTGGCAGTCTACCTACCTTATAGGGCTGGTGTTGGTTTAACTGAGCTCTGATAAAGGAGGCATGGGTTATGCCTAACTGGGATCAATTGCCCTGGGGCTTGGGAGTTAACCCCTCCCCCCTGGGTAAGAGTTCTTTACAGGTAGGTACATGAACAGTGAGTGGCATCATGATTGGTAGGTGATGATGGTGCTTCTCAAATTAGTGTGGATATGTCAGTACTACTGCATTTGCATTTTGTTCTCTAGGTACTGTTGGCTCTTCTGATGAGCTTAGAGTTATGATTGCATTATTCCTATGTTAGTCCTGATGTTGTGGCCATCTGGTGTACCAGAACAATAGGAGTGTCCCCAAAGTACTTTGTACTGCCAGTGGTGACTCGCATGATTGAATGTAGCATCATAAAATGTCTCCTCCACAGTCTAAGCTAAATGTGAAGGAAAGGAACTCTTACCTAGCCTTTCTCCCTGACACCCTAGGTTTTTGGTGTGTAGAAATCTGTGTTGTATGCAGGAGCATTCTATTATGTGAGCTCCCACCTGAAGCCTGGAATGGTACAGTCTAGAGCTTCACCACCTCAGTGAAAACTAGGCCTTTTTCAACATAAGTCCTGGACATTTTTTGCATCTCTGCAGTATGTGAATTCATGCAGTTTTAATTTCTGTACATGGTGTAGATTGGTGGGAAGAAATGCCAAATTAATGTTTCATAGGTGTATTTCTCTTATTCCTGTGTCATGTGGTATCGGAGTATCTGGAATGACAGCCACTGTTTAAAATATTTATTTTATTTATTTATTCACATCCTGAAGGCATGAAGTTAGTAACAGTAGATTAAAAAACAAATGTAAAATATCAGGTTATGACAGTTAATACCATTAAACCCTGAACTTTCCATTGGCTCAGGTAAAAAGTTCTGAGAGTACTTTTGAAAGACGCCCATGAATAAAAGTATCTAGATGGATGGGGTTTCATGGATTTTGTGTGTGTGTTTCATTTAGTGCATATTTGGAGTAACTAAGAGGCAATTGATCTTGGAAACTAGTGGAAAATAGGAAAGGAAGGTGGCCTCTGAGTATGTTTGGTCCAGGCTATTTAGACTTGTTTTTTGACATTTGCAATTTGAATGGCACCTGCAAAACAGTAGGAAACAAGTGTAGTGGTGAGACACTGACACAATATGCCTTTCAATATTGCACTTTCTCCTGTTTTATTCTGCACTAGCTGATTTTTTCATAGTCCTAAGGGGCAGCACAACATGGATCCAATTACAGAGTCTTTGTTTAAGGTACAGTAGGATAGCTAATAATTGCTAGGAGCTATGTCAACATCTCATAGCAAGGTTCACAACCTTCTCACCAGATGAAATTGGTGGAAAGCACTCCTTGCCACCTATGGCAGCAAGTAAATACAAAGAGCATGTTCAGACTGTTGCTAGTTTTGTGTGGGGTTATACTACATACTGGCAAATTCAGGTTCCACAATTAAATTGATTTGGTGCTCCTGTTGAACAAACCTACTAGCTACAATGGCTATGTTCTACCTCCACTGCTGGAGGCATTATGGCTCTGAATGTTAGTCGCCGGTAATCACAAGTGGGGGAGAGTACTGTTGGGTTCAGGTTCTGCTTTTGAGCTTCCGATATGCATCTGGTTGTCAGTTGCAGGATGCTGGACTAGACAGGCTATTGGCCTGATCCAGCAGGCTCTTTTTAGGTTCTTACGTTCTTATGTTAACCTGCTCCCCCTCCCATTGGACTTTTTTGCAGTAAGGAAACTAATGGGAAGGTGGACTGGAAAGTATGGGATAACATTTGTTTGATGCAATGCCATTGACCCCCCCTGCAAACTTTGTGTAGATAAATCAGGATGAATACTTAATAAGCAGGTCATCTTGAGGCAACCCAGGCCTTCATACAGTGGTGCCTAGTGACTTAACATATGTGTTGAACAGGAAGGGGCAAGATCAGCCTTGTGGCCACACAGGAAAGGGATAAGGAAATGCCCATCATTGCCCTCTCAGACCTCCCTAGGAAGAACAAGTAAACCAGTCAAGAATAGTCCCACTAAATGAGGGTGGGGAATCTTTGCCCCTCTGCATATTTGTTAGACTACACTTTCCACCATCCCTGATCATTGGCTGTGCTGGCTGGGGCTAATGGGAATTGGAGTCCAACAGGTCCAGAAATCTGATAGTTTGCAACTTCAGTTTTCCTGGAAACTGTTTTCTTGACAACATTTCCCAAAAGGGGAAAGTTAAAAATGAGGTAGGAACTGGCTGGGAGAAATTTGCATTTAGGTTTGGTTTATTGAGTAGGAGCTAAACTACTATAGGCTGTTTGCCATCCTACCCTTCCTGAAAGATGTATTAATAACTCCAGTCAGGTTCTACTAGGCAGGATGGGCATAGACCCAGGTCACAGGTGGGTTATCTACTGCTTTTAAATTCCCTGTACGTCAGAGCCAATCGATACTGATTCAAATCAAATGGACTAGCATGAACTCCAGATATGTATACTTATGGTGGTATTCAATTGTGCTAGCACAAGGATTATCACTAGCACATCAGGACTTGCTCCCCCTGCAAGTGCCCTGTGCTGTCCCCAGATTTGCTCCAGAGGATTTGGAGAAACTCCAGAACAGATTTAAGGGGTGGGGGGAGGAGGAGAGGGAAGAACGTTTCATTGCACAAGGAGAAATCCTTGTGCTAACATAACCAGTGACTTAGCACTATGTTGAATACAACCCATTAAATGCAACTTCTAAGAGATGTTTGTCATAATTAATGTTTGTCATAAATGACCCTGAATATGATTACTTACACTGTTAAGGCTACCAAATTAGTAGTTCCCCTGCTCTCAATACATGTATTCAGACTTAGCCGTAAAAGTCTACATATATTTACAATAAAGACTTCATAGCACTCAGACATGGCTGGGTCATTGCATATGAAAAGAGATAATAAAGTGTGGCATAACTTTTGTGTTTCTGTTATCTAGCTCTAAGGTTTCTGTTAATGACTCCTTCAGGGATCAGCATTAGGCACTCTTTGGAAATAGATTCTTTGTCTTGTTCAGATGACCTTGGGTATTTTTTTCCTATGTAGATGTTTAATAAGTAATGGTAGAGCTGCAACGTTTGTATGACGAGTTTATCAAAATCACTACTTGATTGTTTTCATTAAGATCATATGAGGACCATGTCAGTGCAGTTCTTCCCTTGAGTCATCTTGCTCACCATTCTATTGGTTAGCAGGAAGTATACTTCTGATGGCAGCTTCCCACATCCCTGGTCACTAAACCAAAAGGGCAGAAAATGGGTTAGAACCAGTACCACAAGCATGGCTCCTGCTTGGCAGGCTATACATGGTGGTAAAAATACTCGTAGATGTCGGGTCTGGGTGAGAACTTAATGTGAATTAGTCCCTCTTCCAAATAGCTGTGCTGCCAGCCCTTAAAAGATTCCCATCTGGTGCTCCACCCTTTCTTCCATGGTGCAATGATGTGGCAGTATTAGAAGATGGATATGCACCCTAACGTTGTCTAAGGAACAAGTTAAAATATTCTCCTTTCCGGTGTAAAACCTGAGCTGGTTTATACTGTTGCTTTTCTCTGTAATCCTTTGCATGTGTATTTAGGAGTTAGCTCCACTGACTTCAGCAGGTCTTACTTCTGAGTAAATGTGCATAGGCTTGGGCTGCACAAAGCTTTATACTGATAGCAAAAGGGGATATTATGCAATGGCTTGTGGCCCTTTAAGAAGACCCTGTCCCTTAATTCTGGTGTAGGTATTTGGTTAGGCTTCCATGAACAAAATGCTCCTTTTCAAGAGCCAACTAATTTTACCAATCCCTCTGTGATAGATATTTACACACAGTTCTTGGATTTTTGGTTCACAGCAAGCCCTGCAGTAACACACTACCAAACATTCATGCATGAAAATCCCCCTCTGATCTTCATCATTTTGACTTTTTTTTATAAACTGAGACATGCTCAAGTAAATGTAATTTGTCTTGTAACAGGATGAAAAAAGCTTTTGTGTTTAGCTTGCCAGTCAATATAACTGTGTTCTTCACTCACTCCTGCCTCCCTGTCTGTTCTGAAATCTTGTGATGAGACAGCAAAATCTATAAACTAAAATAAAAGGAAGGTTGCAGAAAATGGAATCTGGCAGGTTTCTTATTTTTAATGTGCCAGTATTACTTTCCTAAACACGGGTATTGGTAGGAGGGGGCACAGGCAGCACAGGCTCTGGGACATTTGTGCTGGGCCCCAGATCTCCGGACCCTTCCTCCTTCCCTTTTTTTGTTAAAAAACATGCTTTGCTTACAGGGCAGTTGGGCATGCAACAAAGCACAATGCCAGTGAGAATTTGCTTAAAGACTTATATTTGCACTATGCATATATATTAGCACATCCAAATTTTGTTTATTAAATTTTTATCCCGTCCTTCCTCCCAGTATATGTATGTATATATACACATACTGTACATGTACATGCTTTGAGTCTTAACTATCTAGCAATACCCATGCCTAAACTATCTGAAAATTAGAATACAGTCAATATTTCTCTCTCTCTCTCTCTCTCTCTCTCTCTGGGCCTCTCCAGATAACCTATTTATTCAGCATTTAACCTGATTTGCTTTCACAAAGCTTATGTGGAGAGGTTAGATTATATGGCCCCATCTACACTATACATTCAAAGCACTATCATACCACTTTAAACAGTCATGGTTTCCCCTGAAGAATTCTGGAAACAGTAGCTTGTTAAAGGTTCTGGGAGTTGTTAGACTGCTCAGAGAGCTACAATTCCCAAAATTCCCTGGGAAGAGGGATTGATTAGTAAACCACTCTGGGAATTGTAGTTCTGTGGGGGAGAATAGGGCTCTCCTAAAAACTCCCAGCACCTTTAACAGACTACAGTTCCCAGAATATTTTTTGGGGGTGTCCTGTCTGAAGTTAAGAGACTCAGACTCAACAGTGGTGTTTTCTCTTTTTATTAAAGTAAAAGACAGCTGCAGTGCAGATCACCTCATGAAACTAGCTACTGGTTTCAAGAAACTTAGCATCTGTTTAGCACTACTTAAGCATGACTTTGCGACTCCAAGACGTTGACTCAGCGATGGTTCACCACCACCCCCGTCTGCTTAAGTAGGTTGGGAATGCGCACCCAAACAAAGGCTCCTCCTTAGCTGGGTCTGTTGAACTTCCCGCCCCAAGCATCTTCAAGTGTGAGGCAAAGGTGGAGCCTCGGCCAGTCTCTCATCTTCCCCCTCTGACAGAAGGGGGCTGCTAACTGTCAGTTCAAGCATGGGAAGTGGAGGTGCGCCTGGGTGGGAAGCATCTGATGGGTCAGGTTGAGCTCCCGCAGGGGGGCCTGGAGTTGTGGGGGCTGTAGCGTCAAAGACAGGGGTCGGGGTACCCTCTAAGTTCAGTCTGCTGCTTGACCCCTCCCCAAGTGATTCATTCCAGTCCACGTCCTCATCCTCTGTCTTGCCCCTGCCTGTCCACCCCTGCCCAGCAGGGCTCACGACGGGAAAACCATGACCGTTTAAAGTAGTGTGATACTGCTTTAAATGTACAGTGCAAGTGGGGCCTATATCTGGTCTTTATTGAGCATTTATTCTGTCTTGTTGGTAGGGTGGGTATATGACAACGAACATTCATCCTGATTTGCTTACAGGGTGTTCCTATGTCTTTCCATTGGTCATTCATCTCACTTTTCAGTGCACTTCCTTTTCGCTTTCCTAACTGCAAAAAAGTTAAATTTCTTTTTTAAAGTGGATTTGTTACACTGCTCCAGCCTTTGTTTTTTGTGTGTTTTGGTGGGTGTATTTGGCATCATGTCACTAACATGTAGCTGGGGAGGACCATTTCCAGACTGCCACTGTTTTCAGGTGGGATTCAGTCAAATCCCAGCAAATTCAGACTGCACAATTAAAGCTGATTTTGAGTTCTTGCAAAACAAACCCGCTCCCTGAAAAAATTGGTTTTTGTGCTAAAGAAATGCACTGGAAAGTGTGGCATAATGCAGGGTCATCTAAATTCCCCACAAACAAATCAGGACAAATGCTCAGTAAATAGCCAATGTCATCTAATCTCTCAGTCAACAAATCAGGCTGACTGTTCATTAAACAGGTTACCTGGAAGCAGCCAGACACAATAATAGTGCATTATTTTGGATTTATACAGGACTGCTCAGATATTCCACTTCATTAGTTGTTCTGTGATACTTCCCCAGTGTTCTTTCATTATTGTGATCTGGAGGGGCACTCCTGCACTATAATGCAACAAAAGTGGGACCACCACCCACCCTAGAACAGTTACGGCATAAAAAGTTACAGGATTTCAGCAGGAAGTTTTGGGACATGCACTGATTGGAAACGAAGCAGAATGAACACCCCAAATCTTTTGCAGGCACAAACAGTATTGAAAGAGGATGGTGTATAACCGCCCCATACCATCATGAGCACAAATAGTAATGAATGCAGAATAAAAAGGACTTCTGGAGGGGCCTAAAGTAGGAATGTCAGAAAGTTCTGATGAAAAGAGGAGCGGGAATTGGCAAAGTTTGCTTATTTGTCCCATATCTAGAATGGAAATCAGTCCACTGAATACAATTGGCATTTGCTGTTACTGCTTTCAGTCCACAAATGATATGTAACTGATTGTATCCCCACCCCCCAATTTGGTTGTGTTTCCTTTGCATTGAAATGAATGGGGTGGAATAATGTAATTATGTAAGCTGCAAAGAGAAACTGAGCTTGGGGATTAAAGCGGTGGTAAACACATCCTTGCAAGAGGGTGTGATGCCATCAGTCTTCAAGGAGGCAATTGTAAAGCCCATCTTAAAGAAGCCCTCCTTGGATCCCCAAGTTTTTAATAACTTTTGCCCAGTTTCGAACCTTCCATTCTTGGGCAAGATCATTGAGCGAGTGGTGACCAAACAGTTGTCAGCACACTTGGATGAAACGGATTACTTGGATCCATACCAATCGGGTTTCAGGACTGGTCACGGTACGGAAACAGCCTTGGTCGCTCTGGTAGATGATATGAGGAGGGCATTAGATAGGGGAGAATTCACCTTTCTTGTCCTCCTCGATCTCTCAGCGGCTTTTGATACTGTCGACCACAGTATCCTTCTACATTGCCTGGAGGGATTGAGAATTGGAGGTACTGTATTGCCGTGGTTCCGTTCCTTTCTCTCCGATAGGTATCAACAGGTAGCATTGGGGGAGGAGGTTTCAGACCCTTGGCCTCTCAATTGTGGTGTGCCACAGGGCTCTATCCTCTCTCCCATGCTATTTAACATTTACATGAAGCCGCTGGGGACAATCATTAGGAGATTTGGGCTGCAGTGTCACCAATATGCGGATGACACTCAGCTCTATCTCTCGTTTAAATCTTCACCAGAGTTGGCTGTGGAGACCTTGTCCAAGTGCCTGGAATCCGTGAGTGGATGGATGGGAAGGAACAAGCTGAAGTTGAACCCCGACAAGACCGAGGTACTACTCGTGGAGGACAAGAGAAGGTTGGGAGATGTTGACCTGAAGTTCAATGGGGTGAGTTTACCCCTGAAGGACCAGGTCCGCAGCCTTGGGGTTGTACTTGATTCCAGGCTGTCCATGGAGGCTCAGATTTCGGCAGTGAGCCGGGCAGCCTGGTATCAACTACACCTCATACGAAGGCTGCAACCCTACCTTCCTGCTCATCAGCTCCCACTGGTAGTACATGCCCTGGTCACCTCTCGATTGGATTACTGTAATGCGCTCTACGTGGGGTTACCCTTGAAAACGGTCTGGAAATTACAACTTATACAAAATGCGGCGGCTCGATTACTTACGAATAGCTGCCGCCGGGATCACATCACACCAGTGTTGTTCGATCTACACTGGCTTCCAGTTGTTTTCCGGGCCCAATTCAAGGTGTTGGTATTAACCTTTAAATCCCTATACAGTTTCGGTCCAGTTTATCTAAAGGAGCGCCTTCAACGCCACCAATTATGCCGCTCGACACGATCAGCCACACAGGGCCTTCTCTCAATCCTGCTGACAAAAACAGCTAGATTGGCGGGAACTAGAGAGAGGGCATTCTCAGTGGCGGCCCCCACCTTTTGGAACTCCCTCCCACAAGATCTCTGGCACGCCTCTTCCCTAAAAGTATTCCGTAAAGCCTTAAAGACCTGGCTCTTTCAACAGGCCTTCGGGATCTCCGGGGAGGGTTAATCACTATGATTAGAATGCCTCGTACCCTGTATTAGTATTGTTTCTGCTGCTGCATTGTTTATATTGTATTATTGTATTGTATTTTAATTGCCTACTTGTACGTCGCCTAGAGTGGCCATCGGCCAGATAGGCGACACATAAATTAAATTTATTATTATTATTATTATTATTATTACTTAATTAATTATGTAAGTTCCATAATTTTGCCAAGATGAATAATGTAGTTTTGGGCAGAAGATGAGCTTCAGAAGAATGGAAACAGTATTGCATGTGACAAATATGGGATGGAACAGAAAACAATGCCTTCTTAATTCCTACCCTAGGGTGACAGAGTGCTTTAATTCACCTTTATTCTGCAAATAAAAAAAGTTCTGTTAAGCGTTAAAATCCTTTCTGTGGAATGCAATTTGGAGGCTGCCTTTGTGTATGTCTATCTCTCTCTATATATCTATATAAAAATTTCTTACATTTTGAATCTGCCATGCTTCCAAGGAGCTCATGGTGGTGACTAGCCCAAGTTCACATAAAGAGCTTCATAACTGAGTGGGGATTTGGAGTCGTGTCACCCTGGTTCAGGGTGGGATGGGAAAAGGATGTACTCTGAAGTGTTTTGCTAGAAGTATTTTTATCACCTTGTGTCATATATGCCTTAGGAATCTAGAACTTGTGGTGGTGTTTCATTGTGAGGCCAGTGCTCATCATAGATACATGCTTACTGATGTGAAGATTAATCTCTGTAAAATAAAATATGAAGATGTCATTAGTAAATGCAGTAGATAAGGAATGGGAACCTGTAACCCTCTGGATGTTGCTGTACAACTCCCATTATCCCTGACTATTGGCCATGCTGGGTGGGGCTGATGAGAGTTGGAATCCCATAATATCTGTAAGGCCACAGATTCCCATTGCTGTAGTAGATGATCAGGTACAAATTATTGCCTTGATCCCCCCCAGGTGATCTCACACAGCTGATCTCACCGTTACTTTGTATTTTTGAAGACATAATACTCATTATGCTGAGCTTTCTTTGGTAGACTGATGTGTTGACATTGCAACATCAGAAAGTACTTCCTGCTTTCTGTTCAGCTTTTGATTATCATGCTGGTGATCTGCTGAAGTGCAGAATTTAGCATTTTGATTTATTATTCCTTTTCTTATTATTAAAAAACCCAATTTGTCTTAGGTTGATCATTGTACCAATGGTCATAGTTTCTTGGGCAACCAGATCAGTTTTAGTAGTACACAGACAAGCTACATCATGCATGCTAACTTGAGTAATGTCTCGTTGAAATTAGTGGGACTTCCAAGAAAACAGGCAAAAGGTTGGGGTGGATACACTATCTCTTTGAAGTTTTACTACAGGCTCCTTTGTTACAGGATGCTCTGTACTGTATGCCTGCCATTAGTTTGAGCAGAATCCCCTGTCTGATTTGTTTTCTGCCAGCCTCATCAGATTTCATAATCTTGGCTGAGGAACGAAGTTAAGAGACTTTGCTGAAATCAGTGAGTTTCACATTTTATGGGTGGTTGTAGAATAGGTCCTCTTTCTTTCCATCAGATGTAATTAGCAGGAATTGCAAAACCAGCTGGGCTTGTGGTCCTTCTAGTTTTGCTTTTCCAGAAACCAGTATGTGCTTTTTAGGAATCACAAACATCAAGAGTTAAAAAGAGTACTGTTCCATTAGTTGGCTAAAAGCACAAGTTTGGATCCACGCTACATGAATTAATAAAACTTGTTGATTTCAGTGTTAATGGCAAATATTTGTTTCAGAGAACTGGGGAGCCTGAAATGAGTTTTCAGCTCTAACAGAAATACATGGTTGACTGTTTTGGAATTGTGGACAGATGGGTAATTCATCTATATTAGCCCTCTGCTGTCATCTCTAAATAAAAATGGAAACATCTGGCTTTACAATTAACCCCTCTAACATATGCTTATGAATATGTAATGACACAATTTTTACATGCTACTCAGCTCACAATTATAATCTCCCAGCCAATAGTATGATAATAGCTTTTGGGGAGGAACACATAGAAATTTCAAGGAAAGACTTCTGCAGTGGAACATGCTGCCACCCTGATTTTGCAGTTTGCAACCTGTGTGTTTTAGCCTTCTAAAAATAAAATAAAATGAAAATTGAAGAGCCTTGAGAGTTTAAGGCTGGCTATATTTCACTTTGACAGATCCTTGGCTCCTGTAGACTTTAATAATTCCAGGGACACTGGTAGCAGTGGGGAATTTGGGGAGCCACGTATTTCATTCTCCCCCAGCCCTGCTGTGTCCTTCCCTCCCCCTTTACATTGCTTCTACTCAGATTGTATCCTTAGATTTAACTATTTATTTTCCCTTTGAGAGTTTCTCCACCCCACATTTCTAAAGAATTTCTCTGGGCTATACCCAATTATTTATTTAGAAGCATTTATAAACTGCTTAATATTTTCAAAATCTCTTAAGTGTACCAAGTAATTGTGCGAGTGGAATGCCTTTCACTTGCACAGTGGAACTTCCCTTCTCTGTATGCCCTCTGCACCCCCCATCTGATCTAGGGGTTACCCCCAACCCTGCAGAGCAGATTTGGGGATGGAGGAAGGGACGGTGGGGGTGGGGGTGGAGAGGGAGGAGCTTTGTTGCATAAGCAGAAGTCATTCCATTCATGCAACAATTTATTTGGATACAACTCCGTCTTTTTCAGTCTGATCAATGCCACTTTCTGTCATCCTCTCCTCTGTGTATCCGAAGCCTATCATTTGTGCCCTCATCATGTGTTAAAAGTTTAGACTATCTGACTGGGTTTGGAGGACACATCACACCTTTTTGCCTTGTCTATCTCATATTCACATGTGCACCCCTTCACCCCATTTTCAGAACCTTCAGTCTGTCACTTCTAAAAAAATTAAAAGATTTCTTGTAAAAATAGCCTGCATTGATGGATGAAAGTAGCTAGTGTTCTAGGAAAGAAAATAGTACATAGTTCTTACATGTATGTGGTATACCAGAAAATATAGGAGGCTGCCTTATATCCAGTGAGACCCTATCTATCTGTTTCATTGGCTACAAATACACTGAGGACCAGACTACATATAACATTCACACTTTTGGAAAATGCAACTGCAGGGCCCCAGTCTGGAAACTGCTCCTGATTCAGATCAGAAACATGTCCTGGATTAGGGTCAGTGGCTGCTTTTTCTCCAAAATAAACATGATCAGGTTAAGCATGCTTTTAAAAAAGCATGAATAACAAACCCATGTGCCGTGTGGCACTGACAGCAAGGACCACAGGAAGAAAAGAAAGAATTGGGAGCGCACATAGAGTTCCCTACTCCTGCTCAATAGGATTGGGAACAGGATTAGGATGAAGAGGGATTTCAGCTGATGCAGTACAGTTTTTTGAACAAGGATATGACTTCAGTAGAGGCTGGTGTGTGGGGGCAGAACTGTAGAACTGTCTTCCTGACATTGGTGGTGGGGCAGGACAGGGTGGCGGTGAGCTGTACAGGTGGCCTGGTAGAACCAATCCAGAGCTCCTGCTGGTGTGTCTATGCAGCCTCAACCTTGTGGCTGCCCGACCTGTTGAGATCAGCTGTAGTGATGCCAGTGGTAAGAGGGTGGCTCTGGCTCTGTCCCGCCAAACCGGCTGTTATTGTACAACTTGTTCAAAAATAACAGATGCAAGAAAAAGAGGAGTAGCATGATATGTAAAAAAAAAAAAAAGTGTGCACCTGCACAGAAATTCAAAAAAGGAAACACAGTGGAGAGCATCTGCATGAAAATGGAAAATGAAATAACAGCAATGCTGTGGTTGGCATTTATTATAGATCACCAAAACCAAGGAGGGGATGTGGTTTATGCTTTCCTGAAAACAAATGGCAGATACTTCAGAGAAGCAAGAATTAGTAGTAATAGTAGACTTCAGCAGCCCTGATGTCTGCTGGGAGGCAAATTCTGCTAAACCTGAAAATACCAACAAACTCCTACCATACCCTTTTGAAAACTTCCACTTTCAGGAGTTGGAGGAAGGACCAAGGGGACAAGCTCTTGCCTGACACAAAAAGAGATAGCTAAGACCTTGGACGACAGGAATAATATTGAAAATAACCTAGCCAGAACAGAACCTGGGCCAAAACTAACACAATGAAATTCAACCATCCAAGGCAATTGCAAGTTTCTGCATTTAGGCAAATAATAAAATGCACAGGTATAGTTCAAGAGATACCTGACTTGGCAGTAGTAAATGTGAAAAGGATCTCAGCATTGTTGTCAATCACAAGCTGAACATGAGTCAGCAGTATGATGCAGCTGCAAAAAGGCTAATGTAGTTTTAGGCCTCATTAATAGAACAATCATTTCCAAGTCACAGGAAGTAATGGTTCCATTGTGTTCTGCTTTAGTCTAACCTCATCTGGTGTACTATGTCCAGTTCTAGATGCCTGACTTTAAGAAGGATGTAGACAAATAGGAATTGGTATCAGAGGAGGGCATGAAGTAGCTAGCAATATACAAAACAAGTCCTATGAGGAAAGATTAAAAGAAATATTTAGCCTGGAGAAGAGAAGAACGAGGTGGGGACATGATAGCTCCTCATATACCTGGAGGGTTGTCTCATCACACAGAAGATGACAAAGACCAGATCAGAAGGCAGGACTAGATTTAATGGGCTTAAGTTACAGGAATGTAGCTTTTAGTTGAACACTGGGAAACTTCTCAATGACACCAATTAAATAGAGTGATGGTGGGTTATCCCTTACTGGAGGTCTTCAAGCAGAGGCTGGATAGCCATCTGTTGAGGTAGCCCTAGCTGTGGAATTGCTTCATGGAGCAGGGAGTTGGATTAGATGGCCTGTAAGACTCCCTCCAACTCGATGGTTCTCTGAAGTACTGCAGGAAATGGGAAAACGGCATCTGCCGAAATGTCCTCATCTACGCAACAGTTGTGTCCTCATCTACACAACTGCCATCCCTGTGATGGTAGGGATGTGGTGATGGGCAAAGGTATACAGGGAGAGGAGGAGGACTAGTTACAACAAAGTCCTTGTCGCCTCTGCTTTGCCTGTGTGTCTGAATTTGGGGGTGCTGGTCAGCCAACTGCCTGGCCTGGTGGCGGTATTGTTAAATGCCAGGTCTGCCCAAACTGAAACATCTGTCATCCACAATTTGATCGTGGATGTGGGGGCAAACTTGGCATGTACAGCTGAGACATGGGTGGATGAGCTTAGTGGCCCCATGCTAACCCAGCTGTGCCTGCCTGGATACTCAGTACAGCACCATTCCAGGTCAGGGGGAGGGAGAGTTGCAATCATCCACAAAAATTACATCTCTCTCACCAGGAGACCAATCTGCACTGTGTCTGGGTTTGAGGGATTGTTTGTGGTGCTGGGCTAGAGAGACTTAACAGGGATGTTGTTAGAGTACCATCCACCCTACTGCACTACAACCTCCCACCCTACTGCATTACAACCTCTGTAACCGAGCTGGTGGAGGTAATTTCAGATGTGGTGTTGGAGAACCCTTTCATGGTGGTGTTGAGAGACTTCAGTGTCCATGCCAAGGCTCCTTCAAATGGGCCAGCTTGGGACATCATGGTCTCCATGACAACCATGGGGCTGTTTCAATACATCAGAGGCCCAACACATGTGGCTGGACGCATTTGCCACAGAGTGGCTTGGTAATACTCAGTTGATTGGGGGACTCGCTGTGAGTCCTTTGTCATGGACAGGCCATTCTCTGGTAAGGTTTGGATTGGATGTAGCTACTCCCCTCTGCAAGGGTGGGGAACCTTTGATATGGACTGCCTTCAGAGATGTATGGAAACTGATGGATTTCTGAATGCTCTGGGGGATTTTCAGGCTTACATGGCTGATGCTGCTGATGCATAGAGCCATCAACACAATCAGTCCTGAGTGCCCTCGTCATTGCTATGGAGCACATAGGTCACCTTGGTATTTCAGTGACCTGTGTGCGATGAAATAGGGTCGGCGGTTGGAGCGTCGGTGGTATACATCACAGTCCGAATCTGACTGAATGTGGGTAAGGTTGCATCGTTGTGCCTACCACATGGCAGTGCTGGTGGCGGTGAAGAAAGCTCTACCAACAGTGCATCTGCAAGTAGCAGTCTGGCAGGGCTTTTCTGAGTGGCGAATGGCTTTTGTCATCTGGCCAAGAGAGTATTGCTCTGACACCCTCGGAGGCCTGCTGTAACAACTTTGTAAGGCACTTTAGAGGCAAAATTGCTCAGATTTGTACAGAGTTGGATACCACTGTTAGAGCAAGTCCAATGGAGGCATCCAGAGCACTGTCTGTTCCATCTGTACTGGATCAGTTTCAATTATTGTGGCTGGAGGATGTGGACAAGCTGCTTGAAGAAGTATGGCTGACCACCTGCCCCTTTGACCCTTGCCTATCTTAGCTTCTTAGAGCTAGCTGTAGAGGGTTGACTGGGTGGATCTAGGGAATGATTAATGCTGCACCAGAGGAGGGGGATAAAAGTGTTAAACAACTCTCACCCAGTAGCAAATATCCCCTTACAAGCAAGGTGCTTGAGAAGGTGCTGAAGGTTTAGCTTTAAGCATGCTTGGAGGAAACTGATTACCTGGATCCACTCCAGGCTGGCTTGAGGCCTGGCCTGACACTACCTTAGTCACCCTAGTTGATGACATCTATTGGGAGCGTCTCAGGGAGGTGGGGGTTGGAGGCACAGTGCTTCAGGCGTTCCACTCATACTCCCTTGGCTGCTTCCATGGGAGGATATTGTTTGGCACCATGGGAGTCGTCTTATGGTGTCCCATAGGTTCCATCTTGGCCCCTATGCTATTTAACATTTATATGAAACCTCTGGGAGCTCTCATCAGGAAATCTGGAGTGAGATGTCATCAATATGGAGATGATGCCCAATTCTTATCTCTTTGTTCCATCTGAATCGGGAGAGGCAGTTGAGGTGCTGGATTGGTGCTTGGAGGTGGTAATGGGCTGGATGTGGGCCAAGAAACTGAGGTTCAATCCTAATAATGCTCAATCCTAAAAAGACAGAAGTGTTATGTGCCCAGAGTTCTCATGTCCAGGAGGTGGGGTTCTGGATGGGGTTGCACTCCCCTAGAAGAGCAGGTCTGCAGCTTGAGGGTACTCCTGGATCCAACATTGTTACTGGAGACTCAGGTAACCTCAGTGGCTAGGAGTTTCTTTTTCCAGCTCTGACTGGTTTGCCAGCTTCGGTCCCTTTTGGACAGAGATGACTTGGCCACTATAGTGCATGCTCCGGTGACTTCCAGATTAGATTATTGCAATGCACTCTACATGGGGCTGCCCTTGAAGTGTTAATAGATCTACACTGGCTACCAGTTGTTTACCAGGCCCAATTCAAGGTGTTGGTGTTGACCTTTAAAGCCCTATACGGTTTTGGCCCAGTTTATCTGAAGGAGCGCCTCCAGCATCACCAATTATGCCGCCTAACGAGATCAGCCACACAAGACCTTCTCTCGGTCCCACCAGTTAAGATAGCGAGGCTGGTGCAGACCAGAGAGAAGGCATTTTCGGTTGTGGCCCCCACCCTCTGGAACTCCCTTCCTTTTGACCTCCGCCATGCCCCTTCCTTGATAGGTTTCCGCCGGGCCTTAAAGAGCTGGCTGTTCAGGCAGGCCTACGGGACCTCTGGGGTGGGTTCGTTTTTAATATGGTAATATTATTATTGTTGTGGTCCTCATTGGCTTTTATTGTATTTTTACTGTGAAGTTGTACGTCGCCTAGAGTGGCCATTAATTCGGCCAGATAGGCGACTCACAAATAAAATTTTATTATTATTATTATTATGACTCAGAAACATCAACTGATCCTAAATGCAGTGGCTAGAATACTGGCTGGAGTTGCTTTTAGAACTCATATAACCCATGTTTAAAACAGTTGTATTAGTTGCCAGTTCTGGGCCCAATTTAATGTGCTCATGTTAATGTTTCAAGCCCTAAATGATTTAGTCCCAAATAACTGAAAGGCCACCTCCTTTCCTGCACACCCTCTTGAGGGTGTTGAAATTGGGTGGGGGTGGGGCTTTTGGTAGTTCCACTGCGCTCAGAAGCTTGGAGTGGTGGTGGTCTGGAAGAGGGCATTCTTTGTGGAAGCCCCTAAGTTGTGAAATTCCCTCCCCACCAAGGTGTGTCTGACAACCCCACTGTGCATTTTTAGGTGAATGCTGAAGATGCACCTCTTTACCTTGGCCTTTGACACCTGAGATGTGTATGTTTTTAGGACCCAGCCTATGTTGTGATTCTGGTTGTTTTTAAGGCCCCATTTAAGGTTGTTGTAACCTGCCCTGGGACCTCTGGGTGAAGAATGGGTAATAAACAAGAACAGGAGCAGCAACAATAAATGGCAACATAGGACTCCTAATTTAAGTACATGCTAAAATACAGTCAGTAAAGGGAGGCAGCAGCTTGGCACCTCTTATTGGAATGATACTTTATCTGACATCTATCGCTCGTGTTTCTGCTAAAGTACCGCTGCATTCCTGCAGGCACATAGTCTACCCCACTCTTATTTCCTGAGTTAAAGCAAACACAATTATATTGCACAGGAACAAGGTATTGATTACGGGTTTTTGGTGGTGGTGGGCGGAAAGAAAAAAGTAATTGAGAAAATTATAATGAACTATATATGAAAGTTCCTGAGGACTCCTGAATTCCTTGAATTTGGCAGTATCATTTCTGTTGGGCCATTAGTTCCATTTGTCAGTAAATGAAAGGAGGGTCTTCTAGCACCAACCTAAGTGGCCAAGGCTGCAATCCAATCCATACTTACTTAGGAGTAAGTCCCGTTGAACCCAATAGAGCTTACTTCTGAGTGGATATGTATTGGACTGCAGCCTATGCTAATTGTTTTACTTGGTAGTTCTTACAGCATGAGATAGGCCTCCCTAGAGTGGGATGGATGGTAGCCACAGGGAGGACCAAGTATTTATCTTACAATGAGGGCTAGACACAGATAATAGGGGTTCCCTCCTCCCAATTGTTGAAGATGATTTGAAAGAGAGATCACCCCTTCTTGTGTGTACACCCATCTAGGGGTAGGGGAGAAAGTAAATTCAATTTGCATTTAAAGGCAAATCTCCCTAATTCACACTTGCCAAAAAATTATGTGAACCAAAACATAGCTATCCTTTGCAACGTGCACTTTTCCAAATTTTGCAATGCAGTTCTCCAGCCAACTAATATGTAGAAGAATGCATATACTGTAGGGATGGAAGAATCTGGCAATGTCAGTTCTCTCTTAAATTCAGTACTCCTGGTTTCTCCAGGAATTTGCCATTTTTTAAAAAAAAGTAACCCTCATGAAAATTCTTCAGCACTTTCGTACAAATTTCTTCAATAAACATATTTTTGTATGCAGTTTTGACTATTGTATTACTGTGCAAGCAATTTCTCCTAATATATGCATTTTTGTAAACATTTATTGGAGAACTGCATTGCAATATTCAGATCAGTGCGAATTTTGAAGGATGCCTGTGTTTTGTTTTTCATATTGTTTTGAAAAGTGTGAATTTAATAAATTTGGCTTTAAATGAGAACTGAATCAAATTTCTCCCCTATCTGTAAAGTGTACATAAAAATGTATACAGAAATGAAAATAACACACAAAAATGCATTATACTAGAGAAGTGCTTTGCTAACGTGTATATTAGGCAAAGTTAAACTTTTTTTTTTTAAAAAATCACAAGCGGATATGGAAATGTGGAAAACTGAATTTCAGACTGGAAAAATGAGAAACAAAAATTGACAGGTTCAGTCATCTCATAATAAACCCTTAACAGGTTTGGCAGGTTCTTGTAGTATTCCAGAAGCTCTGAAAACCCATCTTACCTGAGACTATCATGAGGCAAAAGAAAATAGCATGAACTCCAAGGGCAACAATGTTCTATCACAACACATTCACTTTTGTCTCTCACAAGAGTGGCTAGACATAGGTGCAGTATAATAGATGATGTTGAGCTCCACAGCGCAGCAAGTCATGGCTAAACCCAACCAGGGTATAAGCGAAGACGAGGTTCAGGCTGGATACAAGACAAGGTGGAATGACGTCCAGGTAGGATGTCAGGCACAGGTAATACTCTGGCAAGTACAAAACTCTGAGATTGCTTCAGCAAGGAGCAAGCTGAAACTGAGCCCATATGTAGTCGTAGCAGCAGCAAGCGCAGGCCAATTGGTAACACCACCTGTGCTACCAGCTCCTATTTGACTTAAAGTGGCCCAGCCTTCTCCAGTCATCTTCTACTGCAATGTAGTGGGGGAGCTTCAGGTCCTCCTGGGTCTTCTGTTGTTGAGTCTTCTGAGTCAGAGGGTAGCAGTGCTACACACTTGAGCTTGGAGGGGGGCACTATACCAACAGGTTTATCTGATAGCAGCATTGCTGGGGCTGGCCCTGCTTGTCTTTCCTCTTCAGGTTTGGAGTCCTCGCCACCATCATCTGAAGAGGAATCTGATGCCTGGTCCCTGACACATGGTGTGTGCGCGCATGCACTTTACCATCCCTAACTGAATAAGAATGCTGAAGTATCCATATAGCAATAATCCTTTTCCATCAGCACTTTGATTCCTCAGGGCCCCTCCCATGGGAACTATAAAGCATGCTGTTTTCTCATGCAACTCTGTTCCCTTTCTCTCCGTTCAATCCTCCTTCCCCCTGGCCTGAAGGTAAGAGAGAGCATCATCAAATAAACTGTCTTTAAGCATCGACTTGGGGCTCTTCCAGGTAAAACTTCCCCTACAGCTGGTTTCATGATATAGCGCTAAACATTTGGAGAAAGGTACTGCAAAAACAGTCAGTCACAGTAATTTTAGGCACCTAGTGTCCTTTTGGATTGTGCCACTCATACTGATCCTGATTATCCCTAGTCTGCCTTTTGAAACTGAGACAGTTTAGCATGGGGCAGGCCCAACTCTAAGCACTGTGGAGGCCCTAGCAAGAGTGTAAGCTCTCTTTCTTTAAGGGAGGCATGGTGTGGAATTGTAGAAAACACCATAATTTCCAGAGAGAGAGGTGACATCCTGATCATGTGTTGAGTGCTTTCATCTCACCACTGAGTCACCAATGTCACTGGTTGCTGTGGGCCACGGGGCAGGTGAGAGAATGGAGGAAATTTCACACATGATCTAGGGCAGCATTCCTCAACCAATTGTCTTCTAGATGTTTTGGATTACAACTCCCATCAGTGTCAGTGAGCATGGCCAGTGGTCAGGGATCATGGGAGTTGTAGTCCAAAACAAACAGAGAGCACCAGTTTGGGGAAGTCTTGTCTAGGGATTGTGGAGCTGGCACAAAGGTATGCAAGAAAGTGATGAGGGCTGAATTCCATTCATTGATTCAAAACAAAGACATTTACATGGATGTTGGTCTCAAGTATTGGTATAAATGATACCATAATCTTGCTTAGGTACATTTGGAAAAGCCATATTTTGTTTCATTGGCTATGAATAACTTCATCTACTGGGTATTGCCTTCTGATGGTCTCGCATCAGCCTGACATTCGATGTACAGTGGCGTGTGAGAGAGTATTCTTCGTACAGGTGCACCAGTTATGGAAAACCCTCCTCCAAACATGGCTGGCACCAACTCTCATGAGTTTCTGGCTCCTGCTTATTTTCCCCAGGCCTTTGGATGTTTGTTACAGTGGTGGCAAGTTGTTGTTGTTAGTGTTTTTTGGCTTAATGGTTTTTATTGTTTGATAGCTTTATTATGCATTTTTACTGTATTTGTTTGTCACCCACTCTGGGATTGCTGTTAAGCAATGACGAGCGGACTAGAACAATTTTAAATAAATGATGAGACTTGTACCTGTGGAGAGTGAGGGGAGACGCACCCAGAGAAATATAAACAATTGTCAGCAGCTGGAGCACATGGTCCCTGAACCTGGATGTACAGTAGGTGTTTCTGAGGGAGTGAGAAGAAGCTGGGGTGGTGTCACCTAAGTGATCCCCCAGTGCTTATGCCTCAGCCTGCCCTTGGGGGTTGAAGGGGTGACTGCAGTAATGCTACGTCCCCTTGGGAGTTGTTGTGAAGCATTCTGTGTGCAGTGACAGCTTGTTCTGCTCCTGTGATCTTGCAAAGCAAAGGTGCTCCTGAGTGTTTGGCCAGAAGTGGCAAAAGTGGAGTTCCTGGCCTTTGCCAACAGAGTGTTTAACTACATGTGAGGATGGGTGCTCCTGCTCTGCTCTTCACTGTTAGGAATGGGGAGAGCATTAGAGCAATACAGTTCAGACATACAGCAAAGGGGGTGGGAGGAGGCATGGGAGACACCTGCAGCAGTTGCCCCTTACAGGATGTGTGTCCCCCCCTTCCCTAGCTCGCCTATGTGAGGGCTTTCTCACAGTGAAGTGGAGTTGGGTGGTTGTGTCTGGGGTCCCAAGATGAGGTTCATGTTAGGGTTCTAAACAGAGAAGTGTTAGCAATGTGATCAAGTTTGCCCGTGCATTCTGTTGTGCACAACGTACACCCCTTTCTCTGCAAAGTCCCTTAGGGTCCCTATGTTGGCGTGTGTGCGTTGTTGCGTGAAACAGCATACATTATGATGGAGTTAAGTTGAGCAAGAAACTTCTTCAGAGCAATAGAGCATGTTAAGAGTCTTTATTAAGACATTAAGGCTTTTCCAGCAGTTTCCCCCCCCCTCTAGCTCTACAGCACATTTCTCTTCAAAAGCAAAAGTAAGACAGCCTCTCAGGTCAGAGGCATGATGCATAAGGACACAACTCACAGACTCTGTTAGAACTTTCCCAGTCTATATCTTGATGGTTACCATAACAACGGCCTTCACTGTCCGTTCCCAGACTGGGCAAAGACATAACTCCTCTTAACTTTCAAAACTTGCAGACTTGATGGAAAACTACTAGGCCTCATGCCAACAAGCCCCCCTTTTTCTCATCATGTCTGTCAATTACAAAGAAATCTCCACAATACATCTCCACAATACATAGTCATACAGTAATACATTTCTACAATACCTCTTGCAATACATTTCAGTACATTGCATCATACATTTGCAGTTCAGTACAGTTCAAAATTACATCTCAGTACAGTTCAAAATTACATCTCAGTACAGTTCAAAACTTTATTCACTCAAACTTTGGTTGAACACATGTCAAATAAAGTGTCTCAGGATCCATATCTACAACTTTATTCATTCCAGGACTTGTTATTAATCCCACGGTAAATCTTTCAGGCGGTTTGCCTAAATTTGCTCTTGTAGAGCGTCTTAAAGCTGGAACTTCTGCCCTCTCAGCTCCTCCATCTGAGCTGCTTGTACTTGGTACAGCCTGATCAGCCAATTCCATTTCCTCAGCCTTGCGTTTCTTATTTCTACTGCGTTTCCCACAAATGAGCTCATTCAAAGCATCTCTGAGAGGAATTTGTGTACCTTCCACTTTAATGTCAACATCTGGCTTAAATGTCTGTGATTGTGTTCGTGTTTGTGTGTCATCTGTTCCTGTAAGAATAACTGTTTCCCTTTGATCCCAAGGCTTTTCTGAGACTTTAATGCTTCTGCTCAGAAGTAACTGCTGTGTTTCTGGACACCAAACTCTGAAATATGCATTCTGAAATCCCAAAACAAAACCTTGCTGTGCTCTGGGCACAAGCTTGCCCCTCCTTTTTCCCTGTGGAATGTGGATCCAGCACCTTGCCCCAAATTTTTGAATGTGTTCTATTTTAGGCTTTCTGCCAGTAAGTTTCTCATAAGGAGACATTCCAATTGCACTGTGTAACACCCTGTTGTGAATATAATTCGCATAAAGAATTGCTTCTGCCCAGAAAGAATTCCCTAAACTGCAATCCATCAGCATGGCTCTCATTGCTTCCCCAAGCACCCTATTTTTTCTCTCAGCAGTTCCATTGGAAAACGGGCTAAATGGAGCAGTGAAATTCTGGTTTATTCCCTTACTCTCCAGAAAGTCACTCAATGCCTTATTCGTGAATTCCCCACCTTGGTCCGAGCGTATAGCCCCTACCGTGACACCGTGTTGAGTTTCGATTCTCTTAATGAACAGTTTCAGCTTCTGCTCAGCTTCACTTTTATCCTTTAACAGAAAAACATGACAAAATCTTGAAAAATCATCTACCAGTACCATGAAGAATTTCGCACCTCCTCGTGAAGCATTTATTGGCCCTGCTAAATCAACATGAACTAGCTGGTAGGGAGCTGTTGTGGTTCTCTCAGCCTCCCGGTTTATTGGTGCAATAGTCATTTTAGCTTTATTACATGCATCACAATCCATTAACTGTCCACAATCCTTTAAACGCATGTTTTCACTGTGCAAAGGGGTTTTCTTTATCGTGTCAAGGTTTGCATGCCCCAGCCTTTGATGCCATTCATGGACGCAGCCCTGATGTACCTGTGCCTCAGCATTTAACACAGCACACCCTGCTTGACTGCTCTTTATTACATACTGTGAATCATTAAGGCTTCCCTGCATGCACACTTTATCTCCCCTCATTATATAACATTGGTCTTTGTGAAACAAAATTGAATAATTACAACTCACCAGTTTGCTCACTGACAATATGTTATGAGCCAATTCCGGAACAAACAAACAATCTGACATTATTCCAAGCTTGTCAAACTTCACCAGACCACGGGCTTCCACGTTCTTACGCGATCCATCAGCAAGTAAAACAAAGTCTTTCACTTCTTCTGAAACGTAAAACAAACTTCTGTCTTTGATTAATATATGGCTTGCTCCGCTGTCAAGCAGCCAGTTAATAGGTCGTAAATCTTGAGACTTCTGTTTACAAACAAAGTTCACATTGCCTTGCTTCAAGCCTCCGTCCCTGGAGTTGCGCTTGACTGGACATTCCCGCTGTAGATGCCGTCGATCTCCGCAAATAAAACAAGCCTTCAGCCTCTGTTGCTGCTCCTGTTTATTATCCTTCGGCACGGCATTTTTCACCTCTTGCCTCCTGACAGCTTCCATCGACTCGGCTCTTTTCGCCTCCTGTCTCCGCTGCCATTCTTGGGTCAGCTTTTCCTCAATAAACGCAACGTTCAAACCTCCGTCAGGCATGGCTTCGAAAGCCATGACCATATTATTCCAAGTCCCATCGAGTGAAGCCAGGATCAGATAGGTCTTCTGAAGTTCAGAGTGTTCGACGCCTCGGTCTGTCAGCTCAGCAAACAGGCGTCTGAATTCCGTGAGATGCTCACACATGTCACACTCACCCGTGAAGCGCATTTGATAAAGCTTCCATGCCAAACACAATCTAGATCCCGCAGTCTGTTGCACATGAATGCCTTCCAACCGGTCCCACATCTGTTTGGCGTTTGTAACATCCCTCACATGTAGCAGTTGAGAGTCTGATAGAGCCAGAAGTATAAAAGCTTGAGCTCGCTCATCGTTCCTAGTCCAAGCCGCTGAAAGGGGTGCAGGGGGTGTACCTTCAATAGCTTCCCATAAATCTTCTTTTACTAGCAAAGCCCGCATTCTCGGCTTCCAGCTGCCATAATTCTTTTCATTAAGTCGTTCCATCGGCAAGCCTCCCCCAGACAGGTTTACAGCCATGTTGCTCACCTCCGTCTCGTACAATCAAGCTGCCCTCTCTGGAACTCCGTATGCCGTTCAGACCAGCAACTTACTCCCGTGTAATGCGCTGTGGATCTGGGCCCATAACCCCTGTTGGCGTGTGTGCGTTGTTGCGTGAAACAGCATACATTACGATGGAGTTAAGTTGAGCAAGAAACTTCTTCAGAGCAATAGAGCATGTTAAGAGTCTTTATTAAGACATTAAGGCTTTTCTAGCAGTTTCCCCCCCCCCTAGCTCTACAGCACATTTCTCTTCAAAAGCAAAAGTAAGACAGCCTCTCAGGTCAGAGGCATGATGCATAAGGACACAACTCACAGACTGTTAGAACTTTCCCAGTCTATATCTTGATGGTTACCATAACAACGGCCTTCACTGTCCATTCCCAGACTGGGCAAAGACATAACTCCTCTTAACTTTCAAAACTTTCAGACTTGATGGAAAACTACTAGGCTTCATGCCAACACCCTAAAGGATAGTTTTGCATCACCTGAGGTTTCCCTTGGGACCTCTTATGTGTGTACAATATGGGGCCAGAGAAGTCAGTTGGAAGGAAATTCTTTGTGCCATCCCTGGGGCTGGTGTAAAGCTGTGCTGTCAATGGGGGTATGGCTGTAGATTGAAGGGGTATAGGAGTGAGCTTTTCCCTTGTGCTACCCATGTCCTGCCTACAACTGCACCCCATGCCTGTTACATATCTTCACCAAGGGACAGCTCAACCAGCCATGTGTTCTGCCAGCATATCTTTCAAGCTGGCAGTGTATATCAAGTTCTACTGGCATAGCAGGGCTTCCATGAAATCCTAAAGCCCCTCAGCTGGCAGATTTTGTGTGGCAGATTGTGCCGTCAGTTGGTTATTTTTTATTTTTTTATTTTTTTGCAGGGTGGAGAGGGAGGATTGAAAAAATATAAGACTGCAATTCTAGGATCAGAAAGAAAATATATGTAGGAATAGCAAGAAGATTATTACCGAGGTTATGAGATATAAAAGGAAATTAAATACAAAGAGTGCACTTGAGCTGAGCTGCAAAAGGAAGTCACTTTGTATGAACGCTCTTGCCCCAAAAATTGTCTTTGACAATTGATGAAAGGGCTGCAATCGGAGGCAAAAAGTGTTTCCCTGGGCAGTGCTTTCTGCTGTCACTCTGAATTGGCTTGGCGATGTCATACAACATCTGATTGGCTACATGGTATTTCTAGCCGTCACTGAATGACAATTGGGGGTTGTCACGATAGTGTATTTCATTTGTTGGAAGCCACAGTAGTGAAAGGGAAAGGGGAGATCAGCCTGCAGTATGCCCAGCTACCAGTGTGGTATAACATTGTCATTGTGGCCGTATTGGTTTTCTGCGTTCCAGCTTGTTGTGGAAGTGAAGCAATGCCCACTGGATCACAATGTGACAGCTGAGACTGTCAAGTTGTAGTTATGTGGGATACCCTATAGTCTTTGAAAAAGAACTATATGCACGTGAGGTTCCTATTTGTTGATGCCTAGAGTGAGGGCAGGAGGGCTTGACATGGCAGTGGAAGTTATGTGCATGTACAGCACCCAGGAACTAAATTGGGGCAAAGATGTGCACTTGTCCTACCTGGTTCTTTATGTGCTTAGAATGTGCCCCAAATTAAGAAATATGCTGCATGTGAACTGAGCCACAGTCACATTGGCATATGCCATGGCATGGGTGCTGCTGAAGGTTCTTAAGTGATGGTGGTAGTCCTGTGCTATTGCTAGAAAGATACAACTTTACTGCTGTGACATGGAATATTCCCATTCCAGTATTGGCAACCCCAAGAAGGGTCCATACTGGCATAGGATGTTCTATTTTCCATGGATAGAACGATGTGGTAAACCATTCATATATTTCCAGCAATGGCATGGATTTCACTTGCATCTTGAAATGTTTTTTTAGCAGCAGGTGTGTGAGCCCGAGATAAAGGAACTGATGGCAGATTTTTGTTTTGAGTTTTCAACCTTATTGCAATATGAGCACACATTTTAATTTGTCTATATGAATGTCCAACATTGTCATGTAGAAAGCTGAATATATCTCACATTTCACTTTTAATTTTAGGGCACAGAGATACAAATGTTCCAGAATGCAATAACTTCAAGAGGGATTCCATTCTGGTTTAAAATTGTGTCATCATTCAGTGCTTGAATATACAGTAAATGCTTTCATTTATTCTGCTCAACAGATAACAGAAGATGTCTCAGTAAATGCTACAGAACGCCATCAACCGCTTAAATACATATAAAAAAGAATCACAGACACCAGGAAGAAGTAACTAATTATACTATAGCATCATGCACTGAACTGAAGGATGGTCTGCCCTCTTGTGTCTTAGTATTTTATCTTGTGGTTGTACAACAAGTTCTGTCTTTCTGTGTTTTCTGACAAGTCCATTGTGTAGAAATGAACATCTTTCATGTTGTAAGATAAAACCAAATGCAATATTAAAAAGAAAGATCAAAGCTGGGGGAAAGGGGCAAAATTACTTGGATGTTATTTCTGCCATTATAAAATCTCTCATGCAAACTTCAGCAACTAGGAACAAAACATAAATTGAGCTGCTAATAAACGTTCCAAATGTGTTGATTGTAAAATATTCATCTGTTTTGTACAACTTTATTTTGGACTGTATGGCGAAATGAATCATTCTCTGTGTGTTTTTTAATGAGTTTTTCTGTTAAGTGTTATTTATAAAGTGTTACCTTTGTTACAAAAAGCTTTCCTACTTATTTTAGCCTTTGTACAAGAAGTGATGCTGATTTATATAAGTCCTCAAAAGACTTTTGAACTGTAAGTTTAAAATTTGTGCCTTGTTTTAAAGTATTTATTTAAATAAGGAAATGGAAATGTTTTTAGGCATATATATTTATTGGCAAAACCTAGCTAGGAACCGCTGTTTCTTAGAAATGCATATCTTCTCTTATATTATTAATGCCATTCTATTCATGTTTACTCAGAAGTTAGTCTTACTGAATTCAAGTGGGCTTACTCCAGTAAATGTGCATAGGATTCCAGCCTGTATTTCATTAAAGTTCCTTATAATATTATAATAAAAGATACGGACAGATAGCTTAACAAACATGGGCTTATCACCAAGCTGGAAGGATGAAGAGCATCTGGTTAAATCACAGCACAGGTCTCAGGAGCCACTTTGAGGGTCATACAGAGTCTTACCAGTTGGAGTAATGATAGTGAGCTCCATGGGCAATTCCCCAGTATTGTAAATAAACACACATGGTTACAGTCAGCTGAGCTCTCCTCTAGTGCAAGCTCTCTTGAAACAAGTAGAGGCTGGTGCATGGGGAGCAGTGGAAAAGCATGGGGAATTGTTTTTCTAGGTTTGTTAAGTATTCAAAGGGGCAACAGATTGTAAGAGTAAACAGTATTCCAGTCTTTTACAGGTAGTTTGTAATCTGTTACCAGGAGGGCTGAATTATAAACCAGAGCAGCAGGGAGTGCAATAGACATGTTTATTTCACATCCAGGATGCTTGGTAGAAGCCAAAGTGGGTACTTCAGTGCGTAATAACGGCGAGGCAAAGTGCATTTCTTTTGTTCCAGCGATTTCCTTCTATCGGTGGACCTTTCCAGATGATGTTTTGTTTGTTCACAGGTAATCTCTTAGTTGTCGCCCCACCTAGTGGCAGTAGCAATTTCTTCCTACCCTGGCAAGATTAGAGTAGCCTTGCTGTAGGAAGGGATAGCCAAATTTTACACACATTGGGAGAGAAGAGCACCCTTGTGCTCATGGGAGTGGGAGGGGAAGTCTCTCCAATGGGAGGGAAACAGACGAGGAAAACATGGAACTAACATTGTGCAGCATTTAAACATAACAAATGATCTGGGTTGGTGGAGGAACTTCTATTGCCTATAACTGTGAGGTCACAGGTATCAATCTGACAGGTGCTCATAATAGTAATGCACAACACTTTAGTCCAGACATTTTTATATGAACATTTTGTTATGTTTTGACAGCAGATTGACACAGATTACTGCAGTATCGTTAGTAACAAATAAAAGGTTTAGCATTTCCCAAGCAAACAGAGCCCTCCCCCACTCCCCAGTCATCCCTTAACTGAATATGACAAATTCACCGAAAGAGAAAGGGAGGGCTGTTGTCAAAAATTTGCCAACAACCAGCACCTAGTTAGAGAAAATTAAATGGTTCCCAAATGAGTCAACATTCTCCTGTGATACCAAATTTGTTATTAAGTAGGCAAATCTAAAAGGTCTTCAATCCAGTGTTCTCTTCTTGGAAGATTATGGTGATATGCTAGAAATCTAAAGCATAACAGCTTTTGGAAGTGCTAAAATTATCCAGATAGAATGAGGTGGTCAAATCAACACCAACTTCAAACCTAAAAGCACTTTGTCATATCTCCCCAAAAGACTCTGACAGAGCACTTGTAAGACGTGCAAACAAGGCGTGACATGGATTTTCACACATCCAGCACTTGTCTTGATATAGTTGTGCTTTCACAGTTTGTGGATGGGTAGGTTCCATTTTCCCAACAACGCAATACTGCAATCTGAAAGCAGGGAAAATGTGATTTCCTAGGAAATGTATTAGCTGAAAAAACTTCATTTGGATCCCTGCAATAAATGGGCAACACAATTGTGCATTCCTTGTGCAAAACACCTGGAACCCCCCCCCCCCAGGAACAAGAGAATGAAATGGCACATGGGCTCAGGTTAGCAATGTTCCTTTTGGAATCTGCTAAAGCAAGTTCTAAGGTTAGATATTCAGAATTAAAATGTGTAGCCTTGAGTTTCTTTGCCAAAGTTCAGTGCCTGCTAAAGAATTTGAAATTGGTATTTTGACTTTTGAAATTATTTGTTCTCTTAAACCAGTATTTGAATTACAGCATAAGAAGTGGTAGTTAAATAACATGACATCTTTGTAGTCAGTGCAAAACTTCCATTGAGCTTGATGGATTCTGTACTAGGTTTTTAAACCATGTGCTACATATAAGAGAATCTACACTGTTAATAAACATTAGTGTATAAAAAATGTGAAATATGTGTTCTCTATGTAGATTGTTTGATGCTTTTCATTATACAGCTAAAATAAGAAACAATAGGATAAGATCTAGGAAATTTCATTTCTTTGAATGGATTTGTGCAGCATGTTATGGAAATCACTGCAGAAGCCTTCTTAATTCACAGCAGACTAGAACTTGCAGATAGTTCTTAAGTAACAAGTTATGGTCATTTGCTTGCTGAAAGATAATTGATGGTGCCTGATATAAATTATTTTTAATGCTTGTTGAAAGTCCAGCTGCTGTCACCTTGTTGCAGGTGTGATGGGAGGATGTTCATTTTCTATGCCTTTCTGTTTTTGTGTGTGTGTTGACTGTACATCCAAACAGTTGCTCTGCCCTTTTTATTTGGGTTCTTATCAAAAGTCAATATGCAGTGAAGAAAACTCTGTTTTCTCATGGCTATAGTTTGTTACTCCAGGTGCATAGTTGGACTCTACAGCCATTTAGAAAAAAGTACACAGAGAGGGAGCAAGAACACGTCTCCCCTCCTTGCTCTGCCTTCACCCTTATGCATGTTCACCAAAATTCTATATGCAGTCTATGCATGTACAAATAGCATGTGCATAAGCTCTTTACGTGTGATCAGGAGCCAAGCTGTTGATCGTACTGTTGATCGTACACAGATGTGTGCCGTGCAGACATGTATGTATTCCTTTTTATCATGCCACTCCTCAAGAAGTTCATAGTGGCTCTCTTTCCTCCCCCCTCCGGTGCCCTTTATCATCAGAACAGCCCTGAAGAAAGAGAGAGACTGGTCCAAGTTCATCCAGTGAGGGCCAATTCACACAGGAGCGAAGCTTCATATTAAAGATGAAGCTTTTCCCATCGCAATAGATTTTCAACATTCACACACTCTTCCAATCCACTGTTTTCCATTCACATTTAGTATCACTATTTCCTTGTGGCCCTGCCCCCAATTTACAAGTTTGGTGTATGGAACTCAGAATGGAGAGAGGGGTGCAATCCCCATGACTGTTCAGGCTTAAAGGCTGAAGCTGGGATAGTGTCTCAGTGTGAAATTGACATGACACTGACTGGACCCCCTCCTATTCCTAGAAAACCCTTTTTCTTTTTTTAAATTAGGTAGTCAGAGAAAGGTTTGTGTGTGTGTGTGTGTGTGTGTGACTAAAATGATGCTGCTATGAAAAGTAGACGATGCCGACACCCCCACTGTGCGGGAAAGTCACAGGGGTAGTTCAGCTTCACTTTTGCAAAGCCTGAGGGAGTTTGGGTGGAAACAGTTTGAAATAACAGGAATTAAGGAAGGCAGTTTACTGGGCAAATAAGGGGCAAAAGAAAGGAGGGCTGCAGCAGTTTGGGAGCAGTTAGTCAGAAGTTGCCTCTTGAGCCACCGGAAGTAAAATGGGAATTCATGGAGAGTTTAGTGGGCGGAGAAAGGGGAGTATCTGAAAGTGCTGATCCACCCCCCAGCAAAAAAAAATTGGAGAAAAGAGCCTACATGGGAGGAGGAGGTTTTTCCTTCACTTACTGCATTTTCAGCTGGTTTCTTTGATTTGGATTTAAAGGGAAAAGCAGCGACACACCTCCCCTTTGTCTGCAATGTCATGTAAACTGTGCAAATTAAATGGGGGTGCAGGTGGCACCCATCTCATATTAAATCTCAGTGTGAACCAGCCCTGAGTTTCATAGTTGAGTAGGGACTCAAACCCACATTTCCCAGTCCTAGTCCAGCACGCTAACTACTGCATCGCACTGGTTCTTATGCTGAACAGACACATGACTGTTTCAGCATCCCGTTTATTCCGCTACATGCTTTCCATGGTCATAACATCTGTAAGGTCTTAGTCTCTTACACCATTCATGTTACAGTTGTGTAAACACTTTCCTGGGAGTAAGTCCCCACTGAAATCAGTGGGATTTACTTGTGAGTAAACATGTATAGGGTTGCACTGTATAATCCAAGCCCTTCTTATGCTAACCGAGACTCTAATGCACAATCAAAGGTGCCCTTGAGATACTGCTAGGAAGCATCCTGTCTTCACTGGCATTGGATAGAGATGAGATCCGATTCAGAGTTTTCTGAAGTTGCACACTGCATTACTTTAAAAGCTTTACATCAGTTTTTACTCATGCCACATCAGCTGTTTTTGCACAGGTTCAGTCAGTGTAGATTGCATTTGCCAGCCAGTTCCAGAAGCAGCAACAAAAGTTATACCTGAGCAGTGTCGATAGCAGCCAGCAATTAGAATTTTGTTTTTGTTTTATAGAGACAAAATACTGTTTTGGGGATGGGATGGGGAGGGGACTATTCTGTTTTTGTTGAGAAATTAGTTTGTCCCTTTTTGAACATATTGTACGGCAGGGGAGCAGGAAATAATCAGCTTTTCCAGTTTTGTAACTAATGGTGAAGCCTACTTGGAGCTAAGGCTTCATATATTGTACAGTCATCTTTATCAGTTAATTTCAAAGCACAGCATAACAGGATACAAATGGAAAGGTATATTTTAAGAAAAACTCCAAAGGCCATATTAGGGCAATACCTTAATTGGATCAACCAAAATGTCACAAAATAGCATGCCAGTTTTTAAGTTCTCTAGAAAATCTTCATCAGGCTAGTTGGTAAACAAAGTGGGGGTGAGGGGAAGAAACAAGCTGGCTGATGTTGAGAGTACCCTGAAAGGTAATTTAAAAATTCAAGTACTCCAGGCTAATCCCATTGAGTTAATGGCACTAAATCTGCTTAAATCAAAGTGTTCTGTCTTGATGGATTTGCAAACAGCGGCATACAGAAACGGTTGGGAAGTTCTGCTGTGCAGCCCTGTTGAAAAGAACAGAAACTATGAAGGATCACTCAGCATGAAGCTCACTGGGTGACCTTGAGCCAGTCACTATCTTTCAGCCTAACCTACCTCACAGGCTTGTTGTCGTTGTGAGGATAAAATGGGGAGGGGGGAATCATGTATGCCACCTTGAGCTCCTTCGAGGAAAGGTGGGATATAAACGCAATGAAGTAATGAAGATGAAGATGATCATAACATCTAAGCTTTTCAAACTTTGTTATTAGATGTTGTTAGACTCCATCTCCCATCATCCCTGGCCATTGGCCATGCTGGCTGGAGCTGATGGGAGTTGTAGTCCAGCAACATCTGGAGGGCCACATCCCTGCTTTACAGACACCCAGAATTGTTTTTATCTTGTGGGGTTGCAGTAGCAGGAGGCTGCTCTAATTTAAGTGTCCTTCACCTGACTATTAAAACTCTCATTAAAATGTGCAGATTTATAATTGAGGGGTTTAAGTTTGAGCAATTAGACAACTACTTGCTGACCAGCCAGTCTTTTCAGGCCTTATAGTGTATTCATCCAAACAGCTCCTCAAGCCTTCCTGAATGGCCAAGTTTCCCCTGTCAAAATAATTATCCTGCTCTCTACAGACCACATGCCATCTGTATCATTTGGAGATGAACACTGGCCTTTAGGCTGCTCAAGATGACATAACTGGACCAGGGGCTTTTTAAGGGAACAAGGATAAAAGCTGAAAATAGGCAGGGCCTCATTTGAGTTTCAGTGGGTAGATTTGTTTGGGTGGGACTGGCACATTTGAGAAGCTGAGAAAGTCCATGGGGGAGAGTTGTGTGCTGTGTCAGAGGCCTGTTATTGCCCTAGAAGTGGCGTGCAAATGCAATACATACTTGAGTACAAAGCAAGAATACATTGCAGCCAATATGCTACAGTCTGTACAGTGCCCATAGAAAGAAGACAATGCAACCAATTACTCCTTAGGGTGTGCCCAGGAGCCAAAGATTTGCGGGCATCTGCCACATTTTTTCCATGTGCATGCCAGAGCTCCTTTGATGTTCTGTTGTAATTGCAGCACATTATACTCTGTTGGATGCCCCTCCTGGGGGTCCTCCAGCTTCCAGGAATGGCTTTTCAGGTAACACAGGGAGCTACAGTAAAGAATTAGGGAGGGCTCAGAAGCCCAAGTACACTTACAGAAGTCTCCATGTGGCTCTCTGAATCAAGAGACATAGAAGCTGCCTTATACTGAGTCAGATCATTGGTCCATCTGGCTCAGTGCTGTCTACACTGACTAGTAGCAGCTCTCTTGGTTTCAGACAGCAGACTTTCCCAATCCTGTCTGGAAATTCTGGGGACTGAATTTGGGGAGATATACAAAAATACATGCATATTTGGCTGCATGTATTAGTGAGGATGTCTCTTTGTGTTTCTTACAACATTTCATCCTAAAAGGATGTTGCTTTTTAAAAGGATGTTGGGATTTCAAGAGGGCAAGTGCCCAAATCCCAGTTAAGTTCAATGTGAGACAGATACCTCCATGGGAAAGACCAGCAATTTAAGACTTTGTTTCCCCACAAACAACAGATGAAATGGCAAACCTTTGTCTAGACTGTATCTATTTAGACTGCAGAGGGTGTATCAATGGGTCATATAACTGGATGCTCCTCTGTACAAAAATATTATCCGCTCGTAAGAAACCAGGTATCAAGCAGAAATATTCTGATCTAGCCTCCTTTCTAATTTTCTATCTGCAGTTTGAGGTAGTATAATTTGGAAGCAGTTTTACCAACTCTTTTGCTGTTTATGGCAATCAGGTCTACTACTCTGTATGTAGTAAGTTATTTTGGAAGAGAGCGTTTAAAAAAGATTTTTAGAAGGGAGGAAATAAGACATGCCTTCAAAAATAGAAAGAAATAGTAGTGTTTGTTTAAAACTATTTTTATTTATCCAGATAGTTTATATAGCCTTAAAATGAATGCCTATAACCTAGAAAAATGTTAGGAGCTGAAAAATTGGTAGAGGCTTTTTCAGTATAAATACTCCACAGAGAGCTCAACAAAGGCAGCAAAGGCTCAGGCAGAGGACTCAACAAGTGATTCTGCACAGCAAGAGAAGCTGGAGGAGATAACTGATGCAGAGGACCATCATCACCGGCATAACAATGTGAAAGTCCACACCCTGAAAGGAATGTGGAGCCTGCAACTACAGTCAGCACCACAAGGCGCCTTTCAAGGTGATGGTGCCCATGTGAACCCTACAGTTCTCACTGAGCCTCCAGATGAAGTGCATTACCGATTTTCTCATGGAGATGAGGGAGACATGTATGAATTTTTTTGGTCATACTTCTACCCATCCTTTGCTGTAACTGCAAATCACAAAGGAAACATCAAAATCAACCACACCTAGAAGAAGGGCACTTTGAAGACATGATAAAAACTATTGGGATTTCCTTACATTTGGAATTGGCATTGTTCTCAGTTTAGAGGTATTTATTGATAGAACACTTACATGTTTAAATATTTTTTTCTTTTCTTTTAATAATGTTATTTGTTATTTAATTTTGAGAATTGCATTATTTTATTGATGTATGTATTGCTATATTCGTGTTTTTGTAAGCCGCCTTGAGGGCCTTTTGGCCATGAGGCAGGGAATAAATTTAATTATTATTATTAATAATAATAATAATAATAAGTAGTAGTAGTAGTAGTAGGGCTGTGCACAGCCCGCCTGATCTGCCCCTTGGCTCCAATCCGGGGGGGGGGGGCGCATCAGGCCGAATCTTTGCATTGGTATAGTCATTTATGGCATAGAGTTAAATCCTGCTAGTATCACAAGTTACAGGTAATAAAATGTGCCAGTTCAAGCTAATGTTATGCATATATATTTAGATCTAGCCAAAGCTAAACTCATTTAACTAGGCCCCATTTATTTCAACTGAAGGGCGTTTCACTTTCCCACTGCAATCAATAAGATCTAAATGCCTGAAATATAAGGTAACATCCCAGAAGCATATAAAGATCAAATAAGGAACAGGTTTCAGGCTTTAAACTTAGTTGACAGAGAACCAGAAGAACTGTGGAGTGAAGTCAAAGACATTATCAGGGAAGAATGCAAAAAGACAATACCTCTAGTTAAAAAGAGAGAAAGACCCCAATGGATGACTGAAGAAACTCTTCAAATGGTTAAAGAGAGAAGGAAAGCAAAAGCAAAGGGAGATAGAAACACAGTCAGAACCCTAAATGCAACAATACAGCGACTAGTACGTAGGGACAAAGAGAACTATTACAATAGTTACTGTATAGAAATAGAAGAGGACAACAAAAAGGGTAGAACAAGAGCCCTGTTCCAAAAGATTAGAGAAATGAAAGGGAAATTTAAACCACGAGTAGGGATGTTGAATAATCAACAGGGGAACACACTGACTGACTGAGATGAAATAAAAGGAAGATGGAAGCAATACACTGAAGAACTCTACAAAAGAGATGCAAGGATGACAGGTTCATTCTTGGAGGAACCATATGATGAAGAACCAGAAATTTTAGAATGTGAGGTGAAAGCTGCTCTTAAAATACTTGGAAGAAACAAATCACTGGGAATAGATGGCATACCAATAGAGTTGCTACAAGCTACTGAGACTGAATCTGTCCAAATTTGACTAAAATCTGTCAAGAAATATGGAAAACTAAACAACGGCCCACAGACTGGAAGCGTTCCATATACATTCCAATTCCAAAGAAAGGGGATCCCAGGGAATGCAGTAATTATCGAACTATTGCCTTAATATCCCATGCAAGCAAAGTAATGCTCAAGATTCTACAACAAAGGCTCTTGCCATATATGGAGCGAGAAATGCCAGACGTCCAGCTGGATTTAGAAAGGGAAGAGGTACCAGAGATCATATTGCAAACATACGTTGGATAATGAAACGGAGCAAGGAATTTCAGAAGAAAATCACCCTGTGCTTTATAGATTACAGCAAAGCCTTTGACTGTGTAGATCATGAAAAACTATGGAATGCTTTAAAAGAAATGGGGGTGCCACAGCATCTGATTGTCCTGATGTGCAACCTATACTCTGCACAAGAGGCTACTGTAAGGACAGAATATGGAGAAATCAATTGGTTCCCCATCGGAAAGGGTGTGAGACAGGGGTGTATTTTATCACCCTATTTATTTAATCTATACGCAGAAGATATCATACTGAAAGCAGGATTGGACCAAGAAGAAGGAGTTGTGAAAATTTGAGGGAGAAATATCAATAATTTAAGATATGCAGACAATACCATACTACTAGCAGAAACCAGTAATTATTTGAAACGAATGCTGATGAGTTAAAGAGGAAAGCACAAAAGCAGGACTACAGCTGAATGTCAAAAAGACTAAAGTAATGACAACAGAAGATTTATGCAACTTTACAGTTGACAATGAGGACATTGAACTTGTCAAGGATTATCCATATCTTGGCACAATCATTAACCAAAATGGAGACAATAGTCAAGAAATCAGAAGAAGGCTAGGACTGGGGAGGGCAGCTGTGAGAGAACTAGAAAAGGTCCTCAAATGTAAAGATGTATCACTGAACACTAAAGTCAGGATCATTCAGACCATGGTATTTCTGATCTCTATGTATGGATGTGAAAGTTGGACAGTGAAAAAAGCGGATAAGAGAAAAATCAACGCATTTGAAATGTGGTGTTGGAGAAGAGCTTTGCGGATACCATGGACTGCAAAAAAGATAAATAATTGGGTGTTAGAACAAATTAAATCACAACTATCACTAGAAGCTAAAATGATGAAACTGTGGTTATCATTCTTTGGACACATCATGGGAAGACACGATTCATTAGAAAAGATAATGCTTGGAAAAACAGAAGGAAGTAGAAAAAGAGGAAGACCAAACAAGAGATGGATTGATTCCATAAAGGAAGCCACAGACCTGAACTTACAAGCTCTGAACAGGGTGGTTCATGACAGATGCTCTTGGAGGTCTCTGATTCATAGGGTTGCCATAAGTCGTAGTCGACTTGGAGGCACATAACAACAACAACATAAGGTAAGGAGTCTCAGGTCATTGATTAAGGACTAGCCCGTAAATCCCTTAGGGCAGTTTCAGATTAGAACCGTGGGCATTAGGTCCAGCTTACAATGACTTTGAGAAATCAAGAATAAAACGTCATCTTGGACACCACCTGTCCCTACAGTTAAAGATTTTGGATCGACTAAACCAGATGCATATAAAAGGAATGTATTTCCTTCTTACTAGACTCTTAGCAAAGGGACTGTGGCCCTTTTGCTATAAAAAGAAAGAGGCTCTCCTCAAGCTCCCTTAATGTCAAACCTACAATACTATAGCCATTTTGCTAGACTATCACAGAGTAAGCATGAAGGAAGGCTGGGTTTTCCATTTTACAGAAAACTGAAGCTGGAATTAGATGTTGCTGCCAGAGAAAATAGCAACTCCGTGTCTCTTCCTTTCTCCCCTCCAGTTGTGATATAGTCTAGGGCTGAGGGAGAAATTCATTCGGTTTGAATTTTAATGACAACATACTGAATTCACAGTTCCCCAATCAATACACAAACTGGAATGCAGCTCCTCTTTGAAATTTGCACTTCTCCAAATTTTGTGATGCAGTCTTCCACCCAAAGAATGAATATAAAAGTGTGTTTATTGGGGAAAGTGCACAAAAAACCATATGTTAATGAAAATGGTGTACAAAAATGCACTTTTTGATGGCCATATGGACATTCAGGTTTTAATCAGTTTACCTCCTTGTTGTGAAACTTACATTGGGGGATTTTTTTAGAAGACGTGGTTGAATCAGAATGAATCAAAAGACATCATTTCGTGAGTGCAATGACTTCTGCTCATGCAACAGAACTTTCCCTCCTCCTCCTCCTCCTCCTCCTCCTCCCATGTATCCCCACACCTCCCAATCTGCTCTGGGGTTTTCTCCAAACCTCCAGAACAGATGGGGGATATATAGGAGGAGGAGAGGGAGAGGAAGTTCCACTGTGAGCAGACGTTGTTCCACTCATGCAATGACTAGGTTGGATTTAACCCACTGTGATTTGACGATTCATTGAAACTATCATATGACTGGTTCAGTATATGGTAAAATTTTTAGGTCCAGTACATCAAACACAAACAAACAAACAAACAAAAGATTGTGTGAATTGTTAAAGTAGGAAAAGGAATGCACTGCAGAAAGGAGAAATCCTGGAGCCTGCAACAAGACACCACTGAGAATATAAACCAAATAGAAAATTGCCAGACTTTCCACATTGTAAGGTATTTTTACAGTTCTTCTATCCCTTGAGTTATATATCATATATACAAGGCTGCAGCACTAGGGGGACTGAAGAAGACCTGCCCTGGGAGTGAGTATCTGTGCATCCGGGTGCTTGCTGCTTGCTCCTTTGGGTTGCTGTCTTTTGAGACATCTGAATTCCCAATAAGTGCTGCAAGGACTGAGACCCTCTGCCTGACCCAGGCTCCAGAGAGAGGCTGCAGTTAATCTTGCAACCTCTTGCATCAGCTCCTGGCTGGGTCAGGAGGCATAAAAGCCCAGCTGCCCTTGGGTGGCAAGTCTGCCGCTGGTGGGGTCACCACCAAAGGAAGTTGCCCCTTGGGGAGCCTCTTAGGGAGTCCCGAGGGCGAGGGTGCTACCCTCTTCTATTTCTTTCTTTCTTTTGTTTTTCTAACCAATCTGGAGGAGACTGTGTAGTGGGGAATGTGTGTGGCTCATGTGTAGTTCCTGCACAGGGTGAGAGCCTGTGCAGTGAACTGAATGATAGGAGAAAGTCGCCAGATGCCTTCAGAATGAGAGTCTGTAACTGGCAGAAGGCTGGCCCTCCCTGGGTGTGAGACAGGAGGGGGAGTAGATGTGCCCTGTGTGAAAAATATTGAGTGGGTCTGACCGTTCCCAATTCTTGCAGAGGCCTACTGGGATAAGGTAAGTTTTGTTGGTGGGCTCTTGTTGGGTCCATATCAGGTGTTTAATAGGAGTCTTAGTAAGGAGGGATATGGGTGATGCCACCCCAGTTTCGGTGATCACGGGTAGAGGATAATATAGCCATGGGTAGGTGGTGAATTACCATAGAAGATGAGGGCAAGGCTATCTACGCCTTGTTCCTTGCTGCCACTCCTCTCATGGATGGGTTCCTCATTGCACATCTGCTGTGCCCACAGGCCTGTGTGTGTTGTTGTTTAATGCCAGATTGGTACCCAATATGACCACATTCATCCATGATTTGATCATGGATGACGGTGCTGATTTGGTGTGCTTTACTGAGACCTCGGTGGGTGAGCTGGGAGGACTTGATCTGGCTCAGCTTTGCCCACCTGAATACTCGGTGCAACACCAGCACAGGCTGCGGGGACGGGTGGTGGAGGAGTTGCTGTGGTCTACAAAACTTCCATCTCTGTCACAAGGAAACCACTCTGTCTTGGAGCTGGCTGTGAGGGCCTGCACCTGATGTCGGGTCAAGGAGACAGTAAACTAGGGTTGCTGCTGGTGTATCATTCACCCTGCTGCCTGGCACCTTCTCTGACTGAGCTGGCAGAGGCCATCTTGGCTGTGGTATTGGAGGAGCCCAGAACAATAGTCTTGGATGATTTCAGTGTCCATGCTTAGGGTGCCTCACGTGTTCCACCTTGGGACTTCATGGCCTCCATGATGACCCTGGGGCTGTCTCAAGTTGTCACTGGCCCAATGCACAGGGCAGGGCACACCCTCGACTTGTTTTTTGCTCCAGATGGAGGAAGGGGTGGTCTGGAGATAGGTGGGTAGATGTCAACCCATTGTCATGGTCAAACCACATCCTAGTGACGTTTAGACTTATGGCTCTGATCCTTCCCTGCAGGGGTGGTGGACAGATTAAGATGGTCTGCCCTCAGAGACTAATGGAATCCACTGGATTCTTGAATGCCCTGGAGGAGTTCCCAGTAGATAGAGCAGGTGACCCTGTTGAAGGCCTTGTCATGCTGTGGAACACCAAGGCTTGTCAGGCTCTTGACACGGTTGCCCCCAAGCGACCTCTCCGGCATTGTTATTTTTACGGCATTGGGTGATTGTCTTTTGGCCCCTGGCTGATGTGCTGTGGGGTGCAGCAAGGTACCATCTTGTTCCCCATGCTGTTTAACATGCATATGAAGCCCTTGTGAGCAGTCATCAGGAGATTTGGAGTGAGGTGTCAGCAGTATGATGATGATACCCAGCTCTATTTCTCTGTAACATCTGAATCAGGAGAGGCCATGCAAGCTCTGGACTGGTGCCTGGACTTGGTGGTGGACTGGATGAGGACCAATAAACTGAGTCTGAATCCTAGCAAGACAGAAGTGCTGTGGGTTGGTGGTTCCTGAGTTCAGATAATTTGTCAGTTGCCTGCTTTGGATGGAGTTGTACTCTTTCTGAAACAGCAGGTCCATAGTCTGGGGGTGCTCCTGGATCCATCTTTGTTGCTAGAGGTCCAGGTGACCTCAGTAGCTAGGAGTGCCTTTTACCAGCTTCGGCTGGTAAGACAGCTGCAGCCGTTTCTGGACCGGGATAGCCTGACCACTGTTGTCCACACACTGGTAACCTCTAGGTTCGATTACTGTAACACACTCAATGTTGGGCTGCCCTTGGGGTTGATCCGGAAGCTGCAGCTGGTGCAAAATGGTGCGGCGAGACTGCTCACTGGGTACAGAGTATCGCAACATGTCACCCTGCTGCTGAAAGACTTGCATTGGCTGCCCATTTGCTACCAGGCCAAGTTCAAGGTTCTAGTTTTGGTATACAAAGCCCTATACAGCTTTGGACCAGAATACCTGAAAGACCTTCTTACCCCTTATATACCCAGTCAATCAATGTGCTCTGCAGGTGAGGGCCTCCTGCAGATACCATCTTATCAGGAGGTCCGTTCTGCACAACATAGGAAATGGACCTTTAGTGTGGCGGCACATACCCTGTGGAATTCCTTCCCCTTAAATATTAGACAGGCGCCATCTGTGTTAACTTTTCTGTGCCTATTGAAGACTTTCCTCTTTCAACAAGCCTTTTAAGTTGAGACCTTATCCCAGTCTGCATCTGTGTTAGAATTGCTTTTTAATATGTTTTAAAACCTTTTTTCTTCTTTTAAACAATATGTTTTTAACCATTTTAAAAAAAAGATGCATTGAAAGCTTAAAAAAATGTTTTTAGAGATGTTTTGTTTTAATGTAAGCTAAAGTCTGTTTTTATGACGTTTGAAAGTGATTTTTAGTGCTTTTGTTTGCCGCCCTGGGCTCCTGCTGGGAGGAAGGGTGGGATATAAATAAAATAATAAATAAAAGAAATAATAAATAAGGTTTTACTGTGTGTTATTATTATGGAGACAATTGTAAAATATATTAAAATTTCCACAAGTTCTGTGATGCACACTGCATAACACTACAAAATTTCACTCGTGGACTAATACTAATGATATATTTTAGGGCAATGATCTACTCTTGAGCAATTTCCTTCTGCAGTTGTGCAGCTAATGAAGAAGACACACAAAGCAGTCCTTGATTAGATAATTGTTCATAGGAAATCACTAGCAGAATCTTCTTGAAACATCAGAAATGTGAATCACAATGTAAAATTAAACTAATTCCTGGTGTGTACTATTTAATCTACCTTCATTTTTGGCACTGTGGATTAAAATAGTATTTGATACCAGTGTAACATGAAAGCAAGGTGTGACATACTGCTGTGGTATTCAAATTGTACATACTGTTTTCCTGTACATTCTATAGTGATGTGGTTCTTGTTTTAAATTTAAGTAAACACCAGCCCACGTTGGACATTTTAAAAAAAATCTAACATTTAATATTTTTTTTTGCATTAGAATTTTAAATTCTCAAATAATTTCATGTACAAAGCTCAATAAAAAAATCTTTTCATGCACCTTTTTCATTCATATTTTGCATGCTATTGTTAACTTTTCTGTGTAAGGAACAGCTGGAGAGAAAAGATGGTGAAACATCAGGCTTTGTGTGACAATCCTACCAAGTAGAATTGGCATGTGCTGACAACAGAGACACTGAATGAATAATTGAATGTTCCACATTCACAAGTCTATAGGGAAGCAGTGAATATTTCCAGGGCACTACAAGGGCCTGTGTAGGCCTCTCCCGATATGAACCTGCTCATACACTACGCTCCACATCGAAGGCCCTCCTCCGAGTTCCGTCTCATAGGGAGGCTCGGAGGACGATGACAAGATCTAGGGCCTTCTCAGTGGTGGCCCCCAAACTGTGGAACAGTCTCCCCGAAGAGTTGCGTATGGCGCCGACATTGCTCTCCTTTCGGCGCCAGGTTAAGACTTGCCTCTTTGCTATGGCGTTTTAATATGTAACTCGTTTTAGTTTTAAATTTTGTTGTAATTGTTTTTGATTTATTGTTTTATATATGTTTATCCTGTATTTATTATGAGATCTGAGATGTTTTGTATTTTTATATTCTGTTGTTCACCGCCCAGAGAGCTAATGCTAGTTGGGCGGTATATAAATCTAATAAAATAAATAAATAAATAAATAAATTTTGCCAGCAGCCTGTTGATTAAGGAAGCTGCTTAGGGCTGTACCACCATCAAGGTAAACATCTATTTGGCTGATCTGAACCAGTGCAAACAATGCATTGCCGATAGACCTAAAAGCTTCTGTTGTGCCTCTTGACAAATCCAGTCTGCACCCCCCTCCCCAGCAGATACGGAGTGCATTATTCAAGTGGTGCAATCTTAATAGAAGGATTCAGTGCCTTCTTTGCTTGTAAGCTTGTTGGCATAGTTGGTGAACCTATTTCTGACCTGTTGATTAGGCCTCAAAGGACTGGGAGTGGGAGAGCAACACAAATAAAAAAGCAGAAACTGATAGTGATAGAGAAAATGAGACAGTTATGGATCACAGTTGTGTCAGTCGCTGGAGCCATCAGCTACATAAATCCAGAATGAGTGAAGGGAAGCTCAGACACGTTCACAGTATGAAGATTTGCAGAACACTATGCCTCTTTGGGCTTGTGAGTGGTTGTGAGTGGTTGGTTGTAAGGAGAGTGAGCGTTGAATGATTGTGTATAGGAGAAGGGAGGTGTATGTTTAGATTAGTTTTGTGTAGTGTGAATGTGATTTTATTATGATGTGTGTTTCTTATTGTAATGCGATTTTTATAATGATATATACTGTAATTATGTTACATTTTGTTGTATTTTGATGGTTTTTATATGATTTGCTTTTGCGGTTCTTCATTGCTTTACTTACGTACATTGTTCAGAGATATTTAATGCTTAATTATGTTATTTAAAATGTGGAATTAATAGCAATTGAAATAGTAGTATTGGTTGGTTTTGAACATATTGTATTGTACGTTTGTATTGTATTTCCTACATTGATTCATTGCCCCCACACAAAGAAGACTCGTGACACCAAACTGGAATAATGTTATATTTATTAAAATATAACATCCTAAATCCAATGCAATACAGCCAATTATTCAAATCTATATCTTTTCGGGCAGGTGAGGCTAAACCTAACTACGAGGGATTACACCCTCACCTTCTAAAGGCATCACTTCTCATCATCACGTAACTCCATAGTCAAGGATGTGGGTGAATTCCTCCCTCCTTGCTCTTGGAGCCAGCTGTGTGGTTCCAACCTCCACACCATGGCCCCGCCGTACAGGCGTTCACCATGATGCGCAAGCAGGTCCCACAAGGACACAACCCAGATCCCCACCGGACACAAAGCCCTGATGGTTCCCTAGGGAGTGCCCCTTTTTCATGATGCCTTAACTACGTAATTTTTAACCCCCATATACCTCACCTGCCCGAATTCTATGCCAGCCAATGCAGACGCATCCCACCCAACCGATGAGCCAATTGAATTAAACCCAAGCAGTATGGAGTAGGCAAAACCAAAGGGATTCTGAAATCAGTATCCCCCCAAAAAAATTCCTACTCGGCCCCATTCAGGCAACCAGCAAAGCCCATACTGACAAGGGAGGGAGGGTGGGTGCTGCGAGGCAAAAAAGGCAAGAGCGGGAAGGATGGAGCAGCCTTATATCTGCTGCTCTGCGCCTTCCTTGCTTGGATGCTTGATCCCACGTGGCTCCTAGCATATGATTCGAGAATGTTCCCGAGTCTTCCCTGTAATTATGGTGGAGGCAAATACGCCCCTAATTACGAACGACATTTTGTTGGTGTATGTAAACCACTTAGAGATTTCTGTTGAAATATAAGTGGTATATAAATCAAATAAATAAATAAATAAATAAATATTCCTAGAAGCTATTAGAAACAGGTGTGTTTGCACACTGGGAGCTGTAGAGAGGAGCAAAGACCACTTGTGGAATGTGTAGTGTGTCTGAAAAGCACATCAGGTAGGATGAAAGATGGAGTAGAGGTGATCTATTAAATGGACTAACTCAGAAGGCAGGGGCTGCCATAGTGAGGTGGTGGTGCAGGTGTATATATGTGTAAATATATGTGTGTAGAGTGAGTGCCTGCAACTAGTGCCTCCTAATCATGCATCTATTTCTTGTGTAGATACAGGAACTGATGTGTATATGTGTCCCAGCTATGCTTTGTGATGTTCTAAGGCAGGCATAGCCAACATAATACCCTCCAGATGTTGGATTACAACTCCCATCATCCCTGTCCATTGGCTATGATAATGGGAGTTCAGCAACACCTGGAGGGCACCACATTGGCTACTCCTGTTCTGTGGAGCTCTGAAGTGGCTGATAAGTTAGACCTTTATGGAGTATGGGTAGATGCCTTGTACCTTTGCAGAAGTTGAGTAGGCATTTATTAAATGGAATACTTACAACTAGTGATGGACATCTCCTTGATGCAGTGGAGGTGTTTCTTCAATGGACATTGATGGACAAGGATATAAATGGCATTTTTAGTGATGGTTTGTGTCTGAAGTCTGTGTTCTGTATTTAAAAGAGCACCTGTTTTTTTGCCAAATGAAGTTACATCTGGAGAACTGGGTGCCCCTTGCGTATGGAGGCCCAGAATTTTTCTTTTTTTGGATCTGGGAGCTGCTTTAAAAAAGAAGAAAGGATTATCTGTCATGTATTTCTGGATGTCTCACTGGAGAATCTCTACCTTCCATTGAAATGTAATTGTGACAACCTCACACAGAAACTCTTCCATCTTTAGAAAAAGGCCAAGTTTATACTTTCCTAGCACTTCATCAGGCAGTCCACTTTTCTCTCTCACACACTGTTTGCATAGCTGTCCTTATCATGTTGGTAGCTTAAGGTGGTAGAATTTAGGGTTGTAGATGAAGATAGGAACTGATGCTCTGAATGGCTGCTGCAAGAAAAATATTTGCTCTAACATTGAGGTAGCAGTAGAATAGATGCCATTTGGTGCTCTGTTTTAGTCTATGACAAATTTGTTTTCCACATTCTATCAACCATTCTCCATTGATTAATGAGAAAAGAAATTACATTCAAAAATGGTTAAAGGAGAGGGAATATTTCAGTGAAAATCTCATGACTAGGATATGGTTTTTTTAGTTGCACTTCCCTTATTTTTGAAGTGCTGAGGATGATTGTATCTTGTTATTCATTCTATAAGATCTCTTTCTGGTGGTCTGCATTCTGCAGCTTTTCCAGGTGCCTGTATTACTGAAAACCCCATGACATCCTTGGGTGGAAGGCAGGAGGATGTGTAGCATGTGCCTGTTAGTTGTTTTAAAAGAAGCCTTTTTTACTTTTACAAAAATCCAGGGCAGAAAGATTTTTTTAAGGTAAAAAAGAAAGACTTCCCTTAAAAACCAAACAAGAGGCATTACTGATCTCAGGCATTCTGTTGCCAGCCTCCCATACTTCCCATGTGCTGAGGGGAAGATGTCATGAGCTTCTCCAAGGAGTCTTTTTCAGGTCAGGAAGTCCAGGCAGCTCAGGAGGCTATAGAGCTCTGGAGAAACCGGGTTCGCCACTGTGAGAACAGTGTTGGACTAGATGGGTCTTTGGCCTGAGGGCTCTTCCTATGAAATGTTTAATGGAAATAAAAAGCAGGTTTAATCATCTTACAATGATAATGTAAGATCATCCTCACACCACACACACACACACACACACGGGACTGCATCCCTGCTCATCCGCCCGCCTCCCTCCATCTTCACATTAACCTCCTAGATATACCCCATCCTACTCCAACTACTAAGCTCCCTTTTCACTTTCCCAACCCCATATATGAAGCCACTTCTCTTGTGCAACTCCTCCATGCACACAGACCACCCCCATGATAATAACCTTCTGCATCCTCATTCTCCCCCACACTGCAGCTACTAAGCACCCCTTTCTCCTTCCACCCAATTGTAAAGCCACCATTCCCTCCTGTTCTTCAGCTCCTTTCAGATCCCTGCTTGCATCTTCACCCCCATTCCCATGCCTCCTACTCCCTCTCTTATTGCAAACCCTGCCTGCATCCCAGCTTTCACCATCACCCCCTTTCTTCTTCCTTCCTCCTCTCTTTTCTTAACTCCCTCTTGAACCCAGACTGCTCCCATTTCCATTCCTTCTCCCCTTTCTCCTATTCTGCAACTCCCCCTTGTACATCTACCCCATTTTTTACCTTTAACCCCATTCCCTACCCGTCCTTTTCTCAACTCCCCTTGCAAAAAGACCACTCCATTTCTATAACTCCTTCCCCTTCTCCTACTCACTAGCCCCCCTTTGCACCCCCCATGATGATATATGTTGCTGTATCTTTAAGATGAAAAGAATCTTAAGAGCAAGCCTGTCATTTAGCTTGTTCAGTTAGAGAAGGTTAAGTTCGGTTGATGGATGTTGTATATAATATGGGTGTTTGCTTTTTAAAAAGTACCTATTCTAAACTGCTATATTGAATTTGGAACGTCATGTTGAAGACAACACATGGTAGCAGGAGTGAAATACATCATGTGAAAGTTCTATGGAATGTTTGAGGGCTCCACATCCTTCTCACATGAGGCAACTGAAGAATGGAAGACAGAGGTGCTTGAGTACAATGAGAAAGGAGGGACACTAAAAGGGAAAAAGTGCTTGCTTTAAACAATGGCAGAGGTTTGAGTGAAACAGATTGAGGGGCACTGGGAGAAAAATTGTGGTGGTAAAGAATGGCAGAGGTTTGGGTCAAGCAGGGATTGAGAGCACTGAGAGTAAATTGGTGGTTTTGAAGAATGGCAGAGGTTTCAGTAGAGTGAGCAGGGGGTTGAGTACAGCAAGAAGGGAGCTGAGAACGACTCTGTTGTGTTAGCTTCTGTGTACCCATCTCTGCTATTTCTTCTTGTTAAAACCTTTTTTTAAAAAAACAACCCCTCAATGCCAGTCCATTCAGACCTCTCTTGACCTCCCTGACTTCACGTAAATGCCAGGATTGTGATGAGGCACTATAAATCCTCTAATGGGGGCTGAGTGATGACATTCAAACACCGTGGGACTGAGACAGAAAAATGGAAATTTCTTTCATAGAGGAAGTAAACTTTTGAGAAAGTGGAGGAACAGTTTCAGCATAGCACTACATATTTTATATGTGAATCTAGTGCCTCAGGGTGAGTTGCAAATATGCATTCAAGCAAACTTGCCCTTTTGGATACAATTATGAATTTAAAATAATTGAATACCTTGTTATAGTAAGTTTCCTTGCATTGTTCGAAGATCATGAGTTAGGGTCAAGAATTACATGTAACATTTTTTTTAAAAAACTGAAGAGCAGCCTTGGAGGCTGTAGTTGACAGCAGAAGTGGGGCATTCCCTTCCTGCCATTTGTTTTCTCAAAACAGCAGCCCAAGCTGCTATTTTCCCCCTGTGGGGGGAAAGATTTGGTATCCCATACATTTCATCCCTTAGGGTGAAAAGTAGCTTTGGGGATTCAGCTTAGAGCAGACAAATGGCAAGAAGGAAAAGGTTTAATTTGTTACTTCTCCTCCCGCTCCCTTGCTCCTTTGAGTTGTGGGTTTAAAAAAACAAAACAAAACAAAAACTATTGTGGAAAAGAAAGCCACACTTGCATGTAACATAATATCTAGGGGCCAAACTGCGCACCCAAAGGCACAATCCAGCCAAAGTAGGGCTGGCAGTAGGCATGATTGGGCCCTTGGGGCCACAGCCAGCACCAGACTTCAGGGGGCCCTTGGCACAGGGTTGCTGATACCTCCCAACAGCTCCTTCATGCAGCAAGCCACAATTTTTTTCTTCTGCAACTGGTGTGGGGACCGCCAACACCACTTACTGCCCTCTTCCCTGGGCTGCATTTTAGCAGTGGGCAGACAATTTATTTATTTATTAAATTTATACCCCGCCTTATGGCCCAAAGGCCCTCAAGGCGGCTTACAAAAAACACGAACATAATACATCAATAAAACATAATACATCAATAAAATAATACAGTTCTCAAAATTAAATAACAAATAACATTTGCAGTAACTAACTATAAAATAAAGTGATTCCTGCATCATAACGTAACAGTCAGCCAAAAAAATAAATAAAAACAAAACAGAACAAAGCAGTAAAAACAAAGAATCTTCCATGGTCTTCTTCTTCAAGGTAACCTCACGGCGACTCCAAGTGTCGCACTTTGCATGACGCCGAGGCGCTGCCTCAGGCAGCCCCTCTCCTTTATATACCTGGAGCAGAGAAAAAACAGGATGGCAGAGTTGTGGAGTAAGTGGCCACAGCTCCAGCAGCATACAGAGTCTCTCAAGCACAGCATCCTTTCACACACACCCCAATGATGCCCTGGCTTCCCGCCGTCTTAATTTCCCCTCAATTAAGATTTTATAGGCTAAGGCGCTGCCCCTCTGCAAAATCTCATGGGATCGCACAAGAACCTAGCACTCTTGCAAGATTCAGCAGGATTCCTCCCCTCCCTTGCCAGAACCAGCTGCGCAAAACCCACAACCAGGTCCCCATGTGCAGTAGCACCCAAAACTTTGTGGGTTACGACTAACCCTACGGTAGGTTTGGGCAGAAGGGGCCTTTGTGAGCTGCAGGAATCCTTGGTCCTGTGCCCAATCTGGCCATTCACTGGTTTCCAGGCCTGAGCCAAAGTTAAGTATTTCTGCATCCCACTGTTTTCAACGGGAGATGTTCCAAACTGTGTCTCCAACTTCTTACTGGTATTAAGGGTGCAGCTAAAAAACAGAAATCTGACATGACACTGTGTGCTGTGTGCATGCCCAGCATATCAGAGTTTGCAGAGCTGGTGCCCCAGACTTTTACTATGCTATCCTATGCTGCATGTGAGCACCTTAATACCAGAGCTTGGAAGATTACTTTTAAAAAGTAATAAATTACAGTTACAATTACATGGTCCAAAAAAGTAGTAATTACTGTTATGATTACAATTGCTCTGAAAGTAACTGATTACTTTTTCTCAAAAGTAATCACTACAATTACATTTCAGTTACTTAAAAAAAATCTACAAGGTGCTGGCCTTGGCTGCTGCACATCTAAGTAGCCTAAAACAACATTAAAAATAAACACACACATAGAGGTAGTAGAATAATTATTTTTATCCATAAGATAGCAATGGTGGTCTCTCCACTGGTAAAGGAGGTGGGGAGGGAGGCAGAGGCCACTACTCAGTTCTTTGCACGTCAAACCAAGTGCAACCCCCCCCCCCTCAGCCAGCAAGCACAATCTCTCTCACTTAACCACCTCCCGGACCCTGCCCTGCCACCAACTAAGGGACACTCACCCAAGCAAACATTTCCCCCTGAGATGCAAAAAAGTTAAAATACTGCAAATGCAGCACAGTAGCCAGAGAGGGTGGTGGAGGCCACTTTGTGTGCTAAGTGCAAACACAGTATTCACACAGACACAGACACGCACATGTTGTCATCTTTCACCTCCACAGTTCTTTATCTTCATTCTGCTGCTGCCTCCTTCTCCTCCTTTATCCATGTTCTTGCCCTCCGGCTCCTTTTTCCCTCCACTCCATTCTTCACCATCACCATCCATTTTTTTAAACAATTGTTTTCTCCACTCCACCCCGTCTCACTCTCCACCTCCTCCCTCGTTGCCTCCTACCCCCCCCCACAGAGCACAAGAGAAGAGTGACGCTGCACAGAAACCCAGTTTGAGGCACATAATTTTCATCTACAAATCAGAGGAACAGAAGACTTCCCCTGCTTCCCCCCTCCCCAAGTAATGCCCAAAAGTAATGCTGGAAACATTACAATTACTCCACAAAAGTAATAACATTACTCCTAGTTCTATTACAATCAAAATGTACAGGAATTACCCACTCGTTCCTCAAAACAGTAACAAATTACAAGTAATTCGTTACTTCTAGCGAATTACTTCCAAGCGCTGCTTGATACATAGACACCATAAGACTACTGGGAGCTAATCTTACTTTTGCTGGATTGTAACCCTGTGGCTTCATCTGAGGAAGTTTAGCAAAGCAAACAGGATGCCACTGGGATGATGATGATGACATAGAACAACAGGATCTGAATAGGGTTGCATCTGCATGTTTATCTCTGTGTACAAGGTTGTGAGATCATCAGATTAACTCAGCAGTAACAGATATCCCTAAAATGTCAACCTTGTTGATTATTCTTATGTGATACTGTGCTGTCTCAACATTTGGGGAGCTGATTACTGTGGAGAGTGGTACAAAGAACTCAGAGCCAAGACTTCTAATTCCTACTTTCTCTGCAGACTTTAACTTTGGAAGGTTGGATGGTGAATTAACGTATTACTCTTCCTCCTACACAGTGATACAGGTTAGGCTGGACCTCAGGGCTGAAGTCCAGAGCCCCAGCCTGTCTCCCCCACATGACCACCCAGAGTCCTTATTCTCAAATAAACGTATTTAGCATGAGGGCAGCAGGAGCAAACATTCTTATTTCTGTAGACATTATGGTGCTATGATTTAAGTGAGCTTTTAATATACAAAACTGCACATGTTTAGAGTATTTATTTTGTACCAGGTTTGTTTTTTGTTTGTTTTTTGCTGTAGGATATAAGGAATATAGAAACAGTTATAAAGTGTGGAATGGGGAAGAAGAGATAGGTTTTCACAACCAAAGAGATGCACATGGCTACCTAAAAGAGCTGCCCCATGGGAGCATTAAGTCTGGGGTCTAAAAGTACCTAGCTGCGCTACTGCTCTGGTGTATAGTTGATGGCACTTTTCCTAGGAGGATTACAAAATCCACAGCAGGGCAGCATCTTATGAAGCTGATCAAAATGTCACAAAGTAGTCAGCAAGCTTTCGAGTTCTCTGAACTTCTTCATCAGGCTAGGTAAAATTAAAGTGGGGGAAGCTGGCTGAGTGTTAAAAGCATTGGTCTTGGTCTTAAAATAGAGTGTGGGAATCTATTAGGCTCTCCTAGGTTCTGTGCAGGTTTCAGGTTACACCCAGAGATGCTGGGAGAAAGAAACACAAAAGGGTCTGATTCCACATTTTTTAAAACATAAAAATCCAGCCATCCCTTAGATCTGTCTCCAACCTTAAGCAAAACATGCAAATTCCTCAGGGAAGAGAGCAGCAGCAGGACCATCTCTCAGCTGTGCCTTGAAATTGCTATCTATGGATATAACAGTACAGACCTCTACAGGAGGCTGAAGCTTACATATCATTCATTTCTCCAGATACCCAAGGGGCAATTAAGGGGATAGAAGGATTTTTAGACATTTCAGGTTGCTACTAGATCTGCTTATGTGTTTATACCTGTGAATCCATCTTTTACATACATGGTCATAGAAGTATCACTTTGAGAATCTTTACTGGAGATGATTGTGCTTCACAGACCTCATTGCAACTGACTTGATTAATTTTAGAAATGCCAATAATTGTCTTGCTTGCTTGGGGGTAAGTAGAAAGAACCAACAGATGCCAGTCTTAATGAATATATTATTTATTTATTAAATGTATATCCCACCCTTCCTCCCAGCGGGAGCCCAAACAAAAATACTAAGCACACTCTAAAACATCATAAAAACAGACTTTAAAACATATTAAAACAAAGAATCTTTAAAAACTTTTTTAAAAAGCTTTAAAAACATCTTAAAAAGCAATTCCAACACAGACATAGACTGGGATAAGGTGGCTTGTTGAAAGAGGAAAGAATAATAGAGATGGCACCTGTTTAATATTTAAGGGGAAGGAATTCCAAAGTGTGTTGGTGCCACAGCACTAAAGGTCTGGTTCCTATGTTGTGAGGAACTGACCTCCTGATAAGATGGTAACTGCAGGAGGCCCTCACCTGCAGAGCACAGTGATCGACTGGGTATATAAGGGGTAAGATGATCTTTCAGGTATCCTGGTCCCAAGCTGCTTTAGTTTTTGCACACCAAAACTAGAACCTTTGAACTTAGCCCAGTAGCTAATGGGCAGCCACTGCAATTCTTTCAGCAGCGGGGTGACATGTTGGTGATACCTGCCCCAGTGAGCAATCTCGCCGCTGCATTTTGCACCAGCTGCAGCTTCCAGACCAACCTCAAGGGCAGCCCCACATAGAGTGTGTTACAGTAATCCAGCCTGGTGATTACCAGTGCATGGACAACAGTGGTCAGGCTATGCAGGTCCAGAAACGGCTGCAGCTGTCTTACCAGCCAAAGCTGGTAACAGGCACTCCTAACCACTGAGGTCACCTGGGCCTCTAGTGACAAAGATGGATCCAGGACCTCCCCCCCAACTACAAACCTGCTCTTTCAGAGGGAATACAACCCCATCCAAAGCAGGCAACCCACCAATTATCCAAATTCAGGAACCACCAACCCACAGTTCTTCCATCTTGCTAGGATTCAGACTCAGTTTATTGGCCCTCATCCAGCCCAACACCAAATTCAGGCACCAGTCCCGATTCAGATGTTACAGAGAAATAGAGCTGGGTATCATCAGCATACTGCTGACACTTTGCCCCAAATCTCCTGATGACCACTCCAAAGGGTTTCCCCAGGCACTGGGGACAAGATGATACCCTGCAGCATAACTGCCAGGGGGCTGAAAGACAATCACATACACACACACACACACACACCATCTAATTTCATGTCGACTGGACCATAAGTATAAACAGTTCCTATTACAGAAAACAGAGATAGGTGGAGCTATGCCTTATACAGAATGTAGGTGGATGCTAGGGAACCAGACAGAGGCAGTAAAAGCCTAAAAGCTCAAATGGAAAGGATGGATTTTTGAACTAATGTTCAGAAAGAGTCAGACTAGGGAAATGAGAAAAGTGGAGAGAAAAGGGAATAGCAAGACACTAATAATTACATGTCCCTAAGAGGGGTTCAGTGGGGCAAGGGAACTCAGCAGAGTGCAGCCATTCCCACTGGAATCCTACTGGAAGTCTGACCTGTCCCTAAGAGGGAGTGCAAAGAAAACTGGTCTCCTGAGTTTCACTGTGCAGATACACAGCCCTGACTGGGTCTAGGGTTACTGGCTGATGCTCAAAAAGTGGGTGGTGACTTCACTTGAACACACAGAGGGGATTAGTAAGATGGCAAACTCTCATTGTATCATCAGGCTCGGGCAACGTAATGATGGGATGGCTGATCGGACAGCCCTTGAGCCAAGTCCGACTCTCAGCCTGGATTCCAAGAACCCTCCCAATCAATTTCAAAAACAGAAAAAGCTTTCTTTTGGGGATAACCCTGGCTCGTCCTTCCCACAAGGGTCTCAACAGACCCAAAGAAAATAATAAACATGGCTGAGAAGCTGGAAGAGGAGGCAAGTGAAAGGGATTTAGCCAGGCTGAAGAAGTCTGGCTTCCTCAGGCATCCAATGGTTTGAAGCAGGCTTGGGAAAGGGTGATGTGGAGCAATCCATATGCGAGTGAGATACTCAACGGACGGCACAACATGGGGACTAAGGTGTACTCAGTTATGGTAAAGAGATTTCCTAATGAAACCATTAAGGATAGGACTGGACAGAAGGGACATTAAATGACAAAGCACACACAGTAAACGGTCAATAGGCATTATAATACAATTGTCTCACCAAATTGGGAACTCACAACTCATGAGATGTCATTTGGGAAAGGTAAAGACGTTTACCATGAAATGCACATTTAGACTTAATATGTTTGCTGGTGGATGCTTGTTTGTTACTTTGCTCAACTTCATTAATAACTGAATAAGGACATCTATTTGCATTAGATAGGGTACAGGTTCCAGGGACTTAGTTAGGCTTTTGCACTTACATGATCCAGAGATTCATTATGCATATGTGTTGTTGCTGGGAAATTCCCTGTACAGCAGCTGCTATGGAGAGGATATTTGGCCAGAAACATGAGAGCTTCCCCTAATGGCGTTAACTACGCCAGCTTTCTCTGCATACTTGCAATAGCACCACACTTGTTCAGCGTAAAGCAAAAACTAGCACATAATTCTCGGGCATATGCAGAGTTTCTGTTGAACTGAACATCACGGTTACAAGATGCACTGAAACTGTCTGCCTGGAACTTGCAATTCTGAGAAAGGGTAATACTCAGTATTTGTATAACAGCACATACACATTTATATTTAAACACATTCATCCTCACCTTATAAAGAAAAAATATCACAAATATTTAAAAATGAAGTAAAACTGTTCTGGAGCGGGAGGAATAGGAAATGGGTTTGTGACATTAGAGGTGCCAGCTAATAGGCACTCTTGGTAGATGAATCTCTTGCACTGAAACTCAAGAGTGTTGGAGGATTTTTAAAAAGAGCTTTCCTCAGAACAGAAGAAGTGCATGTCTTTACTGAGCAGAAAAAACTGCCTGTTCTACTGTCACAATGGTGTTTGTACACAGCATCAGTGTTAGTTGTGCGCTTTGTTCCTTGTCTTTATGATTTGTATATCTTGTACCTCCAGACTCCTGTAGCACCACTGATACTGTGGTAACAACTAATGCCAGTTGTATCACAGAAATTAACATTTTTAATGTAATGATGATGAAGATAATGATGGTGATGAATGCATTCATAATAATGTTCCTGTGCATGATACAATTAATCCACAATTTTGTAGTGGCAATCAGTATGCTTGGAGAATGGTAAAATGATGGATTCTCTTTAAACCTCCAAAACAGCAAAAACAAGTACAAAAAACAAAACGGGTATTGTATAGCAAAAACCGTATTAGACACATTAAACAGGCGAGTGACAAAATCAGATGTGTCAGTAGATATATTACAAAATCATTTGTCGCATTCAGTGTAAGAAAACCAATCTGAAAATCATAATCACATAAATTATAAGGGCAGCACCAGCAAATTAATAAATTAAGAAACCACAGGAAAATGTCTAAATTGCAACAATCCAGTCCTCAAATAGCAGGGTGATGGTTCAACATTTCCTCCTTCTAGAGGAAGGGTGTGATATAAACTGAATGAATAATTTCAGAATTCAGTGGGAGGCCTGGACAGCAAGCCCATTCTCCACACAAAAAGCCAATGGCATTGCCTAAACTTCTCTCCATCAAACTAAAACTAAAGATCCATCAAGTCAAATGATCCTGGAGAGAAGGACAGAATTTGAGAAGATTCAGGTAATAATAGGAAAACCTGTGATGCTCCACTTTCTAAAAGAAGCTGGCTAGCAGTGGGAAAAGCCAGTCTCCTTGCTAAACCATTTTATTATCATTGCAGAGCAGGGTTAGGGGGAAACTACATGGCTATAAATAGGCCACAAAGAAATGTACGAAAACATCTGGGGGGGGGGGGAGAGAAAAAGGAGGTTACCAAGACAACTGGGACATTCCTACAGAGAGCAAGAAGTTGGGGGGGCAGGGGAGGGGATGAAACTATAAACAAACAAACCCAGAAAATATCATGAAAAATGAAATTGAAAATACAATTGACATCGTGTGCCTCAAAGGTTCCTGTAGAGAACATTTAGTAAACCCTGGAATAATGGAATCCAAACCATTTACAGAAGATGAGACAATAACAGAATTATAGGCCTGGAGAAGATTTGAACATGCACAGCACAACCATGACCCCTGATAAATTAGCCATGACATCTACGTTACAGAAAGCAATGGTAAAGAAGGTGAACCTTTCCAGAAGTGACTGCAAGCAAAAGATGCATTTCCTGAAGGTGGTGCAGAATACTCAGGCCAGAGGTCAGTTATGCGGTGTCATGCCATAACAGAGAAGATCCTCTTTCCTAGGAGCACTAGGCTGGAAGAAAATTCTTTCAAACCCCATTACAATTACAGATGGGTGCATCTGACAATTTGGGTTCTCAGCTTCTCATTTTTCTGGTCTTCAGTTCTCCACATCTGTGGGTTTTTTTTAGAAAAGGTCCTCGTGAAAATGCACTAGCATTTTCATGCTAAATGATCCTAATATGCACATTTTTCTAAGTAATTTTGACTACTCTACGCATTTTGACAAAGCAATTTCACCTAATATAATGCATTATTGTATGTTGTTTCCTCTAATATATGCATTTTTATGCATATATTTACCCCAGTATATGCATTTTACCCATATAAGTATGCGTAAGTAAAATGTGCACATTACTTGGCTGGAGAACTGCAGTGGAAAATTTGGAGAAACAGGGATTTTGAAGGACGGCTGTGTTTCAGTTCTATCGTTTCAGAAAGTGAAAATTAGTCCTTGAATGCAAACTGAGTTGAATTTCTCTCCCATATTTAATTATGACTGCTAGACTCTGAATATCAAAGAAATGTATATCCACCGATCTTCCTAGAAAATCTAAGAAAACCCCAACCAAACCCAACTATCTCCAAAGTATTATTTTTATGTTATTTCCTGAGAATGTAAAAGGTGGGAATTGGGTGGACTGCTGGAGAAAGTAAATTTCAGACTCAGTGGTCACAATAAAAAAAGCTACCCTCAGATAAGTGGTAGAGTCTATGGTGGGACAAAGGATTTAAAACAGTGATGAGCAAATCACTGCTAGACTCTTAAACTCCAAAACACCACCCCTCTCATGTTTTATAGACCAGCTACATTGTAAAGGGGGTTTTTTTGTCTCTAAAAAAGCAACCACCTCACTGCCATTGCAGTCATAACTTTAAACAGAGTTATTAAAATTAATTAATTCATACACTGCTTAATGTCAAAGTAGTCTCCTAGGCAGTTTCCAAAATGTAAAAACCAAGTTACAGAAACCATTAAAATATAAATATCCCCAATTAAAAATACAGACTGAAACAGTACCATTAAAGCAGAATCAGGAGATAACATTTTGAACGGGGTACCATAATGGGACTGGCCCATCACCTCCCAGCTATGATATTATTGAAGTTACTTAGCCCAATGCTGTTGATATACACTTTTCATAAATTACGGGTCCAGTTGAACCCTGGGCTCAGTGTCAAATCTGAACATTCTAACAAAACACTGCATTTGCTTTGAAATGAGATTTTGATTTAATTCTTATTTAGATGCATGGTGTAATTCTATGTGGCATTTATTTTGGTAACTGAAGAGTTAAGTATCTCCTCCTAAAAATAGATGGGCTTTGCTATTCTTATCATTTGTTTATGTGGGTGATTGAAAGAAATTAGAAGAGACTTTTATATGAAGACCATCTGCTGTATGCTCAAATAAACGTGAATCCTATGACACACACACACACCACACATTTTATATATAAAAAACTATAAGGGATGTGTGAAAAACAGAAGCATTTAGCAAGGCAAGCTCTCACATCATCTTGATCGTCAGAAACCTGGAGTTTAATTTTTTTTTTAAACAAAACCCTCATACCATACCAGGGAAGAGCCACAACTCGGTGGCAGCATGTATGCTGTGTGCACAGGAAGTCCCAAATTCAATCACCGGCATCTCCACTTTAAAGGTTAAGTTAGCAGACCCCTGCCTAGAACTCTGGAGTCAGAGTTCAGCAGTACTGAGCTAGATGGACAGATAGTCTGATCTGACCTGATATAAGGCAACTGATATAGCTGATATAACAGATATAAATGATTTATATCAAACATGTACCATTTTCCTGCTGTGCAAAAGTAGTTAGGTTGCATTAGGTGCATCTCCTTTGCCCCTATGTATGAAACTGGCACAGACTTTCTGCATTGTGGGATGCTGAACTCCTTTTCTCCCAGGAAATCCATTGTGGCAAGGGGAAGACCCGGCTGACCCCATCCATCAGCCAGAGGAAAAGCTGTAGAGAGCTTGTTGGGCTCCCTCGCTGCCAGAAAGAATTATTGTTTTCGTCTTCCTTTTCCATTCCTTTTTCCTTTTGTATCATGTCTATTAGATTGTAAGCTAATTTATCTTTTAATCTTTGTACAGCATCTAGAAACTTTAGGTGCTTTATAAGTGAATCATATTATTATTATTATTATTATTATTATTATTATTATTATTATAGTGGTAGAGCTATGCATCAGAAAGACTTCCAGTTCAAATCTTGTTCCTGTGGTAATGTTAGATAATCCACTCTCTCCTTCTAATTTACAGTGATAAGAACATAAGAAGAGCCTGCTGAATCAGGCCAGTGGCCCATCTAGTCCAGCATCCTGTTCTCACAGTAGCCAGCCAAATGCCCACTGGAAGCCTGGAAGCAGAACCTGAGCACAAGAACACTCTCACCACCACCCCCAGGTTTCCAGCAACTGCCATTCAGAAGCTAGAGCGTAATAGCCAATAATAGCTTTATCCTCCATTAATTTGTCTAACCTTTCTTTAAAGCCATCCAAATTGGTGGCCATCGTTACCTCTTGGGAGTGAATTCCATAGTTTAACCATGCTCTATGTGAAGAAGTACTTTCTTTTGCCTGTCCTGATTCTTCCAACATTCAGCTTCATTGGATGTCCACGAGTTCTACCATTATCAGAGAGGGAGGAATACATCTCTTTCTTCACACTGTGCATAATCTTGTACACCTCTATCTTGTCCCCCACATACTCACATTTTTTTCTAAATTAAAAAGCCCCAAATGCAACCTTTCCTCATAGGGGAGTTCCTTCAGTCTCTTGGTCATTTTGTTCATCCTTTTCTGAACCTTTTCCAAGTCTATAATATCCTTTTTGAAGCGAGGCAACCAGAACTGTATATAGTATTGCAAATGTGGCCACACTATAGATTGGTATAATGGCATTATGATATAAGCAGTTTTATTTTCAATACCTTTCCTAATGATCCCTAGCATGGAATTTGCCTTTTTCACAACTGCCACACACTGGGTTAACATCTTCATTGAGCTATCTACTACAAGTCCAAGGTCTCGTTCCTGGTCAGTCACTTGCCAGTTCAAACTCCATGAGCATATATGTGAAATTAAGATTTTTTGCTCCAATATGCATAACTTTACACTTGTTTACATTTGCTATTTTACTGCCCATTCACTCAGTTTGGAGAGGATCTTTTGGAGATCTTCACAATCCCGTTTTGTTTTAACTACCCTGAACAACTATCATCAACAAACTTGGCCATTTCACTGCTCACCCCTAACTCATTTATGAACAAGTTAAAAAGCACAGGTCCCAATACTGATCCTTAGGGGACTCTACTTTCAACATCCTTCCATTAGAAGAACTGTCCATTTATTCCTACTCTCTGCTTTTTGTTTCCTAGCCAGTTCCTGATCCACAAGAGGACCACTCCTTTTATTCCATGACTGCTAAGCTTACTCAGGAATCTTTGGTGAGGTGCCTTACTGAAAGCTTTTTGAAAATCCAAGTACACTATGCCAACTGGGTCATCTCTAATTATATGCTTGTTGATACTCTTAAACTCTAAAAGGTTAGTGAGATAGGACTTACTGTTGCAGAAGCCATGCTGGTTTTGCTTCAGCAAGGCTTGTTCTTTTATATGATTGGTTATTTTATCTTTAACAATATTTTCTACCAGTTTTCCTGGGACAGACATTAAACTAACTGGCCTGAAATTTCTGGAATCCCCCCCTGGATCCCTTTTTAAAGATTGCTGTTACATTGGCCTCTTTCTAGTCCTCAGATATAGAGACGGATCTGAGGGACAAATTACATATTTTTGTTAAAAGATCAGCAATTTCACATTTGAGCAATTTCATTGTTGAGTGGATGCCATCTAGACTCAGCGATTTGTCAGCTTTTATTTTTTTCTGTTAAGCCTAGACCTTCCTCTCTTGTCACCACTATTTGCTTTAGTTCCTCAGATTTCCTTCCTGCAAAAATTAGTTCAGGCACGGTTCTGTGACAGTATAAGGATAATAATACTGCCCTATGTTACAGGGTGGTTGTAAGAATATCAAAATAATATATGAAAAGCACTTTGAAAATTTGAAAGTGCTAAATAAATGTTAACTATGATTATTCAGAGAAGAGTACATTGAGTCGCATTGCTCATATTTTGTCAATCCACATGGTCAACAGGGCCACCATTTGCTTAAGCCCTGGTTATGGTTGACTGCATTGTATTTTATTCTGTATTTATATTGTATTTTATTAATTTTAATATGTACGTCGCCTAGAGTGGCTTCGGCCAGATAGGCGACACAAAAATTAAATTTTACTTTTTACTTTACTCTGTACTGCAACCGAAAAGAACCAATGGTCTATTCCTTCCAGAGATTTTATTTTGGAGTCATTTGGATTTCACTGAGATACAGGAATTAATGTTATATTAGAAAGAGTAAATTGTAATAGTATTCAACATTTGTATAGAGCTTTCATGTGTACAAGGTACTTCATGTTAGATTCTATTGCGCATTTCCATCATTTGTAATTACTGAGGACTGGACAAGGATATATTTTAGACATTGCCGTTTATCACATTAAAATATAATTTAACACATCAAAATACAATTTCTGACAAATAAAATACTTGAAACACTTAAAACAGTTGTTGCTTTATAATTAAACATGCTTTTTACAAAACAACAAAAAAGGCAAACCATAAAGAAACAGAATGCAATGTTTTTGGGTTGAGGGGGTGGGGAATGAAGATTTAGTTAATTTCTCATGAGAGAAAATCTGTGGCTCCAGCCTCTGGTCTGGTGATATCTGATGATCTGTATATTTCAGATCCACCCTTTAGCCTGCTGCTGTGCATCACATGCTTCTAACCATCTCTCAGCTTCAGCTTCTGCTTTATCAGCAGGTAAGTCAAATCTTCAGGTAGAGTTACCATCTGGTCATGTTAAAATAATTTAAAAAAAACAGTGCCAGAGAATAGTGCCAGTGAGCATCATGGCTGGTTTGGCAGGTCCTAGTCCAGCACTCGAAGGTCTTCACCATACCAGATTAGGCCACTGTTGAAGATCCTGATCTAGTGATGAGCAAATGTCATAAATTCTAGTTGGCAAATAATTGGTTTTTATTTTCCCACATGTCCATTATGTTAATCCCGAATTTGTACAGTGCCTGACATACTGGTGGTGCTAAGCAGATGTCAGTGAGAAAGGAAATCTGTTTGTCAAAAATGAGAGATGAATGAGATTGTCAGTGGATACATATTGCTATCCTGGAAGATGTTAAAAACATTCCTGTTTACCCAGGCATATAATTTCTGAAAGACACTGCTTCCAGCAACCTTTAAAAAAATGGTTAGCTCTGAGTATATGTGACTGTATTTTAGATGCTCTTAATATTTTTCCTTGTTTTCAATGATTTTATTTTTAATTGTATTGTTTTGATGCCTTGTTTGCTGCCCTGGGCTCCTTTGGGAGGAAGGGCCCAAAAGAAATGGAAATTAATGCATGCATGAATTAATATAAGCATGAGTACAAAACAAGATACTCTATATACTGACTGTATACTCTGTATACCAATTGTTAATGGTTGTTTATTGGAAAAAAAACTTTTTTTAAAAAAAAAAAGTAAAATAAACATGGCAGAGAGAGTGGTCAAGCCAAAAATCTGCAAAGCATGTAGTGCCATGGAGGCACACTTAAAAATATATATGCAACTGTCTTTGTTGTAGGTCAGCGTGCTAGGCTGGGGGCTGTGCAACGTTGACTTATGCACATACTTGCCTTTATTATCTCCTTAGCCACAAATAAGTTTTAACTGAACACTTCATCTTCTGTAAGTACTTTGAGGTATGAATACAAAACTGCATATATTGCTTTGTTCAGAGATTTTTGTGCCAAGACCACATAAGTGCTTTTAGAACAAGGAATAAATGCTGAGAAAGCCAAACTTGTAGTTGCCTCATGATACCGTTACTGTATGGTCTTCCAATTGCTCAGTGCCCTCAGAATTGTTTTATCCAAGCTACCACCAAAGATCTCTTCTGATAACACTGTTTGCTTCCATATGAATACTTTTGAACTGATTCCTATGAAGGCGAACATGTGAAAAACACTGCATCAGAATTGGCCAGCCACCTAAAGCAACCCTATGAGCAGGAGCCAGGTTCAACCGTTGCCAACTATTTTTTTGTGCCAGGGCTCCTGTGCCTTTTTAAATGCTGTACAAAAAAGGAAACATTAGAAGTTGAAACTTACTCCAGCATGCTGATACAATGCCAATGGAGACACTGCAAAAGCTGGGTTCCTGCTGATCACACAGTGGTTAATGGAACAAAAGCCATGCCAGGGAAAAGGTGGCACCTTGAAGCCAGCGAAAACAAAACATCCTTTTCACAGATTGTTCCTCAGTTAGTGGATGACCAATGATGTGTATATGTCCATAGGAATCTTTCCTAAAAAATTCTGATAGAGGTAAAGAGCTTCCATCCCAGAGATGAAGGTTTTTATCATGGCCTAAAATCATGCAAACTTTGTACTGAAAATTGCAAAATGAGATTCACTGAGGATTTATATGAAGAAGCCATTAAATTCCAGTAGAGGGCAGCAGTACACGCAATGCCTTGCAGAGTCTCCCAAACTAATTATGCATATAATGTCTTTGGGCTCATTCACACGGCTGTTTGAGCCCATGGCATCTGCATTTTCTTTAGTTATCCCTTTCCCCCACCAGTTTCAAGATCATAAATGACATTTCTCATGCAAGTAAACCACTCATGTGAGCTGGAAAAAATAGAAAAAAAATAGCAAAATGTTAGCAAATAAACTCAGGTTGTTGGAAGTGGTTGATGACTGTTCACAATGCAAAAGTGCATCTGGCAGATAACCAGTAACCAATAACCAGATAACCAGTATTGAGCACTGTATGTTCCTTCTTATAAGGCGTCTGAAGCCTAGTTCACACAAACAAACAACAGTATAGTGGATGTTTTAAATGCAGTCATACATAGTGAAACAGCTCATAAACGCATGTATGAAGAAAACAGCACTTATATTTGTTAAGTACATTAAATATGAATATATCCCATTTTATCTTGCTAATATTTTCTCCAGGTCAATTTTTTTTGCATTACTTTTAGCATTTTCATGGGACAGAGATCTTGCTGAGAAACCACAGTATGTTAATATCAAATGTGATGCTGACTTTACAGTAATTTCATGCATTTCTGCAGAAATGACAGTAAATTGGTGGTTACAATGGTTACCATTCCACCTGTGTTTAAAGCATAGTGGAGGAGAAATGAGGAAATAAATGGTACACTTCAAGTATGTAATGCCCTAATTGTCCTTTCATTTAGTTCACTCAGATTTACATAAAATCACTTTTTAAAAATTGCTCTAAAATATTTGCTCCTTTTGGAGAAGATCCTTAGGAGTTTCAAAAATAGCACCTTAAGGTGGCTTCTCACAATAAGGTTATTATGAGAAGGCTGCTTGGAACCTCATCTGCAATATTCTATGTAGCAAGATGTGTTGCGTGCATCATCTTTTCATATGGATTTTACCCCTCCTATATGAATCCTGGTGGTGGCAATGAGCCAAACAGTTGAGTCCAATATGCACAGTGAGCTGATATGCATGAAACTGCTTACTGTGTGCTACAGCTACCTTGCAAAGTTTCAGACTTCAAGCAGTGATTTTACCAAAAGAAGCTGCCCAAAGTCTGGATGGTTTTACTTAGGCAGCTTCCTGACACTCTGTAATAACTGTACTCTGATCTAGAGCTCTTGTACCGCAGCAGGTTGTGCAAAAAGAATACATGGGCAGAAATTTGACTTCAGAAAGTGTAATATTCAGAAACCAGTTGGAAAAAATTCAGCCTCCCAAGACATTGTGTTACTGATTTTAAAGAGGCCATTCTGGAACAAAGAAACTTCAAAGGGGGAGACTCCAGCATGAAATTGCAGAATTACAAGTTCAGTTGTATCACCTGTAGCCTGAATCAAGATAATGGGTTGTCCCAGGATGTTTGTGTTATTATGAGCACTGCTTTGTGAATGGTCACTGTAACAATTTTAGAAACATTTAAGCTTTAAAGTAACCATTATAGCCTGTAGTTTTTGCATTTCATTTGCAGCCCATAGCCGGGAAATGAAGAGACAACACAAGATGAAGTGTGGGTAAATCAAGGGCCACATTTATTCAAATAAAGCCAATTAAGTGTTTGATTGTATAACAAATGTTCTGCAGAGGAAAACACGGGACCGAACTCTTACCCAATTGGGCGAGGACACCCTGCTGTGGAAAAGGGGGTGGTCTAAGTCCAATCCTTCCCTGGGCCCCATCCCCACAGGGTGGTTAGGGAGGCCTTCCTGCTCCATCCCACTCAGGGCCGCACAACTCTGTGTGGGTGTTATAGGTTAGCCCCATAGGTGAACCTTATCCTGCCAACAGGCCACACAACCTGAAAGGCAAGCCTCAGATCCCACCTATCACCTTAAAGGGTGCCTAAGGGTGCTCACAAAACCCTACCCTGTGAAATTCCCACACATATCTGCCACAGAAAAGGACAAGCCTCAGCTTAGTCCCTCTTCCCCCACCTGTGGCAAATAATTTCATGCCAGGCACTCTGCAGATCCGTCAGAAACAGACCATTACCCAGGTCAGACATACGAACACTGGCTGACTGTTAAAGATCAGCCCTACCACACTTCACCTCCGGATGATGTATTATCTCACTCTGCCAATCGGCAAGAGCAAGCCAGACCTCCCTATTTACCTCCTTACGAGCTGTGTTCAGGTTCCTGGGGTCCATTCCTGCCTGTCAAATCTTCCTGGGGAGAATATTGGACCAAACAATCACAGTCCCAGGCCACCTTCTATGTATGGCAAAGTCCAGGCAAGCCTGAATGATAAGGGCTTTCCTCTTCAACATTCCCAGGTCGTTGCCTCTCAAATGAATAACCAAAACCTGTGGAGGGTGCTGCACCAACAAAGTATCAAAGAGCATTGGTAGGAGGCATTCCCACAGCATGCCACATCTACCCAGCCACTGGACTGAAGTGCAATGGCTGAGCCCCAACTGGGTTCCATGCCTGGTCTGCGACACCCTCCTCTTGGCCCAGAATACCATGCTGTGGCCACAAATGAGTACCTTGACTCTCTTCAGCACCCTTCCACCTGTTAAAACAGAAACAACAACAATACACTCATTCATGCAACAGTCAAAGTAGGCCCTTGATCGGCCCGATGTAAGCACGGAAAGAACCTGATCACCAGCCCCCCACTGCCTGAATCACCGTGCTCCCCAGTTCCAAGGTAGCTGTCGTGGAAGCTGCACCAATCCCGAAAGAGTGCTTATCAAACTGCCTGGGATCCAAACCCAAACATGACAATGCCCATCTGGTGATGGCCCAAAACTGGAACTTAGTCAAAGGCCAACCCTCCTGGTAACAAAATAGGAAGCCCCCAGACGTACCCTTAAGTTGCAAAAAAGAACCCAAGGCCTGGACTGGACACAGCCCATCAACAGTGGAAGAGGCCAAGGTGATAACGGCTCCTCGCCCTCTCTGATCGGTCTTTGACTTGCGCAGCTGAATCCACCTACCACTGCCACCCACCATCATATCACCTATTTCCAAAGCCTAACCGAACCTGTCATTTCTAGAGGAGGCAAGCAACTCTCCCATGCGAAAAGCCCCCCAAAATGCTATAACAGCAACTGCATGAAATAAAACTGCCTCATAGCTGGAACTACATAAAGACACCCAAAGCCCACGAAAACCCAACAAAATCACTGGTGAGATAGGACCAAAAGTGTCTGGTGCAGGAGGATGGGCCCTAGTCCACCCTTTGAGCATTTTCCTGATTCTAAAATCACCAGATGAGTCAGGGACACCCCTAACCTTGGACAGAAATCCAATCCCTGCTAACTTACCCCTAATGGTCTTCACTGAAAGCCCCTGATGGTGAAGAACCACGTAAAATTCCACTAACTAATCCACTGGAATAGGGTAGAGGAGAGAATACCCGCTGCTCAAACAAAAACTGTCAAATTGCCTACCTGCTTTCAAATATGAGTTTCTTGTGCTGATGGCAAAGGACAACAGTATGGCCTTCTCAGCTTCAAACTGCCAAAATCCCACAGTGCCACCAGCATTGGCTCTGGTTGAAGCTCAGCCAAAGGGGCCAAGTCCCAAAAATGTGACATCTGATGGCGAGAGAGGGCATCAACCATGCCGTTGTCCAGACTAGGAATATGGCGAGCAAGAAAAAGAATATTAAATTTAAGGCACTGAGTTACAAAAGCATGTACCAAAACCATCACTCCTAGAAGTAAGAGAGTTGATAACATGCACCATGGCCTGGTTATCACACCAAAAATGCACCACAGAGTTAGCCAAATCAGCTGCCCACAGATGTACCGCAACCACTATGAGAAACCCCCCCAAAAGGTCAGATCCCTAGTGATGCCAGCTTCAGCCGATGTCACTGGCCATGCCTCTGCACACCAGCTATCCCGAAAAATAACCCCAAAACCTAAAGCCCCAGAGGTATCAGAGTGAACTTGCAACTCCACCTCCAATAATAAATCCCTACGCCAAAAAGAAACCCCATTAAACTGATCCAAAAATTGTTACCAAACTAGCAAATCATCCCTCACGTCCCTGGTAATTCTAACCCGATGATGAGGCCTGCTGAGGCCCTTCATCAGACCACAAATCCTGTGCAGAAATGCTTTGCCAGATGCTATGACCCTGCACGCAAAATTTAAATGCCCTACCAATTCCTGAAGCTCCCTGAGGAACGCCTTCCTAGCATCCCTCATGCTATCAACCCTGCGCTTCAACTCCTATAATTTGACTGCCGGTAAACAGCAAGCCTGTGCTACTTAGTCAAGCTGAATACCCAGCTGGTGCAAAATGCAGCAGCAAGACTGCTCACTGGGACAGGGTATCGCCAACATGTCACCCTGCTGCGGAAAGAATTGCACTTGCTGCCCATTTGCTACCGGGCCAAGTTCAAAGTTCTAGTTTTGGTGTACAAAGCCCTATACAGCTCGGGACTAGGATACCTGAAAACCGTCTTACCCCTTATATACCCAGTCGATCACTGCGCTCTGCAGGTGAGGGCCTCCTGCAGTTACCATCTTATCAGGAGGTCTGTTCCGCACAACATAGGAAATGGACCTTTAGTGTTGTGGCACCTACCCTGTGGAATTCCCTCCCCTTGAATATTAGGCAGGCACCATGTCTGCTATCTTTTCGGCACCTTTTGAAGACTTTCCTCTTTCAACAAGCCTTTTAAGCTGAGAGCTATCCCAGTCTGCGTCTGTGTTAGAATTGCTTGTTAATATGTTTTTTTAAATAATGTTTTTAACCCCTTTTTAAAGATATTTTTAAAGCTTTTAAAAAAAATGTTTTTAATGTTGTTTTGTTTTAATGTATTTTAAGGTCTGTTTTTATGATGTTTTAAAGTGTTTTTAGTGCTTCTGTTTGCCGCCCTGGGCTCCTGCTGGGAGGAAGGGCAGGATATAAATCAAATAATTAATAAATAAATACCCAAAAAGGTGAGCACTGGCAAAGGGCCCTCGGTTTTTTCCCTGGCCAAAGGCACCCCTAACTCCTGTGCCAGCTGCCCAAATGTAGCCATAAGCTTACTACATTGCTGTGAGCCAGCAGGACCAGCAAAAAGAAAATCATCAAGGTAATGCACTACTGCATTAGAGCCAGCTCGCCTCCCGAGAGCACCCTCAAGGAATGTATGAAAGTGTTCAAAAGCTGAACAGGAAATAGAACATCCCATGGGCAGAGCTCAATCTACATAAAACATACCCTGAAATGATACCCCAACAGATCAAAGGCCAGAGGGTGGACTGGCAGGTTGCAGAAGGCTGACTTGATATCACACTTACCCATGAGAGTGCCTGGGCCGAAATGCTGAACCATAACGACTGTGCTATCAAAGGAAGCATAACATACCAAACACAAATGCTCAGGAATAGCATCATTCACCGACTGCCCCTTAGGGTAAGACAGGTGATGAATGAGGCGATATTGTCCAGGGTCTTTCTTAGGAATGATGCCCAGAGGGGATACCCTTAAAATGGGCATAGGAGGCTAATCAAACGGACCCAAGACCCGTCCCCCAGCTACCTCCTTATCTATTTTCTCCTGCACCACTGTCTCCATTCTAACTGCCGACTTCAGATTCCCTGACATGTAGGGCCTATCCTCCCCAACAACTGGAATCCTAAGACCACAACAAAAGCCTTCCCCCAAGTAAACTGCCTTGCACAAGGCCACCAAACTGCCGCCGCGCCAATCAGGCAGCCAGCACAAGACCCCCAACCAGCCAAAATCAGCCCCTCTGGCACCAAACCCTATGACCCTGTCCGAGCTTTGAGATCATCTGGTGAGGCCCTGCTCAATATTCCATCTTTCTCACAAGCTTGCTTTGTAAAAACACAGAATATGGCCTTTTCAGTGGTTGCCCCTAGATTGTGGAATTCCCTCCCTAGCGAGGTTCGATTTACCGCCTCACTTTCATCCTTTCGTGCCCAGGTTAAGACTATTTTATTCAGACGGGCTTTTAACTGTCTTTTTTAACTTTTACTGATTTAATCTATTTTTAATTGTTTTAAACTGCATATTGCTTGTTTTTAATTGATTATGGTTTTTATTTGTAAGCCGCCCTGAGTTCCTTGGAAAAAGGGCGGGGTATAAATATTTTAAATAAATAAATAAATAAAATAAAACCTAGCAGGGCCAAAAAGCCTGCCAGTGTTCCCTGGGGCTCCACGCTACCACCACTTCCCAGATCCGCTGATGTCCTGACACTGCTGCTGCTGCTGCTCCACACCCACACTGCCTCTCTCCTCAACCCTGCGCTCCAACAGAACAGGCCGCCAGCCTAGCAGAAAGGTGACCTGCAACCTGCCCTGCTGTCCCCCAAGGCCAGAAAGAGGCTGAGGGCGGGCGGAGCAGGGCTGAAATAGCCCCTTGCTCAGCCCCCTGCACGACATGGTGTGCGTGGCCACTCTGCAATCAAGGGTGAGGGGCTTTGAAGGCCCGCCATCAACAGAGCCCTCTGGGACTGTTGATGGGCTGGAATCCCCTCTGACTTTACTCCATAGAATGTTTTTCTTTTTCCTCTACAACCGTGTACACACCCACACCTCTGCTACCCACACCTGTTACCTCTGCTAACTTAGGCCAACACTTCATTAGGGATGGGTGAATCTGTCAGTGTCGGTTACTCCGTTTCTAATTTTTCCAGTCTTAAGTTCAGTTCTCCACATTTCCACATCAGTTTGTGATTTTTTAAGTAAAAAAGTTGTAATGGTAATTAATCAGCATTTCAGCACAAATCTCTCCTAATATGCACATTTGTGTGTCACCTCTTTTTATTTTTTTATTGTTGGGGTGGTTTTTTAAAAAATAGATTATTATGGAATAACTTCTGAGTAATGTCAGCTAAGTTTTTTTTTCTAATGAAAAAGTATCAGTTCTTCAAACTCCACTTTGAGCATTTGAATACTTGAAACTCTCTTATTTTTGGATTCAGGTGAGGCTGTGGAAGTGCCAGTAGTGGTAGGCAGCACTGCCCATCTGGCCTCCAAATGGCAAGCATTGCTGCCACTACCAAGAGGGGGAGGTGTGAGGTGCATGGCATGGAACAGTGCAGGTGCTGCAGCAGAGCCAACCTGACACTTCTGCTGCCACTCCTGCACAATGCTGTACTACCTGCCCCCTGCCCCTCCCCCTCTCAGTGAGTGGCAGTGACACTTGCCATCTGGAAGCTAAGTATGCAATGCCCCTACACCTTTGCCCCCCCCCGACAGCCACTGAGAAGTGCTCAACTGATGCCTGGACTTGGTAATCGACTGGGCAAGGGTCAATATGCTGAAGCTCAACTCAAACAAGACAGAGGTGCTAATTGTTGTCTGGTTTATCTATCCAGGGAAGAGGTGTTCAATCTGTTCTACCTGGGGCTTCACTCTCTTTGAAGAATCAGATTTGCAGCTTGGGGGTGCTCGTTGATCTAGCTTTGTCACTGATGGCACAAGTGGCCTCCATGGCACACAGTATCTTTCACAAAGTGGACTGCTAGGACTAGCCAAGTGATGGGGCATAGGTCTGGGCCCCTGTGTCAGGGTGGGGAGTTGCACCCTGTTAGTGGCAGTCACCTTCAATGTCTATCCTTTTTTACTTTTACTTTTTACTTTTACTTTTTATAGTGGTCCTGCTGCAGAGTGAAGCTGCAGATGCTTGTGCCTGTATCTTAGTTTCCCAGAGTGCTGTACCTCCGAGTCTTCATGGGACTCTGGGAAACAAAGATGGCGAGTGTCACTCTCTGGAGCTTCACTCCACTGTGTGCCTGCTAGGGCTGGGGGAGAAATTTGATTCAATTCCCATTTAAAGATGAACTTGCTTAATTCACACTTTCCAAAACAATGTGAGAACTGAAACACTGCTCTTCTTGGAAATCTGCAGTTCTCCGAATTGTGCAATGTAGCTCTCCAGTGAAGTATCGTGTAGAAAAATGCATATACTATGTAAAGTGTGCATGTAGATGTGTCTTAGTGAAAATAACATAAAAATGCACTATATCAGGCAAAATTGCATACAAAAATATGAATAGTAAAAGAAATGCACACTAAAATGCTGATGAATTTTCATGAGGACTTTTTGATACAGGGGAGGAACTGGGAAGACTGGCCTGGAAGCATGCAGGTAGCAAGAAAGGAGCAGGTCCCTGTTGCTTCCCTCAAAACTTTTTACAGAGGTTTTTCGCCACTCTCCTTCCTTCCCACATGCTACCCATGAGTCAGAGGGTGGGGATGAGACTCCTTTTATTTACTTTGTAAAAGGGACCTGTTAGTTCCCTCCCTCATGCTTACCAGGCTGCAGGAATGCGCATTCCTTCCCTCCCTAATTACCAGGTGCAGGAAAGGAAGCGGGCTCAGAGGAGAATGAAAGATGGAGGCAGGGCAGCATGAGTGACCTAGGGGGTAGAAGAGCCCTGGAAGACATCTTTCCCAGGACCCCTTCAAGCCTGGTAGTGTTGCTGTTTCCACCAGCTGAAGCTGGTATGCCGGCAGCAACCTGGAGGTTGAAGAGGAGAGACTGGCCTTCGCCTCACGCTTGGAGATGCATGAGGCGGGAAGTTCAACAGATAGAGCAGAGCCTCCATTTGCGCACGCGTTCTCAACATACTTAAGCAGACTTGGGGGGGGGAAACGGTTGCTGAGTCAACTTCTTAGAGTTGCGGTCATGCTTAGTCAGTGCTAGAGCTAGGCTGATTTCCTAGAAAGAGTAGCTAGGTTAATGAGGCGCAGCGCATTGGATGTATCTATTACTTTAATAAAAAGAGGAAAAACCACAGCTGAGTCTGAGTCTGAATCCCTTGACTTTGGGCAGGACAATTGTTAATCCTCCTGGACTTCTCGGCATTTTCAAGATAATCAGCCATGATACCTTTTCTAAAGTGGCTATCTGGGGTGGGGATCAGGCCGGTAAAAAAGCTCCATCTCACATCCCTGACCACCCAAACAAGCAGAATAGTCTGCTATAACAGTTCTACCACTGAACAAATGTTGGCAGAAAGGCTAACATGGGGTCAAGTCACGGGCAGAGCATGGGCAGCACAGAGAAGGGACACACTTACCCCTTCAATCCATGGCCACATCCTTGTCAACAGTGCAACAGTACACCAGGCCCAGATGTGGCGAAAAGGTAAGCAAGAGAAATAGGAAGGCATGTTGAAATGTAGAACTGCTGCAACTATCTCCTGTGTCTCCCCACCGCCCTGCCCTTTGCTGTATGTGATTACTGTGTCTTGCCGGGACTGTTACTGTAATAGCAGGAAGCTGTGCTTCCCACACACAAGGTGAGCAGTCACACAGGTAAGCTCTTTGTTGGCTAAGGCCAGGCACTCCGCTCCAACCACTGCTGCACTAATGGAATAGCTGCTGTATTGATAAAGGACACTGGGCATGTTTCCACTTTTACACCATTTTTGTGTGTTCTGGGTTTGTCTTTTTCCCTGGGCTGATCACAGAGTGGATAGAATCATAGAATCAAAGAATCATAGAGTTGGAAGGGGCCTATAAAGCCATTGAGTCCAACCCCCTGCTCAATGCAGGAATCCAAATTGAAGCATACCCAACAGGTGGCTGTTCAACTGAAAATGGTCTACCAGCTGCGTCTGTTCCTGGAAGCAGCTGACTTGGCCACAGTGACACATGCATTGGTGACATCGAGGCTTGATTACTGTAATACACTCTACGTGGGGCTGCCTTTGAAAACGATTCGGAAACTACAGTTGGTCCAAAATGCAGCAACCAGAATGTTAACTGGAGCACGACGCAGGGAGCATATCACCCCTGTGCTTTATTGACTCCACTGGCTCCCAATTTGTTTCCGAGCCCAATTCAAAGTGCTGGTTTTGACCTTTAAAGCCCTAAATGGCCTTGGACCAGTGTACTTAAGGGACCGCTTACGTCCATATGTTCCTAGCCTGGATTTAAGATCATCTACCTCTGGTCTCCTCTGCGTGCCTGGAATGAAAGAAGTTAGATTGACAGGCATGCAGGAGAGGGCCTTTTCAACTGTGGCTCCCAGACTTTGGAAATCCCTGCCCCCAAAAGCCCGCTTTGCTCACTCCCTGATGGTCTTCCGGAGACTTGTAAAAACTATCTTGATCCGGAGAGCCTTTGGTTGGGACTGACGGTTCAGCCTGACACTGTTTTAAGTTTTTTATCTTTTATTTTTATCTTTTAAGTTCTTTTATTCTCTCTTATATGTGTATGCACATATATACATGTATGTATGTTTGTATGTGTATACATAATGCATTTTATGTATGTATGTGCATAATGCATTTAATGTATTTTAATAGTATTTTATGCATTTTAATTTACTATAATGTTTGGTGTTTTTATTGTGTATTTTATTATATGTGTGTGTGATTTTATTGTAGCCACCCTGAGTGCCCTATTGCAGGGTAGAAGGGCGGGATAGAAATATTTTAAATAAATAAATAAATAAACTGCCTCTCAAATGCCTCCAGTGTTGGAGAGCCCAGCACCTCCCTAGGTAATTGGTTCCATTGTCGTACAGCTCTAACAGTTAGGAAGTTTTTCCTGATGTTCAGTTGAAATTTGGCTTTCTGCAACTTGAGCCCATTATTCCATGTCCTGTACTCTGGAATGATTGAGCACGATTGTCTGTGTGACAACCTTTCAAGTACTTGAAGAGTGCTATCACATCTCCCCTCAGTCTTCTCTTCTGAAGGCTAAACATGCCCAGTTCTTTCAGTCTCTCTTCATAGGGCTTTGTTTCCAGTTCCCTGATCGTCCTCGTTGCCCTTCTCTGAACCCGTTCCAGTTTGTCTGCATCCTTCTTAACGTGTGGTGTCCAGAACTGGACACAGTACTCAAGGTGAGGCCTAACCAATGCTGAATAGAGGGGAACTAATACTTCATGTGATTTGGAAACTATACTTCTGTTAATGCAGTTTAAAATAGCATTTGCCTTCTTTGCAGCCACATCACACTGTTGGCTCATATTTAGCTTGTGATCAACAGTAATCCCAAGATCCATCTCACATGTAATATTGCTGAGCCAAGTATTCCCCATCTTATAACTGGGCATTTGGTTTCTTTTTTCTAGGTGTAGAACCTTGCACTTATCCCTGTTAAATTTCATTCTGTTGTTTTCAGCCCAGTGCTCCAGCCTATCAAGATCCCTTTGAATTTTGTTTCTGTCTTCCAAGTTATTAGCTATTCCACCCAGTTTTGTATCATCAGCAAATCTGATAAGCATTCCCTGCACCTCCTCATCCAAGTCATTAATAAAAATGTTGAAGACCACTGGGCCCAGGACCGAGCACTGCAGTACTCCACTCGTTACCTCCTCTCAGTTTGAGAAGGAACCATTGATAAGCACTCTTTGAGTACGATTCTGGAGCCAACTGTGGATCCACCTGATAGTTGTTCCATCCAGCCCACATTTAGCTAGCTTGCTAATCAGAATCTCATGGATGACTTTGTCAAAAGCTATGCTGAAGTCAAGATATAGTATGTCCACAGCATTCCTACAGCATACCTGGGAGGTTACCCGATCAAAAAATGATATATGATTAGTCTGGCAGGATTTGTTCTTGATAGATCCATGTTGGCTCCTAGTAATCACTGCATTATTTTCAAGGTGTTTACAGACTGACCACTTTATAATCTGCTCAAGAGTTTTTCCAGGGATCGATGCCAGGCTGAGTGGTCTGTAGTTCCCAGATTCCTCCTTTTTACCCTTTTTGAAGATTGGGACAACATTAGCCCTCCTCCAGTCATCTGGCACTTCACCCATACTCCACGATTTTGCAAAGATAATAGACAGTGGTTCTGAGAGTACTTCAGTCAATACTCCAGATGCGGTTTATCTGGCCCTGCAGATTTGAACTCGTTCAAAGTGATTAGGTATCCCTTGACCATTTGTCTCTCAATCTCAAGTTGCACTCCTGCCCCTTCTACTTCAAGTTTCCCAGGAGGGTCATAGACCCTCTTTTGGGAGAAGATTGAGCCAAAGTAGGAATTTAGCATTTCTGTGTCTTCTTTGTTGTCTGTTATCATTTCGCCATCCTCACTGAGGAGCTGTACCACCATTTCTTTTCTCTGTCTTTTACTTTGGATGTACCTGAAGAAAGCTTTTTTGTCTGTCGCTAGCCTCAGCTCATTCTCAGTTTTAGCCTTCCCGACGCCATCCCTGCAATTCTGTGATACCTGCCTGTACTCTTCCTTTGTGGCCTGCCCTTCTTTCCACTTCCTGCATGTGTCCTTTTTTGTTTTCAGGTCATCTCTAAGCTTTTTGTGATGCCACATTGTCTTCTAATGCTGTTTCCCTCCCTTTTTCCTTGATGGAATTGTTTGTTCCTTTTTAGAAACTCTCCCCACCCCCATCTTGGACTCCTTTTCTTATTAGGGTTGCTTGCCACAGAACCTTACTTACCATTGTTCTGAATTTATTAAAAGCAGTTTTCCTGAAGTCCAGGGTACGCGTATGGCTACTCTCAGCTTTTGCTTTATTTAAAATCAAGAACTCTAGTATAGCGTGGTGACTTTTCCCCAGAGTTCCCTTAACTGTCGCTTCATCCACCAAGTCATCTCTGCTGGTTAGAATCAAGTCAAGGATAGGAATAGGATAGGATACTTTGGTCCTGGTGTAATGTGAATATAGGATTGCTCAACTTGTCAGGGGAACATGATTAAAATAAGTGAAATAGAAGCAGATAATAAACAGAGCACCCACTTCCCATGCTCACAAAAATCTATGGAAGAAAAAAAACTTGCTTTATGGAATAAATTATCAGAATCACGCTGAGACTGGAAACACATTATAAGTAAAGAGGTGAGATGGGAAAGGAGCTGTGTTTTCATCCCAGTCATAGGCTGGCTCCATTTCTAGGCAACCTATTCATTTGACCTGGCTTGGTTATACATGTTTCTGGGTTAGACCTGAATCAATAGCCAGATTCTGGATTTGTCTGTGATGCTCCTGGTGACTTTCAGGAGCAGCTCTGCTTGTCAGCCTGCATATTTATCCTTTGCTGGGCTATGTTCATGTTCGAGAAGGCCCTGGCCAAAGTGCCCCCTGGCTATCCTTCTCCTGTCTTGGAGAGCTTAGTTGGCAGCTGTTGAGGGCACCAGCAACATCCCAAGCATGAGTAGATGGCAGGAGAGGGTTGCCATTTACATTTTCCATAATGCCTGAGAGTGATGCTATGCTGTTGGAGATTAAAATGGCAGCTAGACCCAGTTACTCAAAGCACCAGGCCAGGAAAAAAAATAAATCAGGGGGTGGGCGGGGCAGACATAAATGGTGGGTTCTGCCAGGATATTTGGGTCCTAGCAGCTGCTGAAGGATGCCAGGTGCTGACACTGACACTGATTCTTTTCTTCCCATCCTTGGCCCATCTTTTATTTGCTGGTTCCCTGTATCCCTATCCTTCACTGTGATTGCCTTTGGTTCTGGATGGAACTGTAGTAGTGCCCTGACTATGGAACGCTCTCCCCAGGGAGGAAAGCAACTCTGCTTGAAACCAACTTTGACATTGTTTTGGTGCCAGGCAAATACATTTTTGTTTTCCTGACAATTTGGGCAGCACCTGTGCTCGGACATTTTTCCTCTGCATTTTTAATATGTTTATGTGTTTTTATTACTGGGCTTTATTCTACGTGTAAATCACTTCAGGGCATTTTCTTGTGAAAAGGGCTTCTTTAATTTAATAAACCTAGCTTAACTTCTCCTGAACCTTCCGTGCTATATTTCTGTGGTTCTAATTCTCCTGAGGCAGTGTGGGAAATTTTCAAAGGCAGTACCCAGCTGCCTTCCTCTCAAAGGTACACGGGGGGGGGATTGGTTTAATGAAAAAGAAGTACATTTTGGGCAGACATCAACAGCAGTAGGCCCTACTGGGGCCTTGTCAGCTGCTCAAGGATGCCACATGTTGATCTGCCCCCTGTGCTCCATACAGACTCTGGTCCCAAACCTGCTTGGACTTGGACTTTTATCATACTGAAAATTCAGTCCAGCAACTTCAGAGCCAATTTGGTCAAAGAACTTGAGAATCAACAGCAGACCAATGAAAACCCTTAGTAGAAGAGAAGACAATGACAAAATATAAGTTTCACTATGTAAAGCTCACAACAGAAACGAAAAAAATATGTAAATGTACCAGGACAAAAAATATTCCTATTGCTGGTGTGTGTGTATGTGTGTGTATGGTTAATGAAGCAATGACTAAATTGGTGAAAAATATGGTGCCTATTTCTCTTAAGATTCTTACTTATGCATTGGCTCTTGTGCTCCAGACAATCTAGATATTATCAGAAGACAATTAACAATAATCTGACTCTACAACTTTGTAATTCTCAGATTTTACAATGTGGGGCATAGTTGGGGAATCTGAGGCCCTGGGGCCAAATGCAGCCCTCAAGGTATGTGGCCCTTAAGACTCTCTGCAGGCCACACTGGAACTGTTTTGCACACTTCTTAAGAGTTCCAGCCTGGCTGGAATGCTTCCTTGAACTCTGATAATGCCTCTTCCTTGTCGGGATGGAGGCTAGGGAAGGGTGTGTGTGTGTGTGTGTAGAAATTAGCCTACTTCACAAAGGTGAAATTTACATTTGTTGCTCTGCCTGTTTTTGCTTCTGGCCCCACCCACCGCTGACATGTGGCCCCCAGAGGGTTGCTCACATGGGAAGGTGGCTCTCTGGCTGAAAAAGGTTCCCCACCCTTAATGCAAGAATACACTCAAAACAAAAGGCCAGTACAGTACATGAAATTGATGGGTGATGGCACCTCATATAACCATAAATAAATGAGCACAAATGTTGTAAACCTCCAAGCATACCTCCAACTGATGCAATCTAAGCATGCTCGTTTTATGTTATGTGAAAGACCCATTCCTTATTAGAGGGTTGAGATCAAGTGTGAGAATAAACCCAGATTGCTTACTTTATTTCAAAATGTGCATTGTTTTTGTCCCTGAAAAACACATAACATGGTATTTGGACATATGTAGCAAATGCCTATTTCCCCCCAGAATTTTTGGATTTGGTATCAGACTAAAGGTCTCTCTAGTCCAGCATTCTGTTCTGCACAGCGGCCAACCAGACGCCTCTTGACAAACCCACAATCAGGACATGAGCCCAGCAGCCCTCCTGATTTCAAGTTGTTGATATGAAAGCCAGAAAGTTGGCATTCTGCCAGGCAAACTGGTACATTTACAAAGTATGCTCCACTATTAGGTATAAACTAATACATATTGGGTAAGAAAAGAAGTGCTTGTGCCTAATAAATCAGTAGAAATTGAAGTTTTGGAGTTTGAGCCTAAGGATTGATTCATGCATTGATGTTAATCGTTCAGTGGCTGAAAAATGAAGTGATGACTTCTAATTGTATAACCATCAAATATCAATTACTACAGTCAGAGCTTTCATCTTATTCCCTGCCAACCATCCTATCAAATGCAACCTTTTTTCAGCAGAGGCAGTCTACACCTTCAGCTGCAAGTGTGAATCACTGGCCTACCTTACTATGGACTAGAGGCCTGTCAGTCCAAATGGACCTGCTGCAAAGAAACTCTAGATTAGAGAAAATTTCCTACTGAGAAATGATTATTTCTGCCTTTTTACCTTTACCAAACTAACTGGTTACTAAAACTGTTACATGGGAAACAGGACAAGGCACATGTTGTAGTGGCAGCAAATGTCAGTAGATGGTTCCCCTCTTGCTAGTTCTGTCCACAGGTAGGGAGGGGTGCCACAGCATAGAAAGCTTGTTATGTATTCGCTGCATGCCTAACTGCAGAACCAATTGTAAGCCACTGCTCCCCTTCCCTCCCCCCCATTTAAACACGGAGGGTTACCACAAACTGTGAAATGGATGCTTTGTATTTTGACTGAAAAGGGTAAATCAAACACAACCTTTCCCTTGATGCATGTACCTATGACTTCTGAAATTATGCTGAATATTCTTTAGTGTGTGGCCTGCCTCATGCCTGTCCTGTGATCGATTTCAGTCTGCCCCCCTGCACTGTATGCATTTACCTGATGTGGTTCACCCCCTGCAGGAACCCAATATATCTTTGTTAGCCTAATCTATTTGCACGAGACAACAAATATATATCTATGTATAATTGTATATACTTTCCTCCATGCACTGCAAATCAAGAATAAATGGAATATTGAAATAGCATCCAGTCTGGGGGAGGGGGAGGCATTTGAAAAATGCTAAGCACACATGACACTGTAACACTGTGTGATAAAAATTTCCATCATGATTAAGATGCCAAAATAAAAATTAACCTGCTGGAAGGCTGTTTCTCTCTCTCCTTTGCTGATGATTCACCTTGACTTTGTGTAAGATCAAGGAGCAAATGAGAGAGAAATTATATAAAAATCAAGGTTAGATTTTGTTTTGTTCCATTTTGTGCACATCAGGTTGATTGTAAACGATGCCTCCCATTTGGCATTCAGAAATATTGCCTTAAAAACCTTCCGTTCCCAAGGGGGATGGATTCTCTTAGCCATTCAAAGGAGGAGGAGGGAGAGAGAGGGAGGGGAAAAGAGAATGGAGCATATGATAACCTCCTATGATTTTGCATTGGTACACAAGGGGTTAAGTATAGCAGTTGAAGGCTGCAAGCTTTGTCAGGGTTGTACTATTTTTCTAATGCATAAGGAGAAGGGAGGCTAGGAGTCAGGAGCCAGGGGGAAAATCCAGTGAAAGGAGGACCTGAAGCACACCCTGAAGGATGATGATGGTGATGGGCATCCAAAAGGATAACAGGTCAGGTGCATGCAAAAATCTCTGTCTTAAGGGCTAAGACTACAAGATGGTGTTTCACTTGCCTCCCCTCCCTTAGTTCTTGAATCCTGACTCTGAGTGGGTAAGGAAGACGGCTGTCTACTGCTGAGGATGGGATGCCAGGGAGTCTCTCTTGGGGAGTAAAAAACCTTTGGTTGGGCTTAGCAACAAGAAGGCGAAAAACAGTATCCCAAGAAGAGAACTGAATAGTCTCCCGTGGCTATCAGTGAGGTGAGCATCCACTTAGACCGAGCCAGAGGCTGGACAGCTGGCAATGCAGCATTGTGCTAAGGACATGGGGATTTCTGGCTGAGACCTCGAGCCCACATGGGATCTTCTTCAGATGCTTAGGAGGACTGAGCCTTTCCAGGACATGTCCTGCATGCAGAATGAAGTCAAGGGCTTCTTTGATGTGGACCCGGTCGCAGCTGGGTGAGCTCTGTGTGGCAGAGAGCATGATGCACTGTTTCTTTTGCTGAGAAGGAAGATCAAGAGGGAGACCACACTGCAGAGGACCTTGCACCAGCCAGGCTGCATGAATGACACAAATGCCAAATGGTGTGTAAACTACCGCTTCTACCCTCAGCAATATACAGCTCTGTGTGTGTGTGTGTATGAGAAAGAGAGAGAGACAGAGAGAGACAGAGAGAGAGCACACTCTGTTTTTCATATTGCCACAATTGCTCTGCTGATTTCATCCAAAATAGCTAGAGCCTGGAATACAGCTCAGTGAGGGAAAGACTGCATTTGAAAACTGGGTCTTCTTTGCAGATGCTCTTTTAAAGCTCATCCAGTTCTATCTAACTGCTGGTTTTCCAGGCAACATCACAACTCTCGAGTACACTGGGGACGTCAGGTTTTTGCTGACTATGGCATCTTCCCAGTATCATACAGAAGGCTTTTGACTCAAACAAGCACTGCCCTGAAGATAAGGGCTGCAACAGCCACCAATAATAATCCTTTCCAGTATCCATCTTATTGCCAGATCCAACTTCCACTTTCTTTCTTTCTTTCTTTCTTTCTTTCTTTCTTTCTTTCTTTCTTTCTTTCTTTCTTTCTTTCTTTCTTTCTTTCTTTCTTTCTTTCCTCACCATAATGTCAGAGGAACTTATGGGAATCTTGGAAACCTCTGTGTTTCTCTCTAAGGTCAGATAGTCAGTGCAAGAGACACTGAGCTATCCTTCATCAGGTAAATGTGTGTTGTTTTTCATTTGCTCTTATTCCTTAGGCAATTGTAAAAGAGGAATCTCAGCACAGAAATGCAGCAGGGTGAAGCTAGCAAAGAGAGCATTTGCACACTAAAACAGAGCGGAGAAGTAGGGAGGGGGGAAGGAGAGGGAGACTGTACTGGAAAGGTGGAAGGGAAAAGGTAGGATGTAGCATGTGAAATGTGCACTATGCTGTTTGATGCAACAGAGTAATGTTTAATTCTACATCTGAGCCCCCAGGGTATTCCTAGAGGTGAATGCTGAAGTCTCAGGAGCTGCATGGGCAAATCTTAACACTTCAATACAGGAACAAAGTCTGGCAGCCTTTGAAGTTCTTTGAATAAACTGTATTGGCTGTGAAAAAACATGTGCAATTTGCTCGCCAGGGAGAAAGCTTTCTTCATTTCTTCTTGTTTCTTTTAAACCTTCCCCAAATGGCACAGCATGGGATGATGAGAGTGTTTTCAGGTTATGCCGAGGAGGCTAATTAAAGCCAACCAAGGTGATGTAAATGTGCTTTGTATACATTGTGAAGAAGGAGGGGGGGAAATGCTAATGGTATTATTTATTTCTCTCTTTCAGCTGCACAGGCTTTTTTGACCTCATTTCCACGTTTTCATGAGCCACTTCCAAGTCCATGTGCAGACCCTTCCAGCAGGTATTAAAGTCCCCTTGAAACTCATCCCACCACCAGACATCCAGAAAAGATTAGATTGAAGGCCTAATTATGACCGTTGCCACTGGAGACCCCACAGATGAAGCAGCAGCTTTGCCTGGTCACCCTCAAGACACCTATAACCCGGAAACTGACCATGAATGTTGTGAGAGGGTGGTCATCAACATCTCAGGACTGCGCTTTGAAACACAGCTGAAGACACTAGCTCAGTTTCCAGAGACCTTGTTAGGAGACCCTAAAAAGAGAATGAGATATTTCGATCCTCTCCGGAATGAGTATTTCTTTGACCGAAACAGACCCAGCTTTGATGCTATTTTGTACTACTACCAGTCTGGTGGCAGGTTGAGGCGGCCTGTTAATGTCCCCTTAGACATCTTCTCAGAAGAGATAAGGTTTTATGAACTTGGGGAAGAAGCTATGGAGATGTTTCGGGAAGATGAAGGTTACATCAAGGAAGAAGAACGACCTTTACCAGAGAATGAGTTTCAGAGGCAAGTGTGGCTGCTCTTTGAGTATCCAGAAAGCTCTGGACCAGCCAGGATTATAGCAATTGTCTCTGTCATGGTCATTTTAATCTCAATTGTAAGCTTCTGCCTGGAAACTTTGCCCGCGTTCCGGTATGAGAATGAAGACATGCATGGCAGCAGTAGCAACCCAAGTTCTTATTCCAATAACACTATGGGGTCTCAGCAGCCAACATCTTTCACAGACCCTTTCTTTATAGTTGAGACACTCTGCATCATTTGGTTCTCCTTTGAATTCTTGGTGAGATTCTTTGCCTGCCCCAGCAAAGCTGGTTTTTTTACCAACATCATGAACATCATTGACATTGTAGCCATCATTCCCTATTTCATCACACTTGGAACAGAACTGGCAGAGAAACCAGAAGATGGTCAACAAGGTCAGCAGGCAATGTCTCTTGCCATTCTTCGAGTGATCCGTCTGGTGAGAGTATTCAGGATCTTTAAACTCTCCAGACATTCCAAGGGATTGCAAATCCTGGGACAAACCCTTAAGGCCAGCATGAGGGAGCTAGGCCTCTTGATATTTTTCCTCTTCATTGGTGTCATCCTCTTCTCCAGTGCTGTCTACTTTGCAGAGGCTGATGAGGACGATTCTCAGTTCCACAGCATTCCTGATGCTTTTTGGTGGGCCGTGGTTTCCATGACAACAGTTGGCTATGGAGATATGGTCCCCACAACCATAGGTGGGAAAATAGTTGGTTCCTTGTGTGCTATTGCAGGTGTATTAACAATTGCCTTACCAGTGCCAGTTATAGTGTCCAATTTCAACTACTTCTATCACCGTGAGACAGAAGGAGAGGAGCAAGCTCAATACTTGCAAGTCACCAGCTGCCCAAAGATCCCTTCTTCCCCTGACCTAAAGAAAAGCAGAAGTGCCTCCACTATTAGTAAGTCTGACTATATGGAGATACAAGAAGGTGTGAATAATAGCAATGAGGACTTTAGAGAGGAGAACTTGAAAACAGCCAATTGCACCCTGGCTAACACAAACTATGTTAATATAACCAAAATGCTAACTGATGTCTAGGTAATAATAATAAAAAACCCTAATAACTTATTTAAAACTTGAGTGGAACAATTGCAGATGTTGCATAATACTTTGCATTGTAGTTAATACAACATGTTCTACAACGTGTATTGGTTCTGCATGGAAAGCAATAGTCGTGTAAGTGACTCTTTTTAATATTTGATGCTCAATAAGCTTTCATGCAGTCTTCCCCCCCCAATCACAGATTTCTGGGTTTCCAATTATATGGCACATTTAAGGCAAAACTATGCCACGATATCAAATTTAAGGCTTTGGAGAAAACAAAACAATCTCCCCATGTAAACAACAGTAACAAACAAATCCCAACTAGATATGTATCACTTAATATAGAACTCAACCCATGCAAAAATATATCCCAAGGAAATAGTATGCAACTATACATCTAGCTTTCAGGTTTCAGGAATTATACAAAAGGTCATGCAAAGTTTAATTAATGGACCACCCATCCAAATTACTTTAAGGTTCAGATTTCTAGATCAGAAATGCCAAAGGGAGAATATACCATGCAGGGTCAGGCTTCTGAACCAAAAATGCTGCATTGGATTCATCCACTGCAGCATGTCAGTGTGAGGCTCGCGGGAGGCACTGTTTAGTAGGACATTTTCTGTTGCTTTGGTAGAGATACATCAAGAGCCTGGAGACATTTTTATTAAAAAGAACATGTATTTTTTCTGGTTTGGGGGTCACCAACATATTCAGGACTGAAAAGCATCTTGTTTCAAATGCTGGAGCAACTAAGCTGTGGCCTAGAATATATTTATACTGCAGTGAAATTTAACCAGTATTACAGTACAGCTGCATGGATATTTGTTGCATGGATCTTAATATTTAATGCACAAAATATATCTATTTTCTTAAGTAGACTATAGAGTATGCCTATTTATAGTGTTTCTAGATTCTCTAGTGGCTTGAAGGAGATTCATGGACATTAAAAAGGCAATATGTTGGGGGTGGATGTGTGCTGACCACAAATTTGATAAGCAAGGCCAATAAATGCCCTACATGTTTGCTTGCATAAGTGTGCAAGACAAGGAAGGTGATATGAAGAATACACACCTGTCTTCCGGATGTAGAGAGCAACTGGTAATTTATTAATAGTGGTATCATATGCAGAGATCTATAGGTGACCAGAGATGGCAAAATGATCAGTCTTATTTGTGATTTAAGCATCTCTGGGTGACACTGTCAGGAAAATGTAAGATGAGACCCATAGAGATTGCTCATAGTGCTTGGGGGTGTAGACAATTTGATATACAAAGGTACAGAGTGCCAGTGACTTCATCTGAACTATGCTGACTTGCACCAGATCTGGTTTTAAGTTTTTAATGCATCTTCTGGGCGTAAGTGGGTTTATGCAATAATGCCAGCTCAAAGTCATTTGTTCAGTTATGGGCACATTTGCCCCACGGAAATGGGTCTTAACAGAGCACCAGCTGGCTACAGCAGCTGAGAGATAGCTGAGTATGAATACAGGCAATGCAGCATGGCTTAGGAGTTAAGGCGTCCTTTGGGATGTTATTGTCACGTGGTGGAGTCAATTTTCTCCAGCTTAGAGTAAAGAGGGTCCAAATTTACTCCTAGATGGACTAATCTGTTGAAAAAATGCCCAAGGGCAGTGTGGTAGCAGAATTTGGCCATCCTTGCACTTCAGAATCAGATCTACTGTTTTGAATCAAGAAGACAATAGTCCTTGGGGGACTTCTCTGCATAGATTGCAGAGCCTGGAAATGTTACTTTTTTGAACTACAACTCCCATCAACCCAATACAGTGGCCATGTAGGCTGGGACTGATGGGAGTTGTAGTTTCAAAAAAGTAACTTTTCCAAGCTCTGATAGATTGGCATCCTGACTTGGTAGTGCCCTGTTGATACTACTGCTTCAACCTTTAAGGGGCAGGATAGCACTTCAATAAAGGCCCATTCTGCTATCACCATCCCAGGAAAGCTGCATATGGAATCAATGTGCCTTTTAAAAGTGAACAAATCCCCTTCTTCTCATTAACAATAACAAGACGTTTGATTCTGAGGCTATCATAGTGACTCCTTGCAGTGTCCTAAATCCTGAGCTGCTAAACATTATTTAAACACACTGGGTATGTTTATTTGAAATAACACACACAGACACACAGAGTGTTTACATAATATTGCCACCCTGGACTTCTTCTGAGAGGAAGGATGGGATATAAAATTAATAAATAAATAATAATAAAAAATAATATTTAGCAGCTCAGGATTTGGAGACAATGTGAGGAATTCCCCTGATAGCCTCAGGACCAATAGGCAAACTTTGATCCAAACCACTTCAAATGGCACAAAACTGCAACTCTCCACAAGATCAGTAATTTGGATTCTGCAACTATTATTCAGGCAGCTGATCCTGGTATTGCATTGATTTATATGATGAATGCATTGTGAGGGCCAAAAATTCACCAGACCAAATGATCATGTTGAGGATGCGAGTTGAGTGGATCTGTGCAGAATTTGGAAACAGGGTAAAGTAGATCCATAGTTTCCAAGATGCAAGCAACTCTGTCCACAGATACTTATTGCATCGCAAACTCACTTTCAACAGCTTTGCATTGAAAATAATAATAGGTTGAGCTGGATAGATGCTGAAGCAACCACCTGACTGCTTGATCATGTGCTAAACTCTGTACAAATCCACTCAACTTGCATTCTTAATACACCATCTTGATTGTGAGTATTGGCCCTAATCCTAAGTGAAATATGTGCTTGTGCCAAGAGGGAAAATATAACACATTTTTTACAGAGCTTGGAAAAGTTACTTTTTTGGACTACAACTCCCATCAGCCCACTCCAGTGGCCATACTGGCTGGGGCTGATGGGAGTTGTAGTTTAAAAAAGTAACTTTTCCAAGCTCTGCAACTATCCCATTTAAACAGAGTATAAGAGACATGCAGGCTCGTTTTGATTCTACAACTATTGCAGGGTAGCTGGGACTAGCTATTTGAATATGGATCTCCTAACATTAGATTCTCATGATAAAATGTGTGCCAGTCCCAGCATTTCTTGATCTCTCCCCCTGCTGCCCCACTGATCCTGCCGAAGAAAGGCAATTTCTAACCCTCTTGGCAGTCACTGCTGAAAAGATGTATCAAAAAGAAAACTGTCTTGAGTTTTTCTAACAGTGTATGATTTGAGGTCCTTATTAACTGTTTAATAGTTATCAGCAGTACTAGAGTTTGCATTGCAAGATTAGGTCCACCGATGTCACCCAGTGCCTTGGACCATTCTTGTAGAATGCTGACAGAGGAGTAGTTTGGCATTACATCTCTAATTGCTTGTTCTCCAACTATGCTATGAATTTAAAAGGCTAATTTTGGAATATCTTTTATTGCAGTGAACAGGAATGGAACAATCCTTCCTATTGCCTTAAGCCACTGCTAAAAATATCCGCTCCTCTGCCTGTAAAGAAGAATAAATATACTTGGTTAAAGATCCATGAAGGAGAGTCCTGTATGTTAGGGAGAAATCACTGCAGTCTATGCAAAAATGCACGAGGAAGGAGGTTACTTCAGGTTACTTTCATTGGGCACCATCCTCATGTAATTATGGGGTAGAATCCACGGGGCTCCAGAGAGTAAGAGGAACAAAGCTAACCCTACTGATTTCAATAGTAGTTGAGGCTCTTTATGCTAGGCCTATGTTCATTATACATTTACAAGAATGAAAGCTAGCACTTCTGAGAGGTGGAATTCTCCTTCATCAGTTCCCAGCATGCTAGGCTGGGTCCAGACCAGCACCATTTCATTGAATTTTAATTGCTGTTCTAGTACTTGCTTTTGGACATCATCCAATTCCACACTTTGGAATGGCACGCTCTGAGTTTTAAATCCCCTCCCCCTAAAATAAAGTTGATTGTATTTGCAATTGCAACTGTGCTCCCTTCCCAAAGGTGCAATGTGTCAAAAAATAGTGGCTCCTGAATGGGAGAAATCTTGAAAGGGCATCATAAACTGACTGGGTTTAGTTCCTGCATTAAAAAAAAACCCAGTAGATAAGGTGAACAGGTGCCACCACAGGTGAAACAGTGCAAATTCAACATCAGTGATGATATCTAGGCAGAGGGACAGTCCGATACTTCATTTCAAGCCAATTACAGAAAAGCTTTGCCACATATAAAGCATTAGAAGATGTTTCTTTATGTGAAAGGGGTGGGAAGGGAAACCCAGAAGTGGGACCCTAAACAGGACCAAAGGGTGGCAGGTCAGGGAACACTGTCTTGAAATGCTTCTCCTTGTTGCACAAATTTCCATAGCAGAGCATGTTAAAATGTTGATGTGGACACACTTAGACCTATTGCTGTCTTGCTGCCTATTTCATCCCATTTACAGTGGCAATGATGTGAAGCTGGTTAACAGGTTTTGACTTTATATAGCACCATCCTTGACTATGACCCTGGGCAAGTTGTGTATTCCTAGGTGGCTCAGCTTAAGAGTGCCAGTCTGGTGACTCTGCAAAAGTCGCCATGGTTGGTCAAGCTTCTAGAGGGAATATCTGCACATTCTGGAGGAGTTAAGATATTACTCTTGATAGTCTCTTATACTATAAGGCTGGGGCAGTAAACATGGAGCCCGACTGTTTGTGAGCCCTCTGCTACAGCTTTTCAAACCCATTATCAGGAGAGCCCTCAGGAAGATCTAGACCAAAACAATCTACCTTGTGAGCCTTAACTGTGATTAACCACTATTGTTGCATGTGGGGGGGAAAGCAGAAGAAAGATGTCTAAGCAGTCAGTTTTTAATTTAAGTTATTGCTTAATGGTGAGATGCTGCAATATTGATTCTGTACACCGAGAAAAGGATTGTGCCATTATTACAGCACAATCCAATGCATGTTTTATTCTGAAGGGTGTCCAGTGGAACTTACTTATTAGTGTGTTTCAGACTGCAGCTGTAGATGTGCTGTGAAGGTGGAGACAGAGAGGGAAAGCCAAGAATAGACAGGAGGAACTCCAAAGGCTGCAGTGTTCCTTTGCATCCAAGGTCAGATTTAAATGTAACATACGATTGTTTTGACTATCCTATCTGCAGCCCAGGCACCATATAACTAATGTGAACCATTTCACATCATCAGGAAGCCGACCCCCTAACTTATGCATCTGGCCACCTCAGCCAACCATGGTGCTAGAACGATTTAACTACCTGTACCTTTGCGGAGTGTTATGGTGCAGAGCTGAAACTGCAGACCGCAGCAGGTGGGAAGGAGCAGGTGGTAAGACAAGGAGGGTCATGATGAATGCTGAAGTAAGGATGGCAGAATCTGCAGCTTTAAGGCAGGGCTTTTATTGTGAGATTTGCCTATGCCGTGTCCAGACAGCAGTCCAGTAAAACTTTCGCAGGTACTTCTTTATATAACTTTGGGTGAGGTTATTCAGAATCAAGGGCACACTTCTACTTGGACTCCCTAGATAAGCATAAAGCAATACCCCTGGGGCTTAGGCTCTTGTTTCACCCAGCCTGGATTATTTAGTAAAGCACGGAAAAGCAGCCTTAGCTATTGGGATGGTTACTGAACATCTTTCAAAGGGTAATAAGTAGAGTAAATGTTATACAAAATAGAGAATGACATCAAGTCATCAACCCATAAGTTCTTGGGCAGGTCGCAAAGGTGATACAAACTGTGAATGTGCAACTTGGATATGCTAAATTATCATTCCTAATTTCTGTTAGAGCCAACAGGTTGATTGTCTCTATAATTTGGGGAATGAGGTCTTGTGTGTATTACTAACATTTCTAAAATGACAGCTGGGGCAGGAATAAATGGATGGGATGAGAAGTCAGTGGGCTTAGATGAGGGAAGAAAAGAGGAGTCGGTTGTTGGATGGAGCATAGTTTAGTCATTATTATTCCACAGACCAGGAAGTATGAGACTGCTTCTGAATCCGTAGCATGAGGCTTTGTATTTCCATCTGATTCCCTACCTGAGAATTGCCCTTCCTGTCCCCCATCTCAGATGTTTGGCAGAAGTAACTCAGTGGTGAAAGCAGGGCACTCTGCAGGTGCTCAGAGGCACTCTTCATTCTTCATATATTCCATAGCTGAACTTTGACATTTAGAAACGGTTCTAGGACTAAGCCCTGGCTAACCCCGGCTCATATTAAGCCTTATATGTGTGGCTCCCTGGAGAACATGTTGCAGCTGGACCTGAATCCTCAGTATAATATTTTTGACTCAGCCAGTGTACGTGCTGATGTCAGGAATAACATTGCTCTTTCCTTCAGGCTTCCTAAAGACAAGATTATCGATGTAGAAGTACGAGGTAAGAATAAGTGAGACCTGTAACAAAATGTTGCAGGGAGTGCTTCTGTTCACTGCGCCAGCCAGCCAGCCAGCCAGGCGTTCCCCCATGGCACTCCATTCCATTCACCTCTCATCCATTTTCCCATCACCTCAATAGTCAGACAGTATTCTGTGGCCACTGAGCATGCTCAGTCCTCTTTGGACTATTTTTTTTGGGGGGGGGTTCCTCTTAGTTTTTTTATATAGTTTTTTGTAGTTCTGCAAACCTCCAAGTTCCCCAAAGTCTGCTGATACCTTCCTCTTGTGCACTGGTGGTACTATTTTGGCTACAATAAGTTACATTTATGCCTGAACGCTAGACACAAAGGGAATGCAATACTGGAATACTGTTTGGAGGTGGTAACATCCTTAAAAACAGGGGTTGTATCCAACTAAGTTGGACTCAGAGTAGACCCAGTGGACTTAATGGATCTAAGTTGCTTATGTCCATTAAGTTCAGTCCTGAGTAAAACTGATATTCGATAGATCCCAAAATTGCGTAGGGGCTTTCCAAAACAGTAATACACAAGACCTTTCAAGACAATCTGTTTTCAGTGCAGTAAATGGGCAGTTATTACCCAACTGGTGTGTGCAGTCCAGATATTCTTTCTCCGCAAGACTGGGTTTAGAGATACTCCATTTTCCCAGCACTGAATTTTCTGTATTTTGTACTTGGAAAAATGCAATTCTTTCACCAGATAATGTATCCATTGCAGTAATGTGCTTGGATTACAGGCATGAAAGTGTCATGTACACATTGGATATTGTCTGTGAAGTGAATGATGATGAATGACAGACACAACATCTAGCCTGGATTTTATATTCTTACCTCTGAATGGGAGCTTTCAGAACACATGCACTAATCATTAGAATAAGTTCTCTAACAGCCACTTCTAAACTTTAAAAATAATCAGAGGATCAGAATAATCACAATAATATTCCTAGGGTTATTAGAAGAAACAAGAAATTGTCAGCAGTGGAATTGGAATTAAAAACTCAGAAGTTTCTAAAATGCAAGATGTTCCTGTTGCTAAAAACAAATATACATTTTTTAAAAAAAATGAAAACAGCCAAAAAGGAAGGGGAAAAAAGAACAAAGAATGCCTGCTAATAGCAGGTATATGAGGAAATATCCAACTTGCATAAAATCATAACGGCGCTTAGAAAATGTATATAGCTGTACATACCTCTGCAGCTACCTTCTGCATTGTTTTCTATAACCTTCAAAACACAATGCTATGCCTAGAACAGTGTTAAGAGCATGCAGCATGAGGATGTGTAAATATGGGCATATTTGTGCATAAACTCAGAGAAGAAAAGTGAATGACAGAAGAGGAACTGTTTTAAGAAAGGTTATGCTTTGTAATCAAATCATTTGTGGGTCAGCTACTGGATTTACCGCTGAAATCTCCTAGTCTTTATGGAGTTTGCAATACACTAGAGAAGGGCCCAAATCGCACAGCAGATCCAGTTTCTTTTTACAAGGTTAAATTGACTGAAATGTGACTCTCCGCATTCTCCAACACTGAAAAGATACCCACTGATCTCCCTGCCCCTTTTCTCAAATAAGTGAAACTAAATCCCCTCTTTGGGCTTGTGTTGAACTCTGATCTGGATCTGAAGTTTGCAGTTTTGGACCCATCACTAGTATTTATGTTACTATGCAGGTGAAGCCAAATTATGAGCTAAGGCATTTGTTTGTTTGCAGTCCACCTTTCAAATTTAAACAGCTTATCATTTTCATAGCCCCATGCTCATGGAGACCTCCTAAGTTTCCTTCCACTCCAGTTGTGGGCCTTGTAGCAAAATGGCCTCTAAACAGGAGGCAGAGGATAAAGGGATTCAGAAATAGAGTAGATACCACAGAATAGATCTTAATGTATATTTAGGGGGGAGGTGCCCAGTCTAAGAGGAAAAGAACAGAGGCGAGGCAACCAAGAGGAATGCAGCCATTTACTACTACAAGGAAGTGGGAATTTCTCAAAGGCCAGCAACACAATTACTCTGTTAGCATTTTTCCACCCCACACCTTGCCAAGATGGAGGGGAAAGGCTTTCAGCTATAGAAGGATGGCAGCCTTAGGGGCACATCAATTTTGTCCCATTTGGAGGCTGAGGGGCAAGTCCATTTTATCATCTACGTTTCTGCTCCTATTTTCCCTCTGTTTTGCTGCCCTTCTGCACAATCATGTTCACCAAATGTGCTGTGGCATTAGCATGCTGGGGCTAGAGTAGAGCCCATGTTGTCATTGTCTGAACGGTGTCACAAGATCCCTTTCCACATCCCCAAACAGACTACTGTGCTTACTCTGACTGTTACTGCGTACTGCCTGGGGCCACAGGGTGAGGGCCTCTTTCAAGCACAAAACTCCAAACAGCCTTCCATGGCTGATGCAGCTCACAGTCCTGTACAGCAGGGTCCTCAACAGGTTTTTCCAAAGCACAGGGTCAGATGCCCTTTGGCCCCCCAGAATTTCACCACATTCCTCTCTGCAGAGCTCTCTATATGGTCAGAATCTGCTTGGGTCCTTAGTCACTGATCTATGTGATCTTTCTCCAGCTCATGCCATTTGTATCCTGTCAGCAATCTTTGTGACGCTGCAGACTGTTTCTACGCTGTTCACCTGCCACTTGTTAGAAAGTTGGGGAGGCATCTGATGCCTCCTAATCCGTTCCATTTCCATTGTTATTATTAGCTTTTTGTTCCTTGGAGCCTAACAGTTGATTCCTTTTGTTATATACAGCCAGAAGTGCCCCTTCCTTTCCTTGCTTCTACTCGTGTCCTAAGTGAATTTTAAAAAGCCCAACCCTCCCATCTTCCCCTCCACAGTTGCTCCTGCTCATAAACTGGCCCATCCCAACCTGAGCACAGACAAGGATTTGGCTTGGTTTCAACAGAACTATGCTAATTTATACCAGCCCACAGTCTGGCCCATGGAAGATTTTAAGGTGATAGCTGGCAAATGAATCCCTTAGTTCTCATTTATCTTCTCGGGTACATTTTGGCTTCTACGAGATGTCCAATGTTGTGCTATTAGGAATTTAATTCCAAAATCTATGTGTATGTGTAAATATGTAACAGAACTGTGTGTATTATTTCAAGATTTGTAAGGCAGTTGTTTTCTACAGAGTGCGAGGAATGTAATTAGTGAACTGCACCTGCTTCCCTTGTTACCTGAGACATTGCAGATGTCCTACAAACTTAGTCATATTACTAATTATTGCTTGAAATGCGAAAGAAAGGATATTGGATCAAATAAGCGTGTGTTTGCCTAATTTGAGAGAATCAATAAGGACAGGAAATCCAAGAAGGACTCATAATAAAGATGCCGTGGAACTGAATCTTTGGTTTCCATGGTGACTGGAAGAATGGGACCAATAATGGTGAGGGGATGCTAAAGAAAGAGAACTCATGGGAATGTTGAATCATTTAACCATGTGTTTGCTTGATGAACATTTAGACACCAGCTGTACTAAATTGCACAATGTGTATAGAACTTACAACTCACGGGAATCCTCAGCAGTGACTGGACACTAGGAGCTGAGATATGCTCTGTCAAGACGAATTATTTGTATATAGGGATAGCTATTTGTGTATATGTGTACATATACATACGTACATATATATATATTATATATATATATATATACCCAAATGGACATTTGCTCTCTGGTTGATCATGTGTGTACATAATATATTCTTCATAGAGTACCACCAATTTTGTAAATATCAGCACTGTTTAAAAATAAATAGGTATATTACTGAGAATTCATTTTGACATACATTGTGTGTGACAACAAAAGAGGAATAAACTTTTGACAGGGTGGTGAAGTCATATTATTTTAGTAGTTTAAAAAGAATCCCTCTTATTGTGCCTTTCCCCCCCCCCCACTCTTCTCTCATATTAGTCTGCTCCATAGTATTCTGTCCATCCTGCAGCTATTTCCTAATGGGACGTGGAGACTGTAGAAATTATTGTAACATTCACAGTCATTCTATAATGGTTAAAATGTGTTCCTTTTCTGTCACCCAACACACTTGTGGTTGTATAATGAGAAAGTTGCATATAACGTTGCCAGTGATGGAAAGAGGAAGGCTCATGTACAACCACTCATCTACCACCATCCTGCGAATGACAGAGAATGCCCGTTTAAACTGATTCTTTGGTTCTTTCTGAATGCCCATTTGCTCTAGTCTGTCCCACAGCAAATTCCTCCTCAATATATGAGTGTTTTTTTTTCTTGCAACACTAATCTTAGTGCATTGTTCTAATTTATTTCAAGGGCATTAGTGTTCAGGTTGTTGGTGTTTTACAGCAGCACTAAGGCGTGTCTTCACACCACCCCTTCTGAAATTTCCTTTCATGCAACATCAAGTAGGATAACATCCTCTTTCATCAACTACCAGTAGGAATGGAAAGATCTGTCAGTTTCAGTATTCTCAGTTTCTCATTTTTCCAGTCTTAAATTTAGTTCTCCACATTCCTGTAGCAACATGAGATTTTTGTAAAAAAGAATCCTCATGAAAATTGTCCAGTAATTTAGTGTGAAATTCTCCTAATACATTTTTATAGGTAGTTTTGACTAATGCACACATTTTTATTATTTATTTACTTATTTATTAAATTTATATCTTGCCCTGCCTCCCAGAAGAGCCCAGGGCGGCAAACAAAAACACTAAAAGCACTTTAAAACATCTTAAAAACAAAAGACTTTAAAACATATTAAAACAAAACATCTTTAAAAATATTAAAACATCTTAAAAACATAGTTAAAAAACAACTTTAAAAACATTTTAAAAAGCAATTCCAGCACAGACACAGACTGGGATAAGGTCTCTACTTAAAAATGGATTGCCTTCAAGTCAATTCCGACTTATGGTGGCCCTATGAACAGGGTTTTCATGGTAAGCTGTATTCAGAGGGGGTTTACCATTGTCTCCCTCTGAGGCTGAGAGACAGTGATTGGCCCAAGGTCACCCAGTGAGCTTCATGGCTGGGTGGGGATTCAAACCCTGGTCTCCCAGGTCGTAGTCCAACACACTAACCGCCAAAGTCTTATTGAAAGAGGAAGTTCTTCAGTAGGCACCGAAAAGATAACAGAGATGGCACCTGTTTAATATTTAAGGGGAAGGAATTCCAAAGCATGTTGGTGCCACAACACTAAAGGTCCGCTTCCTATGTGGTGAGGAAATGACCTCCTGATAAGATGGTAACTGCAGGAGGCCCTCACCTGCAGAGCGCAGTGATTGACTGGATATATAAGTGGTAAGATGATATTATCCCAAGCTGCATAGGACTTTGTACACCAAAACTAGAACCTTCAACTTGGCCTGGTAACTAATGGACAAGCAATTTCTCATCATGTAGTGCATTTGATATGTTATGCGCACTTTCCCCTAACATATGCATACTTGTAAACATTGGTTGGCAAACTGCACCGCAAACTTCAAATAAGTGTGAATTTTGAAGGATGGCTGTGTTTTGGTCCTTATATTGTTTTGGTAAATACAAATCTGATAGATTGGAAATGTGAACTGAATAAATTTCTTGCCCATTCCTAACTCCCAGACATAAGCTCTTGGGATATTGGGGTGGAGTTGAATAATGGTGAATTTGTGAAATTACGGCTGTGCACCTCTGTATGCACAAACAGACCCATACTAGAACTTCAATACAATGTCCAAGAAATGGGGTGGGGGAAGAATGGGGAGTTGTAAAGGGTTAATGGAATAGCTGGGGTTATGCAAATTAGAAACTACCCCCACTCTGTTCCTCCAAAGGAAATTAGCATAGGAAATAGTGCATGGCAACCTGGTGCCCTCCAGATGTTTTGGACTACAACTCCTATCAGCTCCAGCAAATATGGCCAATGGTAAGGGAAAATGGGAGTTGTAGTAAAAAACATCTGGAGGGCACAAAGTTGTCTATCCCGCGTGAATGGTGTCTAAAGTGAAAAGGGAAATATTATAAGAGCTCTGATAATGAAGAAGGAGAGTCAGGGTGATGACCAGACAAGGGATACACTGAAATATTTGTCTCAACAAATATATTTTAAATAAGGTATTAATAAATGAATGACACTTGTTTTCAGCCAAGTGCTGAGTTCCTGTGCTGCTCTACACAGGATGTAGAGATTGCTAATAAGGGTCCATAAAGGAGCAGGCCGCTGCTGCTGAGATGGCATTCGTTTCTTCAATGTGACAGAATGTATGGCAAGCCATGAGCTGAAAATGCAATGTATACATATTAATATATATTTTTTACAGTATGGATACTCTCTGGATGTACTCAAGCCCCACTGCTTTCCTGCTGCCAAACACTTTTTACGTTCTCTGGGGGATGCCCAGAGGAACCATTCCATTTGCATGGACACATGCAAGTGTATCCATCCAGTCATCAACTTCAGGACCATTCTAGACCTGGGCCTTGTGCTGTTTTGCAGGCTGCTTTTTGTTATAGAAATATGTATATATATGCAGAGATGGTCAGCGGTCTGAGCTGCGTGTGCCAGTGTGTGTATTTACCTTAGAAGCAGGCTTTTACCCTGCATTGAGATCATTGAGACTTAAGACTTAGTAAAATAAGAAAAGCTACTTTATTTCTAGAAATACATAGTAGATAGGAAAGGCATACCTAGTTCTAACTAACTCAAGTGGAGGCACAGTGCCCAGACGTGGGTATTGCCCTCATGAGAGAGTAAAGACAAAGATGTCTCCTCTCTCCTTGGACAGTCGAAGAAGGAGAGGACAAAGGAAGGAGGGGCAGGTCAGCTTCCCTGAGCATATCAGTTTACAATGGAAGGAAGTTAGGTAGAGAACAGCACAGGTGACGGTAGGCAAGCCTAGCCAGTTGGAGGACCCTAACTCTATCTTCCTTCTGGAATACAAACAAAAGAACCCAAGCAGGAGTTGTTCTTGCCCCACTTCCAATGCTTTTGAAACTTGAAAGGGCTTTCAACAGTGTGTGTGTGTGTATACTGTGCTAAAAGATAAAAAGAGCCCTACTGTGTGTGCCCACTGAGGTGGCACATCTTTCTCTTGTCCTTATATCCAGCTGGGTAAAGTATTCTAACAGAGTTCTGGTAAGGATGGACAAATCTATCCAAATTTGCTTTCTCTCAGTTTCTCTTTTTTCCAGGCTTCAGTTCAGTTCTCCACATTTCTGCAGTGACTTGTACATTAAAAAAAAAAAAAAAAAACTCTTGAAAATTTGTCAGTGTTTCAATGTGAATCACTCCAGAAATACACATTTTTGTATGCAGTTTTGACCAATATACACATTTCTAATGTAATTTCTCCTGATGTAATGCATTGTGTATGTTATTTTCATGAATGTACGCATTTCTAAAGACACTTTCCCCAGTACACACATTTTTGTATACATTGGTTAGTTGGGGAACAGCATCACAAAATGTGCTCAAGTGTGAATTTTGAAGGACAATTGTGTTTTGATTCGTGTATATATATATTTAAAGTACACTTTAGCAGTAGTAGTTGTGGGCAGCAAAGGGCAGGGCAGCAGGGTGCTCCTTGCTTCCAGCCACAGAGCTTTGCTGCCACTTACTGAGAAGGAGAAGGTTGAGGAATGGTGCAGGCGTGGTAATGGAGCCAATCTGCTGCACCAACACTGTTTCTTCACTCCCCATGCTGTGCCCCTCTCCCTCTCGCTAAGTGTCAGTGATGCTTGGTGTCCAGAAATCACGTATGCAACGCTGCCCTATTGCCACCCTATTGGCCATGATTGCAAATTAAGTAATTCCTCATTAAAATGCAAAGAAAACCTCATTTCTCCTAGTTGAAAATCTCATCATCACTGGTTCTGTGGTTTGAAAGAATTATGAAAAAGCTTTGTTCACATCCTCACTTTTGTTAGGTGGTCTGTAGGCAGGAGAGATTTTTTTTAAATCACTTCTTTTATTCTGCTTTCCCCTCCAAAAAAACTCTGATGGTCTTGCTGTTAGGCGATCAGCCAAGCCTAAATATATCTTTAAAACTTACGGTTATCCTTTCCTCAACTTCCCCCAAGCGTTGAGAAGTTTCAGGAGCACAGTGACCCTGGTTTGGGACTATCTGGTGAGAACATATATCACAGTATTTCTTATATGCCCTCATGCTTACCAGTTCCTGAGCACACTTCCAAATGCTGGCACTTCCCTTTAAAGCCCTACATGATCAGGGTACTTGACGGAATGCTTACCTCCACACCATCCTGCCCCTCATACTGAGATAATCAGTATACTCATGTACATGTGATGAATGACATCACCCATCCCACTGCCAACCCTGTTGAGTAGCTTGGTAGCAATGTGTCTTATCCTGTTTCTCTCTCTCTCTGTGCTTACCACCACCTTCATAGGTCTCACCTCAGACAAGAGATGTAGGATTCCAACTGCCTTACAACACATCAGTACACTGAGAGCCAGGATAATGTAGTGATTAGAGTGTTGGACTAGGACATAGGAGGCCAGGGTTCAAGTCTCCACTCACCCATGAAGCTTACTTTGGGCCGGTCATAGTCCCTCAGCCTAACCTACCACAGGTGAGGGAGAGAACCATGTACTCCCACCTTGAACTCCTTGGAGGAAAGGTGGCATATAAATGTAATAGGAAATAAATCAGTAAATAACTAGAGCTTCTTCTCTAGGTGCTTCTGCCTTCTAAGGTGAAGTAGGCGGTGAATAAAGACAGGGCCTTCTCACTGGTAGCACCCTGCCACAGGAACTCGTTCCCCATGGCGATTCTCCTGATGCCTCCTTGGCTTTCTCTTTAGCACCAGCCTTTCATGTCCCAATTTCATTTCATTTCCCCTATTATGATTTCTATTCTGCCAGCATAATTTAGTGTTTGTTCAAAACATTTAACTTGCTAATTGTCTGTTAAGGTTTTGTATTTTTGTGCATGCGTGGGAGCTGACCTTAGAATATTTATATTAAAGTGTGGCATAGAAATGAATAAAATAATAACATTGCAACAAAGAATGTATTATTGTGCAAGACAGAGAAAGAGAGAGAAATGCAGTAAGCATAATATTTTCAAATGAGCTTCCCTAAAAAGAATAACTGGTTATTGAATAAATGATGTATTGTTCTTGTTGCTGTACAGACAAATCAATATCAGTGCTATGATGAGCTATAATATCTTTCTGAAGAAAAGTGCCTAAGTTGTTTGCAGAATCCATTGTAGATCCACGGTGATTCACTGTTTTCTTCAGAACAGACCTTACCATAGAACAAAATACCTTCTGGGAACCCTGGTCATATAGATTTGCTTTGTTATGACAAAGAACTCAGCAATGTACACAACAGCAGCTTATGCAAGGCAAGCAAGGCTCCATCTTTTGCCAGCACATTGGTTCCTAGGAGTCAGCCTAAAAAAGTACATGGCATTGACAAAGTTCTAAGAGGCTGTTTTTTTGTCTTATGGGAGAAGCATCAAATATATGCAGTACTGAAAAACAGAAGGTTCCTGAAGGTTTTTGCAGTTTTTCTCCCAAGAACAGAACAACAAAGAAATGAACTAGGGAGAAACAATGGGGTATGGGGTGGGGGAAGGATGGGATTAGGTGTCTCACATTAGTATCAGTTAGAAACAAAAATAACAGTTAAGCAATTGATGGGCAAAACCTCTTTGCAGAGGTCTTCTCACTGTTCACAAAGGTCGGTTGAAAGTTCAGAGAGAGTCAGGGAATGTAGGCCAGCAATCCACTGCTTATCTGGCAAAGATTATTTTTCCCTTCCAATGTTGGAGCACCAGGTGATTTCAAAGCCTAGAAGCAGAGGGTCATGTGTTAAGTCAACCAGTTTGTGTAAATATTATAAATCCTATACACTTGGCAATAAAGAAGCCTCCTTCAGATATGAAGACCACTTTGACTTTCAAGTTTCTTAGGCTTCAAGCAGGGCTGGCCCAAAACATTTGCTTCCAAAGGCAGACATGATGGTGCCCCCTTCCTATTCCAAATACAGAAGCCATCTAGACTGGCACTTGAATCTTATTGTGATGTTAGTAACAGGAAGGTGTCCTCCATTGCATCCATGGGCAGCAGGGTGTCTTGGGAGGTACAGGCAGGAATGGGAGAGAAATTAGATTCAGTTTGGATTTAAAAGTGAACGTACCCAATCTGCACTATCCAAAACAATACATGAACTGAAATAAGTCACACTTCTCTGAATTTTCCAATGCAGTTCTCCAGCAGAGTAATGTGTATAAAAATGCATAGACCATGTAAAATGTGTACAAAATGCACAAGGTATGTAAAATGTACATGTTAGTACAAATAACACCAAAATGCATTCTGTTAGTGAAAATTACTTTGCAAAAATGTTCATACTAGGCTAAATTACATGCAAATGGGTATATTAGGAGAAAATGATGAATTTTAATAAAGATTTAAAAAATCACAAACTGATGTGGAATGTGGAGAACTTAATTTAAGATTGGGAAAATGAGAAACTGGGAGAAACCAAAACTGACAGATTCACCCATCCCTAGGTAGAGGACAGGCTGCATGGCAGACACAGTTCTCTACCTGTTACTTCTCTCTTGGACTGTGCCCATCTGCCCCGTGGCTCCAATCCAGAGTGGGGGCTAGGCTGACCCACCCTGGCTTGACCCAGGGACCAGTCACCCCCACTCAGAGCCACTCCTGAATAAGTTTGGGGGTGGGACTAATGTTTGATTAGGATTTTAAAAACCCCTAATATGGAGGGGTGGGAGTGGGGGAAGGAGACATTGTGTCCCCTGCCTCCCCAACAGAGAGTGGGGTCAATTTACCCTGCATGATGCTGTTTTACAAAACAACATCCCTTAGGATCGCTCTCCTCCCGCATACCCAGAGGATCACTGCCTCTGCTCAACAGGCAGGAAGAAGAGCCACAGCTACCTCTTCTTCCTGCCTGATGCTCCACCCCCTGGCAGCCTCGCGTGGGTTTCGGTCATTGAATCAGACCTTTAGCAATCTGTGGCTGTCAGAACACGACTCGTCCAAGGCCCCAAAACTTCCGAATGGGAATAAGCCACATTGTAACTCTGTGAAGCTATTTCCTGAGTAACCCTGTTTAGAACTGCTCAGCAGGTGCAGTGATGATTGCTATAACCTACCATAAAAGGCAGGGAGGAATTTCTTAAGGGATGGATGCAATCTCAAATGTTTAAAAATGTTTTTTTTAAAAAATAAATAAAAATAAAGCACAGTTAACATTGTGACACAGTATGTCAGGGATGGTCAGACATTTAGCCAAAGGAGCTGGACTTACATTGCTTTAATTGTTGTGTGTACATGGGGGAATTTTGGGGAGATGCAGCTTTCCCAGCATTTGTGACATGGTAAGAGATACTGAAATTCTCAATTTTGCACAAGTATTGAAGGTACAGGAAGCCTGACATTGAAAGGAATTCTGTCTCTGCCACAGTGAATTTGGCATTCCCTGAGTTTTAAAAATTTTATATTGATCCATTAGCCATTGTACTGGCAAAGCAGTACATAAATCTGGGCACATAAATCTTGGATTTCAATTCTGGCACAATGTCACACAACTCATTCTGTTTCTGGGATCTGATCCCAGCCCCAGTATCACACTGACAGTAGTGTTGCACCAATGGTTAACCATGCCCACTGTGGCTCCTATTTAGATTAGATAAGACTACAGTTTGCAACAAATGCCATATCACAGCCTTCAACAACCTGGTGCCCTCCAGATGTTTTGAACTACAACTCACATGCTGATTGGGATTGATGGGACTTGTAGTCTAAAACATCTGGAGGGCACAAGTCTCATCAATTCCAACCAGCATGGGAGCTGTAGTTCAAAACATCTGGAGGGCACCAGGCTGGCAAAAGCTGCCATTGTAGCTTCGATGTGTGTTCATGTAGGAATGTTTGGCATCAAGACTTTTAAAATATCCAGTCTATTGGTAGATGCTCAGTGCTAAGATTTGTGACTTGTGACCTCTGAGATGTTGCAATGAGCTCAGCATTTGCTTAAAAGGAATTCCTTGAAGAGCGAAACTCCAAGGACCATGTTATTGTGGGAACTCAAAGTTTATTTTGTTTTTAATCTTCTCTTGACTGAAAGGAAGAAAAAACACTACTTCATATTTGCAAATATAAATGTATGAATACTTTTAAAAATGCAGCTGTTACAAATATGAGTTTCTTTTGCACAATGTGATCTAAAAACCTACACATTTGGGGGCTCTTTCACTTCATAATCTGAGGTCCAAATTATATACACCAATTTCTATATGTTATCTAAAATATCTTAAAAAGCTCCTAAGGCATGCACTTGAATATCCCTAACAAACAGAGACAGTGTAAAACATGTAGGGTTTCATCACTAAATTTCACTATAAGTATCCATCCTCTTAACTGGAGCCTTTTTCTTCTTGGTGATGGTGCTGTTGTGAGCACTCCTGGTTCCCCCTCCCCAATATACATAGTTGGCTGTGGCTTCTGCTGGTGTGAATACAAATGGTTGTATGTCAACACAGGAAAACTAATTCCCGATTAAAGGCCAAAATGAGCTAAAGAAATGACTTAAAGGCTTCAATAGAAGTTGAATAGGGTTTTGTAACAGAATCTTTTGAATTGGCCAACAAGCAAATGAGCAAACAAATGCACAGAGAGAAAAAGAGGGAGAAAATGGGAGTAGCTAGAGTGAGCATGTAAGAGAAACATCCATATATTTACTACATTGATATCTTGCCTTTCTCCAAGAAGCTCGTGGTGGAATACATATCCTTCCTCCATTTATCCTTATAACAGGTAGGTTAGGCAAAGAGATACTGACTGCCTCAAGGTCACACAGTGAGTATCAGTGCTGAGTGAGGATCTGAACCTGTACCTCCTCAGTCCCAAGTCCAATACTCTGGTCTAACCATAGTCCAGGGCCCCATCTGCACTGTACATTTGAAGCAGTATCATACCACTTAGCCATGGTTTCTTCCAAAGAATCCTGGGAACTGTAGTTTGTTAAGGGTGTTGAGAGTTCTTAGGAGACCCCTAGTCCCCTCACAGAGCTACAATTTCCAGAGTTCCTTGGGAAGAGAGATTAACTATTGCACAATTCTAGGAATTCTAGCTCTGTGAGGGGAATAGGAGTTTCCTAACAACTCTCAACACCCTTAACCAAGTACAGTTCCCAGGATATACTTTGGGGGAAGCCATGTCTATTTAAAGTGATATGTTATGGTTTGAAACGTATAGTACAGATGGGGCCTGACTCTCTCAATGAAAATGTAAACAAAGGTTGCCAGGTTGTAATCCAGAGATTTGCACCTGTAACTTTAAATCCCTGAAGCACTGGGAAACATGGCTTTTCCCCACCCACTCCTTCTCTGATCCTATCATTCACCTGTTCATTGCCAGTAGAGGTGAAGCAAGCAACACAGCCAGGGGAGGAACCATCAGGGACAGTCACAGCTGCCTTGTCTCCTGGTGTATTGGAAATAAAGGAAAGGTTTCTAGGTTGAGAGTTGACAACTGTAATAGTTGTCTTTTCATTGCTATGTGTGTTGTGGAATTGATGTGTGTTATGCAATATTTTACAAATGGGCAGTGTTAACCAGAACAACCCAAGAAAGATTTCAGTAATTCCAAAAATTCAACTGGAGCTCTGATTTGTAACAATACCTTTCAGAGAAATTGCCTGAGGAGTCCACTTTCTGTCCCTATCTAAGTCTTTCCCTGCTGTCTTCTGATTCCTTTTCCAGTCATGTATATTATAGTCTTGTTACAAACAATAAAGTTCTTTGTTTTCTAAGAACTCTTAGGTGCCTGGCTGATTCTGGACCATGAGAGGACAGCCTTTGTGGAATCTAGATGCCTCCAACTGATCCCAAAGGTAATTGAACAAAAATACAATATGGGCTACAATGGCAACTCCTTTGAGGTGCTTCCCAGGGCTGGAGAGATACAGAACAACTGAAGATGGATGTGTTTGGTGCTAGAGTGCACACCATGGTCCAACTCAGATATAATTATCTTGGTTTAATAAACCATGGTTGATTATGCCAAGAACAAGCCTTGGGTGGTGTCCAACTAAAATGTTGTGCTAGTGCAAGGACTAGAACTAGTGCAATGGGACTTTCCCCCCTCTCCTCCCACTAGGTGCACCCCACACCATTCTTACATCTGCTCTGGGAGGTTAGGGGAACCTCCAGAACACATTTAGAGGGTGCATGGGGGGGAGGAGAGGGGGATATTGTTCCATTATGCAAGACAGAACTTAGTGCTACATTGAATACAACCAAATGCACTTACTCCCACCTATCCACACATAGCAGGGACTGTTTTTATTCATGAAATTAATATTGGGGGATATGGTATAAATCTATTTCTCCATGTCCAAGGTGTTGATTGACTGGTATTTAGCTCTGAGAGAAAAAAAGGACTTTTATGTATTCACAAATTATTAGAGCCTGACAAGAAAATTCAGTTACATTAATTTTTTCTTAGCTTTTTTTTTTATTGACTTGCTTGGGCTGGATGAATGAATAATTTTATTTCAGTCAACCGATCACAATACAATATAAAAATATTAACATAAAACTACTTGGTGACAGAGCTATGGCAGACATCAAAACAATATGATAAAATTAATTGCAGTTCACAGTCTTGCAGGGTCTGGTCACAATGGCCAAGTTCAGAAATTTGGCCACTTGAATGGTAATTGCCTTGTCAGAGCCCTCTAGTAAAACAGGCAGAAGAGACTCAAGGGAGCGGCCTGGAAGGGACTGCATAATGGGGTATAAGAGATCTTTTCTGGCCCCTTCATAATACCTACAATTAAACAAAACATGTATAACAGACTCCACTTCGGCGTTATCACAAGGGCAGCATCTATTATTCCTTGAAGTTTTATCGTATCTACCCTCCAAGAGTTTAGAAGGTAGGGCGTTGAATCGTGCCAAAGAAAATGCCCTTCTGTACTTAGGTACAGATAGCCAACTTAGACAGAGCATCCCGTCTTTACAAGGGAAACCTGTTAGACCCAGTGATCGAGGGGAACAGGGGCCCAAAGCAGCTACAAGAAGCTCTTGGATGTCAGTGTCCACTAGCTGCTGTTTAACAATTGCCTTGGCCCTACCAGGCTCCATAGACAGCAAGTCAGAAGGAGAAAGGCCAACTGAAACAACTTTATCCACCACCACCTTGGTCCAAGATGGCTTAAAGGGGTCTCTCATTACCTGAGATGTAAGTGAGCTTTGAGTGAGCATAAGACAGCAGCATAGCCAGAATTGAATGACATAGATCCAAGCTAAGCATTTTAAAGAGTTAAGGCCAGCCTCCAAATTAAGGGTAGCTCCAGAAACACATCTTGGGACACCAAAAATAGATCTAAGAAAGGATTGAATTCCTTCAAGTGATCCTTTAAAGTAAGGATACCAAATTGGTGCCCCATAGAGTATCATCGGAACTATTTTAGTTCTTAAAACACATATTGCTGCTGGCTAAAATTTCCCGCCCTTTGTGAAAAAGAAGCGGGTCATTGCGCCCATGTTTTTCTCAGCTTTGGTCTTAACATATTTGCCTTGGATTCTCCAGCTGTCTGTTTCATGGAACCAGATACCCAGGTATTTGTAGGAGTCAACCTGTTCGATTCTGTCGTTCCCCATGAACCAAGGGTACCTGACCTTTCTCCTGGAAAATACTATTACTTTAGATTTAGAATAGTTAATTGTAAGATAATTATCTTTACAATATTCCACAAAGCCACTGAGTAGTCTCTTAAGACCCAGCCGAGTTTGGGAGATTAGAACCGCATCGTCTGCATAAAGCAGAATGAGTACTTTTGTATGCCCAATCTTGGGTGGATGGGATTGTGTCATTCCCAGGACAGAAGGAAGATCAGCCAGGTTAAATAGGGTGGGGGCGAGAACACACCCTTGTCTGACACCTCGTGAGGAGGAGATCTCCTTCGAGAAGTGACCTCGATAGCTACATCATACATGGATAGATGTACTTTGGTACAATAAGCGAATCAGGGACAATAACCTTTTCTCAATAGAAAGCAGTTCTAATTTGCTCCACAGACGGTCACGAGAGATAGAATCAAAAGCAGATTTTAGGTCTATAAAGGCTGTAAAAAGTTTGCCTCCTCATGATTTAGAATGTTTATGCGCTAGGTGGGCCAAACAGTGGTCAAGTGTGGAGCATCCTGGTTTGAATCCTATTTGCTCTTCTCTCAAGATGTTGTTGTCACTTATCCACATTTTCAGTTTTAAGCCTAGGTAGCTGGCGAACACCTTCCCCACTATAGACAACAAACTGATTGGCCGATAATTACTTGGGTCGTTCTTGGGTCCTTTCTTATAGATGGGAACAATGAAGGCTTTCAGCCAAGTTGTGGGAATTATTCCTGATTTGTTTATTAGAGTAAAGAGGGAGGCCAGCAGAGGGGATCACCAGCTGATATTACTTTTCAGCAGCTCCGAGGGGATACCATCTGGTCCAGGAGCCTTGCCTGTCTTTAACTGGGTTAATAGTTCCTCAGTAGTATTAGTGTCAACAGGGGGCCAGTCAGGGATATTGGAGAGCACATAAGTGGGGGGGGACTAAAATTAGATATTTTGGGGTCATTGAAAACAGCACAGAAATAATCCTCCCAGATATTTGCTGGGATATAACAATCTGGGCTTCCATTATGGTCAGCTAGGGCTCCGGAGACAAGCTTCTAAAAGGATTTAGTGCTGCAAGTGATAGATGCTGCAATCAGCATTTGCCACGAGTCCCCGATTGCCTCACTTTTTTCCGATATAAGAGCTTCTTATATTCTTTTCTTAGCACATAGTATGACTGCGGAAGTTGTCGCTCATTATTTACTCGGTAACAGCAATAGGCAGAGTGAATTCTTTTCCTGAGATCAGCACATTCTCTGTCAAATCACTTGTTTGTTCTATCTGTTGGGTGTTTTGTAATACCGTTTGAAGTTTGGAGAGTGGAATACATATCCTGCATCATCTCCTCAAAAGCCATTATGTTCTTTTTTGGTGAACTATCTGTTGTTATTTGTTCTAAAGCTTTTATTGTATGGGGAAGGTGAACAAAACTGTTGAAGGCCTGTCCTGTTTTATTGGACCACTTGATCTTTTTAAGCTAACCGTTGTAGATGGGCTAGAGAGTACATGATGTGGCGTGTTCAACTCTAGCACACCTGGGATAGGAAAAAGAAATTCCAGTGGCAGATGGTCGCTATCAGAGCAATCTGCTACTCTGAAACTATAACCCAGAGTTTTCAGGGACTTATGGGTAATAATATAGTCAACCACACTCGAGCCCTTGGAAGAAACATAAGTGAACTGCCCCCAATCATCGCCAGCACTGGAGCCCTTTAAAATGCACAGCTCAGTTTTGGAAGCAAACTTGCTTGGGCTGGATGGAAGGGAAGATAAAAGTTACCTGACTCACATATTTTTAAACCACTGAATATATGTATATATGTGTGTACATTCAGATATAATATGAAAAGATAATATTATGAAGAATAGATATCATTTGCTACTTTGTGCTGGTGGAACAATCATTGAAAGCAACCCCTTCTGTCCATGTGCCTTCTCAGGGCTGGCCACGTGGCTCAGGTAGTGGTTTGGGAAGGGCAGAAGATTATGTGTCCTCCTATACGCTGCACTCAGAGGCAGCCACCTGCTTCAACTGACTGGGTGGTCAACACTGCCCCCATCCCCTCCCTCCTCGTCACTGTTGTTGCTATTACCTGCCCAACCCTCCCTCTCTTTGGCCACATTTCCACTGTACGTTTATTCCACTATTATTCCACTTTAAGCAGTCATGGTTTTCCCCAGGTAAGGGTGGGGTCTGATTGGAAGGGACTTTGCAGGCACTGCTGACCCCTAGTGTGGCTTCTGAAGTGTTCACAAAGCAGGATTGGATTCCTGCAGATCAGCTGATGCATGGGGAAGTTAATACTGCTCAATCAGACGTTCCCCCCCCTTCATCTTAGCAGCAACTTCAAGGAAGGGGTTTGCATTGGATCCTGACAAACTGAGCAGGATTTAAACCAGTTTGTTCAGTTTGGCTGCTCCAGCTTTGGAACTTCAAAGCTTCTAGCAGGCAGGATGGTACTGCTAAAACAAAAATTTTTACCTTAGTTTTAGTAGGATTTTCAATGCAAATCCCTTCCTGATTCAGCTGTTAAAACAAAGGGTTGCCCTCCTCATTTCAGCAGTACCTTGCTGCCTGTGAGGTGGTTTGAACTCCTGACTGTAGGACTGCAAAGCACCAAATTACCTGATGTCATTGTGATATCAGATGATTGACAGGTGGGTGACTCCACTCACCTGCCATATTTGGCCCACATGGCTGATCCCTTTCGTTGTTATATGCCTTCAAGTCGATTACAACTTATGGCAACCCTATGAATCAGTGACCTCCAATAGCATCTGTTATAAACTACCCTGTTCAGATCTTGTAAGTTCAGGTCTGTGGCTTCCTTTATGGAATCAATTCATCTCTTTTGGCTTTCCTCTTTTTCTATTCCCTTCTGTTTTTATTGTCTTTTCTAGTGAATCAGGTCTTCTCATTATGTGTCTAAAGTATGATAACCTCAGTTTCATCATTTTAGCTTCTAGTGATAGTTCTGGTTTAATTTGTTCTAACACCCAATTATTTGTCTTCCTCCAACACCACATTTCAAATGAGTTGATTTTTCTCTTATCCTCTTTTTTCACTGTCCAACTTTCATATCCATACATAGAGATCGGGAATACCATGGTCTGAATGATCCTGACTTTAGTGTTCAGTGACACATCTTTGCATTTGAGGACCTTTTCTAGTTCTCTCATAGCTGTCCTCCCCAGTCCTAGCCTTCTTCTGATTTCTTGACTATTATCTGCATTTTGGTTAATGACTGTGCCAAAGTTTTGATAATCCTTAACAAGTTGAATGTTGTTGTGTCCAGGGCTGGACTCAGAAATCACACCAGTCGATGAAAGCAATTCAGTTTTTATTAGTGTAATATCCAGACAGAGACTACGTCTCCTCATGAAGCAACACAATACACGTGTCCTGCGACATGCAAGAGAGTTGACAGAACAAGGAATTTCCGCCCCCCCCTTCTCCTTATTAAGGGGGCTTTCTGGTGCGAATTCTCTCACTCCACCTTAGGACAATTTCTTCCCCGCCCCTTCTCTCTCTCCCCCTGACCCGTTTTTCCCTTCTCCGGGTTCTTGGTGAGGGTGGAAGTTCTGCCTCCCTCTCCTCTTCTGAAGATTCTGTTTCTGGGATTGGAGAAAGGGGAGGGTGAGCGTCATGCCCATCAGACTGACTTTTCCCTGGCTGAGGAGGGAGTGGAATCCCCCCTCCTTCTTGGTCTAACGGCTCAGTGAGGGGGGTGAGCGTGGGAAATTCCTGAATAATTTCTGTAGCTTTGTCTGTTGGAGTTTCAAGGCCTCTGCGGTCGCTGGGCAACACTATCTCTGAGAGTTCTCCCTCCCCCTCTTCACCCAGCTCTGAGAAAGTGATCTCCTCCTCATCCTCTGAAGTGCTAAGGTCCCAATCCTGCATCCTGACAAATGTCCTCGTTGTCAACCTTAAAGTTACATAAATCTTCTGTTGTCATTATTTTAGTCTTGTTGATGTTCAGCTGTAGTCCTGCTTTTGTGCTTGCCTCTTTAACTTTCAACAGCATTTGCTTCAAAACATTACTGGTTTCTGCTAGTAGTATGGTATTGTCTGCATATCTTAAATTGTTGATATTTCTCCTTCCAATGTTCACACCTCCTTCATCTTGGTCCAATCCTGCTTTCCATATGATATGTTCTACATATAGATTAAACAAATAGGGTGATAAAATGCACCCCTGTCTCACACCCTTTCCAATTGGGAACCAATCAGTTTCTCCATATTCTGTCCTTACAGTAGCCTCTTCTCCAGAGTATAGGTTGCACATCAGGATGATCAGTTGCTGTGGCACCCCCATTTCTTTTAAAGATTAGAATTTATTTCAATCAAAGATCAGTACATAAATTTCTTTTAAAGCATTCCATAGTTTTTCATGATCTACACAGTCAAAGGCTTTGCTGTAATCTATAAAGCACAGGGTGATTTCCTTCTGAAGTTCCTTGGTCCATTCCATTATCCAACGTATGTTTGCGATATGATCTCTTCCCTTCCTAAATCCAATTTGGACATCTGGCACTTCTCGCTCCATATATGGTAAAAGCCTTCATTGTAGAATCTTGAGCATTACTTTACTTGCATGGAATATTAAGGCAATAGTTAAATAATCACTGCATTCCCTGGGATCCCCTTTCTTTGGAATTGGGATGTATATGGAATGCTTCCAGTCTGTGGGCCATTGTTTTCTTTTCCATATGTGTTGACAAATTTTTGTCAAAATTTGAACAGATTCAGTGTCAGTAGCTTGTAGCAACTCTATTGGTATGCCATCTGTTCCTGCTGATTTGTTTCTTCCAAGTATTTTAAGAGCAGCTTTCATCTTACATTCTAAAATTTCTGGTTCTTCATCATAAGGTTCCGCCATGAATGAATCTGTCATTCTTGCATCTCTTTTGTAGAGTTCTTCAGTGTATTGCTTCCATCTTCCTTTTATTTCTTCTTGGTTAGTCAGTGTGTTTCCCTGTTGATTATTCAGCATCCCTACTCTTGCTTTAAATTTGGGCTCTTGTTCTACCCCTTTTGTTGTCCTCTTCTACTTCTGTACAATAACTATTGTAATAGTTCTCTTTGTTCCTACGTAGTCGCTGTATTGTTGCATTTAGGGTTCTAACCATGTTTCTACCTCCTTTTGCTTTTGCTTTCCTTCTGTCTTTAACCATTTTAAGAGTTTCTTCAGTCATCCATTGAAGTCTTTCTCTTTTTTAACAAGAGGTATTGTCTTTTTGCATTCTTCCCTGATAACGTCTCTGACTTCAATCCATAGTTCTTCTGGTTCTCTCAACTAACTTTAAAGCCTCAAACCTGTTCCTTATTTGATCTTTATATTCTTCTGGGATGCTATTTAAATTGTGTTTTAGCATTATGATTGCTTTGTTGTTCTTTAGCTTTACTCTGATTTTTAATGCAACCAGTTCATGATCTGTACCACAGTCTGCTCCTGGTCTTGTTTTTGCAGAAAGTATGGAACTTCTCCATCTTCTGTTGCCAATTATATAATCAATTTGATTCCTGTATTGACTGTTTGGTAATGTCCACATGTACAGTGGTCTTTTCGGTTGCTCAAAAACTGTGTTTGCAAGAAACAAATGGTTGGCTTCACAGAATTCAATAAGTCTTTCTCCTGCTTCATTTCTATCTCCTAAGCCCCATTTCCCCACAATTCCTAGTTCTTCTCTGTTCCCTACTTTTGCATTCCAGTCCCCCATGATTATCAGAACATTTTGTTTTGGTGTGTGATCAGTTTCTTCCTGTACTTCTGCATAAAGTCTCTCCAATTGCTCTTCTGCATTTGCCGTTGGAGCATAGGCTGGGATGATGGTTATGTTAATAGGTTTCCCGTTAAATCTCATTGATATAACTCGCTCAGACCTTCCATTATAGCTCCTAGTTGCTTTTGCTACATCACCTCATTATTAAAGCAACCCCGTTTCTTCCTAATTTCTCATTTCCTGCATAAAATAATTTGTAGTTGCTTGATCGAAAATGTCCCATTCCTGTCCATTTTAATTCACTCACGCCAAGTATTGTAATGTTGATAGATTCCCATTTCTTGCTTGGCAATTTCTAACTTTCCCTGTTTCATGCTTCTCACATTCCATGTTTCTATTGTGTACATTGTACAGCTCTGGATTCTCTTTTCACATCTGTGGGCTTCTATTCGGCTGTGACCCAGTTGCGTTATTAGTCACAGCACTACTTGTGTTTGTTCATTGTTCTTCCCCAGTAGCTCACTGAATGCCATCTGACCTGGGGGTCTCATCTTCTAGTACTATCTTGTGTTGCATTTTGGATAGTCTATTCATACTTTGGACACATAATGAGAAGACATGATTCACCAGAAAAGACAATAATGCTGGGAAAAACAGAAGGGAGTAGAAAAAGAGGAAGGCCAAACAAGAGATGGATTGATTCCATAAAGAAAGCCACAGACCTGAACTTACAAGATCTGTTCACGACAGATGCTATTGGACGTCACTAATTCATAGGGTCGCCATAAGTCATAATCGACTTGAAGGCACATGACAACAACAATAATTCATAGGGTTTTCATGGTAAGAGGTATTCAGAGATGGTTTACCATTGCCTTCCTCTGAGTTTGGATACATCTTAGTCTGGTGTCTCAGCTTTGACCATTCTGCCTTGGGTGACCCTGCTAGGAGTCTAGCCTCTTGGCCTAGACTCCTGACGGCATTGCTCTCAGCTTCTTTGACACTCTCAACCCCCCTCACCACGTTAAGGTGTGCATCCTAGATCCCTACTTCTGCTATAAATCTATAAATCATTCTGAGATATCTTTAAGATATGAAAACGTAGTAATTACATAGGCTTGCAGAAACTATTTGGGGTGTATACATTCTGCAACAAGAATAGCTACTTGAACAGTTTGGAAGAGCTAAGCAAATTTGCAGATATTTGCTAAATTTTCATAATTTATTAGGCTTCAGCTAAACTTGAAGGAGAAAAGGAGCTACAGACGATACTGAAGCCCAAACCCATGGCAAGTGAAAGCCTCACTGGGCTCATGAATTGTCAAGTTTATCTCTATAGCCATAAGGACTAGAGACAGTATTGGGATAATGACTTGCATGTTACATTCCAAATTCCATCTTTGTAAAGTATCACTCTCACAGATAACAGGAAATATGAACAGCCTTGGTCAAAGTCAGCCTAATTCAAAACATGAAAAATGGTTTCAGAGTCTCCATGGTGACAAAAACAAGTGTAGTTAGCAACGTCGCTTTTGCCATGGGCCCAGAGCCAGGCAGATCAAAGTAGAATAGAGAAACAAAGGCTACGTGGTGGACTCATTACATAATTTAAGGCTCTCAGAAGAGGGACCCTAGAGACTTACACACACAAAACACAAAAAGTGCTTTGTTTACCCTTAGCACCATAAATCATCTTAACAAATGAGAAGCCCTACCATCAGAGGAAAGAGGTATCAGGCAATGCTGATTGCCTTCTAATTTAGTCAAGATATGCAGAAGTTAGTTTTGAGGAGTGCACAGGAGGAGTTCACACACATCAAGTAGTAAGTTCACATATCTCATATACTTTAACAACCAAGATATTAAAGGAAAAAAGGATCAACTATCTAGCTGGCTCTGAAAGGTGCAGTTCTGTGGTTCTGGTCTGGAAAAAAACACTTATATGACTGACCTAAAACCCAGGGTCCCCACAAAAACATGGCATGCCATTCAACTCCTTGTTTAAAACTCAGAAAATCAAAGGGGATAAGCAGCAGCCACCATTGATCAAATCTCTTCTCATATTTGCTAAGTTACACATGAGACTATCAGGTATAAGCATGGATATCCCCCTCTCCCTGCGTTGTGCAGCTGCAAGTATAGTTGCTACAGCAATCACATTCTTGATGCTTTCTTACTTTTTTTCCTCTGACCATGGAATGTCATTGGAGGGGTCACTCTTGCAAAGCCTGACATCACAGTTTCTTTGGACTCTTTTTCCAGAGCTTGGAAAAGTTACTTTTTTGAACTCTCATCAGCCCAATCCAGTGGCCATGCTGGCTGGGGCTGATGGGAGTTGTAGTTCAAAAAAAGTAACTTTTCCAAGCTCTGCTTTTTTCCTTTTCATTCTCCACCCACAATTAGACTGAAGGAACCAGAATGCCATAAACGGCCACAATTTATCCCCCATATATGGAGCTTTTGCCAGGTTTGTCAGAGCCACCACCTTGCTTCTGTTAACTAGCGAAGAGCCCATCAGTGTGATTGCCTGCCTGTACTTCCTTCCTTCTATATAAATCAATGGAAGCCCCTGACTTCTACAGAAGAAAGTAAAGCAGCTCCAGTCAGACATATTGGAGATGGAGGAACAGAAAATGTCCCTTGCCTTTCATAACAGTGAGCCCATTTTCCAAGAGGGGAACACATTTTGGCCACATCTCAGCAGTCTTCATAGCTGAAGCCAATTTAGTTTCTGCCATGTAAGTTAATGGGAACCATGGCATTGCCCCCTTTTCTCTTGCTTTTCTTGTGCTTGCACCATGGTTGTGACTTTTAGAGCACTGTTCTTCAACCTTGGGCCCCCAGTTATTGGAATACAACTCTCATCATCCCCAGACATCATGATCAATGGTCAGGGATGATGGGAGTTGTACTCCATCAACATCTGGGGTCTCAAGGTTGAAGAACGCTGTCCTAGAGGACAGGAGGATGTACACCATTGGAAGCACACTGTGACCACATTCACACCATACATTTATTCCACTATTATTCCACTTTAAACAGTCCTAGTTTCCCCCAAAGAACCCTGGGAAACGTAATTTGTGAAGAGTGTTGAGAGTTGTTAGGAGACCCCCTATTCTCCTCATAGACCTGTAATTCCCAGAGTTCCCTGGGAAGAGGGATTGATTGTTAAACCACTCTGAGAATTGTAAATCTGTGAGGATAATAGGAGTCTCCTAACAACTCTCAGCACCCTTCACAAACTACCCTTCCCAGGATTCTTTGGGAGAAATAATGACTGTTTAGAGTGGAATAATAGTGGAATAAATGTATGGTGTGAATGTGGCCTTTGACCAATGGTCAATAGCCAGAGTATAAAACATTAGATATGCTAGCAAACTTGCATTTTGCAAATATAGACACTTACTTCCAACCCCAAATTTCCTCCAAATTTCAAGTCTGAAGGGACAGCAGAATTTGCAGAGCCCAACATTCCCTCTTATGTGTCCTTTGGCTGCTCTGTACTGGAATGCTGGCCACTCTTAGAAGTGAACTTCATCCCCCAGTTTTTTATTGTTTGATGGTGCAAACACTGCAATATTTTTCAGCAATCAGTGTGCTGGGCTGCACATGCATATCAACATTCAGCTTTCTCTGTGGCCTGGAAGGACCTTAACAAATAGCGGGCAGACTTCTTTTAGCTCAGTTTTGGAATCAGTTCAATATTTATGAGCTTTCTTGGTGAGTATGCAGAAAAGGGGAGTGAACCATTGTTTCATGGTAGAACACATGCTGTGCATGCAGAAGGCCCTAGATTCATTTCCTGGCATCTTCAGTTACAATGATCAGGTAGCAGGTGATGTGAAAGATCTCTGCTACAGATCCAAAAGAGCCTCTGCTGGTGAGAGGAGACAATAATGGCCTAGATGCACAAATAGTCTGACCTGATCTTAGTTATCTTCCCTTGTTCTTAAAAAAGTACTGTAGAGTATTTTCCAAAATATATCTCCCAGTTTCTAATATTGGCACATCTACACTTTTGGTGCTTGGTGACTGTGTATTATTGGATTGCCCCTGGGAATTGTAATTTGGTTTCTTCTGCCCAGTATGCATTCCACAGCACCAGCCATAGATGCTTAGAAATTTAGCCTACACATACATACACATGCACCTGCCCCAAATAAAAAACACCAAGAACGTGAGAATGTTTTATAGCTGGATGGGAGTAAAAAATCTGACCCCAAAGAGCAGAAAAAATCTGACCTCAGAGAGCCCTATCTCTAACTAGGGCTGGAAAAGACTCATTGTTGACAATACTAAGCTAGATGAACCATGGGGTTGCCTCAGCAGAAAGCAGCTTCCTGTGTTTCTAATGGGCTGAGGCTTTGGGCACACTACTTGCTTCAAAAGCAGCAAAAAATAGTTTTTCTGGCTGCATTGGACTCTGCCCTCTGCTGGTCACACCTCCCTTCCCCACTGCTGACTTCAGACCTTTCAGGACCGCCCACAGCAAAGTGTTGGGCCAATCACTGTTTCTGCCTGAGTCTGCAGCAGAGCATTTCTATTGACCGCACCTGGAAGGCAAACGTGCTGATCTACCAATAATTTGCAAAATCTACCTGAAGCTGAATTAACAACAACAACGAAAAACCACTCAAGCTGATCCGACCAGGTTTTAGAGTAAAAAGGGGTGGAGTTTGACTAGAGTCATGTGCCCTTGTTTTAAAAAAAGAGAGGTGGAGACACACAGGAACCGGCACAACAATAAGTGTGTCTCTACCCTGACTTGGCATATGCTGCTTCAGGTGAAGAACAGAATAGCATCCTTCTCCATTCCACAAACAGAAGCCAAGTGGACTGGCAGATGGATCTTATTTCAGTGCTGGAGATGTGACATTGTCCTCCACTGCATCTGAGGGCAGCAGGACAGCTTGGGGAAGAGCAAGTCACATGGAACACACAACTCTGCTCTCCACACCTCTTGGCTGCTCCCAGCATCTGCTGCCTCAGGCAGCCAGCTCATTCTGCCTAATGATAGAGTCAGTCTTGCGTACAGCTCATGGCCCCCGTTTCTAAGGAGACATTTATAAATGTATCTCAGATTTCTCTAGTAATCAAGAATGCATAGTGTCTTGGACTAGTAATGTGCCAAATATGACCTTCTGCGTGAAGCAACTCAACCATTTGGAGCACACTTTTCTGAGTCTTGTGTTTGAGGGAGAAGTATACAAATGTTGTATGTTCAGATTTTTCTGGCAATTATGGCACCTACAGATGTTCTCAATTTCTGGGGTCTAGTTCATGGGAAGTACCAAGTATCTTTATCAGTGTTTCCTCTGTATGCTTAGACTTCAATCCTAGTCCCCACTGAAATAAATTGGACTTACTTCTTAGAAAACAGGCTGATAACGTGCATAGTACTTAACAGTCTTTAGCTTGGTCTCCTTCACAACAATCCTGTGAGGAAGCACAATCCTGTGCACATTTTCTTGAAAGTAAATCCCACTGTGTTCAATGGGGCTTGTTCCCTAGTAAGCTGGTTTAGGACTACAGCAAAGTTTTCCCATTCAGAAGGGAAACTGAAGCTGAAAGTGGTGAGTGACAGTGAATCTGACATTTGAAAACAGGCCACACTAGTACTTTATTATCTGGTTCACACTGGGTCACACCTACACTTAGGATGTCTGTGTTCACTGGGACTGTGTGGTAACACCCATCACCAATGTCTGCATCCAAACGTGGTTGTTGCTTATGATCCTGCTATAGGCACGTGTGCACGCGTGCACACACACACACACACACTTCCATTGACTGAGGCCTGGACAAGAGGCTTTATACAAACTGGAATGCTGATGAGTTACACATGTCACTTGCTTCAGACTTCTGGAATATTACTTATTTTCAGGACTTCACAAACCAGATGCAAACCGGATGGTGTAATGGGGACATAGCGTGGTGAAGAAAATAGATTCAGGAGCTGTGGCCCAAACAGATTCAGGAGCTGTGGAAAGGATACACAGATTTATGCAACAGCAACAAGCAGGTTGCATGCACACAGCCCTTTCTTTGAGGGACTTGGCCAATATTTGCATTTTTAAATCAAATATACAGGCTTTGAGGCTGTCCGAAAATGCACTCCCACACACCAGATTTCTAGAGAAACATCTCCAATTTGCTTTTAAAAGTCAAATCCCAGCCTTCTCAGCCTGTTTCCATATTCTAAGCTTTCGGTTGCTCTCATCCTTTTTTAATACAGGGACTTGGATTACCACATTCCTTAGCTGGCTGATGAGGGAGAGATCCTGCTTCCTGCTTGCTCAGTTACATGGCTGATATTACTCCAGCAGTGACAAGTGGGAGGGAAATCTCTCCCTCCTGGCAGCTGTATAGTATACACGTAGACCCAGGAAATATAGTATTACCAAAGGCTACTGACATCTGAAAAGGAGTTGAATGCACATTTATAATACTCACCTTATATTTGAGCAGAGATGGAAAGATCTGTCAGTTTCAGTTCTCTCCATTTCTCATTTTTCCAATCTTAAATTCAGTTCTCCACATTTCTGCAGCAATTTGCTATTTTTTTTTAAAAAAAAATCCTCATAAAATTCTCCAGCATTTTAGTGCAAGTTTCTCCTAATAAACACATTTGTGTGGGCAATTTTGACTAATGAGCAAATTTTTGCAAGCAATTTCTCCTAATATAAGGCATTTTGTATGTTATTTTCACTCATATATTCATCTTTATGCACACTTTCCCCTACTCTATGCATTTTTGTAAACATTGGTTGGTGAACTGCATTGCAAAATCTGGATAAGTGAATTTTGAAGGTCAGCTGTGTCCTCATATTGTTTTGGAAAGTGCACAATTGATCAATTTAGCTTGAAATGCGAACTGAATCCTATTTCTCACCCATCCCTGTATTTGACACAAGCATTATGAACCCCCGAGACTCTTACGGCTGAGCCAAGAAACACAAACCTCAGCAATATCTCTGTAGAATCAAAGTGAGGAATTGTTACATGTGGCCTGTAATAGGGGGCTGCCCTCCCATTCCATCCCTAAATGGTGCCTCTGTTAGGCAATGGACTGTGAGAATGAACATACTATTAGCTAAGGGCACAGACAGGAACTCAACTAACATGTGGCATTTAGCTAGCAGGAAAATATGGTCACTAGTTCTGATTTTGCTCCTAGACTGATTTTGTCAGAAACATCCTGCCAAAGACAGGGGATCCTGGGGCAGTGCCATAGCAAAGTGATTATGAAGTCTTGGGAAGATTCAAGCTCCCAGCATTTGTCAGGACCAGTTAGTTTAATAAGATGGAACCTGTTCAGCCCTCAATACATCCACTAGGTAATGGCTTTAAGTTGACAGTGTGAGGCAAAGGCTCTGATATATTCATGACGACCCTCGTTATGTTTTGATTTAGCTGCATTGCATAGCCAGCTTCACAAAAAGCTTTGCTAGCCTCACCTTGCTTATGAAGTGAGGCTTCTTAGATGCCAGAGCAAGAGAGAGAAACCACTGGGTCCTGACTTGGGGTGGGGAAGAAATACATTTCACTTTACATTTAAAGGGGAACCTGCCTAATCCATACTTTACAAACCAATATGTCTACTGAAACACAGCCATCCTTCAAAATTGGCCCTTCTCTGAATTTTGCAAAGCCATTCTTCAGCCAGGTAATGTGTATGTAAATAGACATATTGGGGCAGCGTGTGAATAAAAATGAATATATTAGTGGAAATAATGGTCAAAATGCATTATATTAGGTGCAATCGCTTTGCAAGAATGTGTATATTAGACAGAACTGCATATAAATGTGTATATTAGGAGAAAATTAGCTCTAAAATGCTGATGAATTTTCATGAGGACTTTTAAAGAAAAAAAAATCACAAAATGATGTGGAAATGTGGAGAACTGAACTTAAGAGTGGGAAATTAAGACCTTGAGAGAAACCCAAATGGAAAGATTTGTCTATCCACACTCCAGCTAATGGCAGCACTGAGAATCTTCACTTCTTTGTTGTTTTGTTGTTCATTTTTGTTGTTAACAAGCCTGCTAAGATTGTATTACTGTCAGTATCAATAGTGCTTGCTTGTGTTCCATATCCATAGGCCCTCTGATGCTACATATGGTCTACCAATAATTTTCAAAATCTACCTAAAGCTGAATTAACTGAATTAGCTATGGAAGTGGTATGGAAGGTCCTTTCTTTAAATGCAGGTTTGGGAGTTCATAACCGAAGGATCCTCCTTTTGCAATGGCAGGAGTTTACTGTGTGTCCTTGGAGGAACCTTTTTCTGCCTGAATGTCTCTATTTCTGTCAATCTGGCAGCTGAATCAGAGCTGAGTAAAACAGAGTCAAAGAGATGGGAGCATGTTGCTGCATAAGACAAAGTAAGATGCTCTAACCTTAGGTGATGTTTCCTATAACCAGAGCTTGGAAAAGTTACTTTTTTTGAACTACAACTCCCATCAGCCCCAGCCAGCATGGCCACTGAATTGGGCTGATGGGAGTTGTAGTTCAAAAAAGTAACTTTTCCAAGCTCTGCCTATAACACCTCTCCAAAGTGAGTTTTCATAGCCGGTTGTGGGGACTCTGAAATCAAGGGGGGAGGGCTTCAGGAAGTGATGTATTTATAACTAATCTGAATTGTGAATCAGGAGTGATCCTGGATTGAAAATGATATCTAAAAATCATTTTGATTGCTCACTTTCTATAGCCACACCATTATGCTTACACAAATGCAAAGGGTGTTCTCTCCATTTTCAGTGTCCGTCTGGATTATGGGATCATAAATACAGAATGGCAGTTTTGAGCAAAGGGTTTACATGATGCCATGAAGCTGCTGATCTCCAATCTCACAGAAATGTAGAGACAATTCTGCAAGATGTGTAGGTAATTATTCTAAACAGCTGAGCTATTAGCACTAGCATAAGCAGGCTTTTAATACATGGAAATGCAGTCAGTAATCTATGTCTTACTGCTAACAAGACAGTTTGGCACATTTACATAATTTAAAATAGACAGCAATATTTGCAGGCTAATTATTTTGGCAGGCAAACACAAAGGGCTCCCTTAGCTTACAAAAAAAAAGGCCTTTCGGCCCTACAATGCATAGTGGTTGCTCATGGCCAATGAGCTCGATTGCAGAGAACAGCTGATCCCCCACTGAGCACAGGCTGGGTGGTTACAATTGTGATAGGTGACCTACTTTCCAGGCATTTCCTTCTCCCAGCTCTTCCTTCCTTGCTGTCAACCCAATGCCCAGGAGACAGCCATGCCTGTCACCCAATCAACAGTGGTTCATACCTATGTAAGAAGCTGTCTCAGACTATAAAGATATTCCCCAAACTCTGTCCTGTTTTGTGCTATAGATCCATGCTTATAGTAATGTCTGTGGGCTGGCTTCTATTCGCACAGATATTCCTTTCTTTGAAATTCAGAAAAATGCCAGTGTCCTGGGAGCCACTTTGAGGTCCTACAGCAAGTCATAGCTGCATTAGCCACTGGAAAACATTAACTTGAATAAACAGCTTGTGCCCTCAAATACTTTGTACAGATCACCTCCTTCATGTTGTTGGGTGACCTATGACCTCTTATGTAAAATCTCCTGGTCATAGATAGGGCAGGCTTTTCAGCTGCCCATTATCCAGAGCTAGCTATCTTACAGTACATCTTGGGTTATACTCACTTGCAGGGTGGACGGAGACTGAAGGCACATCTGCATGGTGAATTCATCACCATTTATATCAGTTGTAGCTTGGTGAGCATCCATTCTCCATTAGAGAAATAGAGTTCTGGGAACAGAGGATGAGCATTAAGTTTATAGCTGTGGTAGACATGAGCTGTGCGAGGCACTAGTGTGCTCTATGTAAATTGTGAGAAGGGGAGACAAAGAAAGTAGGGATGGGCAAGAATTTTGATGTAGTTCACATTTAAAGCTGAATGTATCAAATTCACACTTTCTGAAACAATATGAGAAGTGAAACACAGCCATCCTTTGAAATTCACACTCACTCAAATTTTGCGATGCAGTTTCATAGAATCATAGAATAGTAGAGTTGGAAGGGGCCTATAAGGCCATCAAGTCCAACCCCCTTTGCCAACCAATGTTTACAAAAATGCGTATAGTAGTGGAAAGTGTGCATAAAAATGAATATATGAGTAAAACTAACATTTTGTGTTTTGTTGAAATATGACTTGTATTTTAATATGTATTTTCTGTTTTCCTTTTACATGTGTTTAATTGTGGTAGCCTATGGCTCTGAGCAATAAAGATCCATTTCATTTCAACTAACATGCAAAAATGCATTATATGACAATAAAAAACTGTCTACACAATTTGTTTATTAGGAGAAATTCACACTAACATGCTGGAGAATATTCATGAGGATTAAAAAAATGCAAATTGCTGCAGAAATGTAGAGAACTGAATTTAAGACTGGAAAAATGAGAAACAGAGAGAACCAAAATTGACAGATCTGTCCATACCTAAAAGGAAACTAAGTGAAAAGAGTTTGGAATTGTTTACCTCAGCCTTTCCAAACCTTTGGGTCCCCAGATGTTGCTGGACTACAACTCCCATCAGCCCTAGTCAGCATGGCTGAGGGAGTTGTTGACGATTTGGGGGAGATGCCCTGATGCAACTATAGGGTAGGCCAGTGATGAAAAAGAAGGGTGGGCTCCTGTACCTTTCATAGAATCATAGAGTTGGAAGGGCCCTATAAGGCCATTGAGTTCAACCCCCTGCTCAGTGCAGGAATCCAAATTAAAGCATACCCGACAGGTGCCTATCCAGCTGTCTCTTGAATGCCTCTAGTTGGAGAGCCTAGCACCTCCCTAGGTAATTGGTTCCATTGTCGTACCGCTCTAACAGTTAGGAAGTTTTCCTGATGTTCAGTCAAAATCTGGCTTCCAGCTTGAGCCAATTATTCTGTGTCCTGCACTCTGGGACAATCAAGAAGAGATTCTGAGCCTCCTCTGTGTGGTAACCTTTCAAGTACTTGAAGAGTGCTGTCATATTTCCCTTCAGTCTTCTCTTCTCAAGGCTAAACATGCCCAGTTCTTTCAGTCTCTCCGCACAGAACTTTGTTTCTAGTCCCTTGATCATCCTTGTTGCCCTCGTTCCCCATTCCAGTTTGTCTGCATCCTTCTTAAAGTGTGGTGTCCAGAACTGGATGCACTATTCAAGATGAGGCCTAACCAGTGCTGAATAGAGGGGAACCTACTTCATGTGATCTGGAAACTATACTTCTATTAATGAAGCCTAAAATAGCATTTGCCTTTTTTGCAGCCACATCACACTGTTGGCTCATATACAGCTTGTGAGCTACAACAATCCCAAGATTGTTTTTGCATGTAGTATTGCTGAGCCAAGTATTCCTCATCTTATAACTGTGCATTTGGTTTCTTTTTCCTAGGTGTAGAACTTTGCACTTATCTCTGTTAAATTTCATTCTGTTGTTTTCAGCCCAATGCTTCAGGCTATCAAGATTCCTTTGAATTTTGTTTCTGTCTTCCAAGGTATTGGCTATCCTACCCAATTTTGTATCATCTGCAAATCTGATTAGCATTCCCTTCACCTCCTCATCCAAGTCATTAATAAAAATGTTGAAGAACACTGGGCCCAGGACCGAGCCCTGTGGTACCCCACTTGTTACATCCCCCCAGTTTGAATATGATTCTGTAGCCATCTGTGGATCCACATGATAGTTGTTCCATCCAGCCCACATTTAGCTAGCTTGCTAATCAGAATATCATGGGGCACTTTGTCAAAAGCTTTGCTGAAGTTGAGATATATTATGTTCACAGCATTCCTACAGTCGACCAGGGGGATTACCCAATCAAAAAATGAGATAAGATTAGTCTAGCAGGATTTGGTCTTGATAAATCCATGTTGCCTTCTAGTAATCACTGCATTGTTTTCAAGGTGCTTACAGACTGACCACTTTATAATCTGCTCCAAAATTTTCCCAGGGATTGATGTCAGGCTGACTGGTCTATAGTTCCCAGGTTCCTCCTTTTTGCTCTTTTTGAAGACAGGAACAACGTTAGCCCTCCTCCAGTCATCCAGCACTTCACCCATCCTCCACTATTTCACAAAGATGATAGACAGCGGTTCTGAGAGTTCTTCAGCCAGTTCCTTCAATACTCTAGGATGCAGTTTGTCAGGCCCTGCAAATTTGAACTCATTCAAAGTGATTAGGTATTCCTTGACCATTTGTCTATCGATCTCAAGCTGCAATCCTACCCCTTCAACTTCACATTTCCCAGGAGGGTCATAGACCCTTTTTTGGGAGAAGACAGCCAAAGTAGGAATTGAGCACTTCTGCCTTTTCTTTGACATCTGTCATCATTTTGCCATCCTCATTGAGGAAGTGTGCCACTATTTCTTTTCTCTGTCTTTTACTATGGATGTTGCTTTTGTCATCTCTCGCTAATCTCAGCTCATTCTCAGTTTTAGCCTTCCCGACTCCAGCCCTGTAATTCTGTGCTACCTATCTGTATTCTTCCTTTGTGGTCTGGCCTTCATTCCACTTCCTGTATGTATCCTTTTTTATTTTCAGGTCATGTCCAAATGCCACATTTGATTCTTGTCTGTCTTCCCCCTTTTTTCCTTGATGGAACTGTTTGCCATTGTCCCTTTAAAATTTCCTTTTTTAGAAACTCCCACCCATCTTGGACTCCTTTTCTCATCAGGCTCGCTTGCCATGAAACCTTACTTACCATTGTTCTGAGTTTATTAAAATAAGCTTTCCTGAAGTCCAGGTTACGGGTATGGCTACTCTCAGCTTTTGCTTCCTTTAAAATCAAGAACTCAAGCATAGCATGGTCACTTTCCCCCAGAGTTCCTGTAACTGCCACTTCACCCACCAAGTCATCTCTATTGGTTAGAATCAAGTCAAGGAGAGCTGATCCTCTGGTTGCTTCCTTCATTTTCTCTAGGAGAAAATTATCCCCAGCCCAAGTCAGGAATTTCTTGGAGGGGCAGTGTTTGGCAGAATTTGTCTCCCAACAGATATTGAGGTAACTGAAGTCCTCCATTACTACTATGTCATGCCTCCTCGAAACATTGGCAATTTGCTTTGCAAAAGTTTCATCCCCATCTTCTCCTTGATTGGGTAGTTGGTAGTAGACTCTAACAACCATGTTCCTTTTACTACTTGCCCCATTAATTTTAATCCAGATACTCTCAGTGGAGTTACCAAGCTCATCTTCATGTATTTCTGTGCAGGGATATATATTTTTAACATATAGTGTGACTCTACCTCCCTTTCTATTCCTTCTGTTCTTTTTGAACAAGTTATATCCGTCAATTGCTTTTTTTCACTCATGGGAGATCCCACCAAGTTTCAGTTATACCTATCAAGTCGTATTTACTGTCCTGTTTGTTTCCTATACTCTGGGCATTAGTATACAGACATCAAAGACCATGTGATTTATGGCCTGGCTTCCTTCCTACATTTTTATGAATACTACTACTGGACCCCATTAGAGTAGTTCACTCAGTTCCTCGTACTGTGCACAAGCCTTTGTTAGCTGTTACCGCCAAGTTTACATCCCCTTCCCCTTAGGATTCAGTTTAAAGTTCTCCTGATGAAATTCTCCATGCTGTGGCCAAACACATTCTTCCCTGTTCTTGTGAGGTGCAACCCATCAAATGCCGGCAGTCCATCTTTCAGTAAGAGTAGCCTGTGGTCCCAGAATCCAAACCTGTCGCATTGGCACCACCAGTCATTTTTCTTTCCTTTTCTACTCCTCTTCTAAGTTCCAGAAAGGTGAATGAGAAAACTATCTGGACCCCAAAGTCCTTGAGTTCCCTTCCCAGAGCTTCAAAGTCTGATGTGATTTCTTTGTAGCTCTACTTGGCAGTATCATTAGTTCCTATATGATGTCAGTGGTTTTTATGAGTGATGGCAATTCTTCCATCACATCTCTAATCCATCTTCCAGGGAGACAGCATACCTGGTGAGTCCATGGATCTTCTCAACATACTTGGGTTTCAATCCTACACAGTAGGAAGTCTCCCACTACTACTACTACTACAACTACTACTACTCTTCTCTTCTTCTTGTCATGAGGCGTGGTTTCATTGCCTCTGCTTCATTGAGCTTCAGCCTCTCACTCACTGTCGCATGGGGTCTCCTGTAATTCTTCGCCTGCAGACTGTCCTCTAGTCTCATCCTCAAGTGCCTCGAAGCAGTTCCATAGATCCACAGTGAAGGGTGTCTTCCAGCTCTTCTACTCCTGTCACCCTTTTCCACAGAGTTTCCTCCACTTCGTTGTTGATGCCATTCAAGAAAAAAAAAATAGTGACCTTCCCTTTGACCTCCCCTGCCAAACTCCTCTGCCAAACTCATGTTAGCTCTCCCTGTTCACTCACTCTCTGAGAGCTGGCTTACTTATATATCCTCTGGACCAGCCGACACAGCTCCCTCTGCTCTGCTCAGTTAGGAGTCAGGAAACAAAATGAAAACTCCCAGCACACACATCTGCTCCTAGTTGCACTCAGCAGCTATCAGGACATGTGCCTTCAGCCAGCAGCTATCAGGCCATGCCCCTTCCAATCAAGCCCTTCAGAGCACACAGCTAGAGCACATGGCTTCAGAGCAGAGCTTGGAAAAATTACTTTTTTGAACTACAACTCCCATTGTTGCTGCTGTATTATTCTCATACTGTTTTTTATTGTATTTTATCTCATTGTGTTTTAACTGTTTTGTACGTCGCCTAGAGTGGCCTTTGGCCAGATAGGCGACACAGAAATTAAATTTATTTATTATTATTATTATCAGCCCAATCCAGTGGCCATGCTAGCTGGGGCTGATGGGAGTTGTAGTTCAAAAAAGTAACTTTTCCAAGCTCTGCTTCAGAGCCCCCTTTGTCTTTGTCTCTTCCTCCCTACACCTTCTCTGCCAAACTCCTGTTTGCTGTGTAGAAGATGAATTTCAGCAAGCATGGCTTGTCATGCAAGCTACATCTGCAGAAATTCCCTCTCTACAAAACAATTAAAGGTGCAGGAGCCCTGTCTTGTTTTGCATCACTGGCCACCCTATGCAACTGTGTACTTAGCACAAATCATTCTCCCTTATGGCCTCCTGCATTACTCACTCTATCAGCACATCATTGATTATTACAAAATCTGTCATGGAGGTGGGGTTCTGTTTAGAGCCAAGGGCAATATAGAAATGTTTTATAAAGAAACAAAATAAAATGAAGGATGCATGTCTCTAGTGGTCTCTTACCCAAAAAACTACCTGGAGCTTCCTATTACTTGAGGATAGGGGACCACATAGCAAGTAACATTAGAAACTGTCCCCTCTTTCTATATCCTCTAACGATGGATTAACTTGTCAATTCTGATTTTTCTCAATTTCTCATTTTTCCAATCAGTGCACCACATTTCTGCATTAGTTTGTGATTTTTCTTTCATAAAGTGATCACAAAAAAATCATCAGCATTTCAGCATGCAGTTCTCTAATGCACATATTTTTGCAAGCGATTCCCCCTAATATAATCCTTTTTTGTAACTTTCACTAATAAATGCATTTTTATGCACACTTCCCCTAATATACATAATTTTATACACATTTTTTTGGAGAACAGCACAAAATTTCAGAGAATTGCATGTTGCACAGGACAGCTGCATCTGAGTTCACATATCATTTCAAGAGGTACAAATTAGGTAGGTTCACATTAAAATGCCAACCAAGCCAAATTTCTCCTCTACCCCAATGTCCTCCCACAATTGCTATTGTCTGCCAAGACTGACCTCAAGGTGTTACCATCCATGTGGACTAGCATATTCAAAGGACAAATGCATCTAAAGAAGTATGTGTGTGCCATCTTTCTTTTCCTTCAGGCAGCAAAATGTCTTGGGCCAGCCCTGGAGTTGGAGTCCTAAAATCTGGAAGGCAATATGGTGGCTGTCCCAAGCCTAAGGTTGTCTAGCTCTCTCTCCCAGGAATCTATGCCAATGGGCTTTGAGAATGTCCATACATGCTGTTAGTTATGGGTACAGACAGCAGTGGCCATCTATGACTGGACCATAATATGCTTCTCTTTATGTGGAACCTTTAGAAATCTGACTCTTGTTAGTCTAATTTCATTGTCAAGAAAGGGAGTAAGTGGTTCATCTCGAGAACTTATACATTGTGTTTGGAAGGGAAGACATTTCTTTATTGTTTTATCACCAGAATATAAGGTAGGAGTGTTTTTGCTTACCTGCATATTGTTGGTGATAATCTTCACTGAGGTAATGTGACCCTCTGAAGCACCTAGGCCACATGTTTCCGTAGGAGGGAAATGGCAAATCTGGGTGTTGCCGAAGCCCCTATGAAGGCATTTCAGCTACAGTTAGCTGATTTTCAACAGAGAGCTTGTGACAACATCTTTGGAGGGAGGAAGCACTTGGTGGTTGCCTAGCAACCATATTATCAGCTCTTACAACCCCCACATAATCAGGATGACTACACCCCTGATTACTCCTTTTGCCATGCATTACTGCCCTGATTGTGGGAGTATAAGATATGTCAACTGCTAACTGACAATAGTAGTCCAATATGAAGGCTTCTGAATACCAGAAAATAAATCTTTAGAATAAGGACTTACTTACGTCTGTTCCTTCCAGCACAGCATCACAAATGGAATGACTATCTTTTTCCTTAGACCGATACTTCATACCCTTAAAAACAGCATGACAGACAATTTCAGCAAGTGAAACTTTTCTTGGCGTGGTCCTACAGATAGTGTTGAAGACACTGAAAGTATACTGGGGGAAAGGGGGCAACCCAAATCACAAAACATCCTGATATCACCATGTTGCAGTCTGATAAGCAAGTTCAAATGGTTAGGGTTTACCAGCTGTCAAACAAATCTTCCTCTGCAACATCAGAGCACCGGATCTGAATGTAGAAGAAAACTGCAAGGAATCCTTTAAATCTTAATGGTGCACTACAGCTGGCAATGGAATCATTGGTACAAGCCATTACCTGCAGAACTATAAAGCACAAGGGTTTTTATGCCCCCTAGATCTGTAAGAGGCTGAGTGCTACAAAGCTATTCAGCAGTTCACCATGAATAAGGTATGAAGCTTTGCCGTCTGCAGCATCATTGTCCTTAGCTACTTTGAGTTTCCTTCTTAGCTCTAGTGCACCTGCAATTGTCATATCAGAACGAGATTCCTAAGGACATGCTTTACACAGGAGGGTAGAATAAGCTTAATTCACTAAACACCTGCTCTTTCCCTTGCAAAAATGTGGACTGCAGAGTATTTGAAGCAAATATTCTTTTTCTTAACACTTAGGGATTCACTTTTGTGGCTTCACCCCCCCTTTTGTCCTTGGTTAATTTAAGGCTGAAAACCTGTGCGCACTTTCCTGAGAGCAAGCCCCACTGAAGACAGAGGGACTTCCTTCTGTGTGAACATGCGTGAAAGTATGCTGCACCCAGAGTGCACTGCTGCAACCGTGAACAATCAAGGTTTAGAATCAATGATCAAGCGTTAGAACAAAAGGGAAGAGTAAGACAAAATCATTATGTGCTTAGCAAAAATAGATTGTGCTAGATTAATTCATTGTTAAATTAATAAATTCAACATAAACTGGTATGTTGGACTAAAGAAAGGTATGAAGCTTTGCCATCTGCAGCAGCATTGCCCTTAGCTACCTTGGGCTTCCTTCTTAGCTCCTGTGCACCTGCAACTGTCATATCAGAATATCAAAGACTATTTCAGCTTCAGCAAAGTGTTTGATAGAAGGTTATCCTGGCAGCTGGTAGGGCAAGCTACCATTTGTGGTAGCAAAGATAAGCACCAAGGGGAAAAAAGCATGGATCAACCAAGCAAAGACCACCCAAGTCTGTGAATGCTATCTCTTCTTCCTTTGATCCTAGGGGGGCAGATGCAAGTGAGGACAGGACTCCTTCAATTTTAATAGCTGCAAAGAAGAGTAAGGGTAGTTTGCCTCTTCAGGATAATTATGAAAGGTGTAGGAGCCCTGTCCTCATTTGCATTTGAGCATCTTTCCCTCCCCCCTTCCCCACAGTTAACATATTTGTTTGTGAAGCACCTTGTGAGGGTAGTTTATCCTGAACAGCAGATTAGAAATTCTTAAAGTAAACATAAATGCTGACATTAGGCAAAATCTTCCTCCCCTGCCATCATTTGCCTGTTTTGATACTATTTAAAAAGTTAATAAAGTTTTGTAAAGGTGAATGCTTATCTGCTTTGCCATGTGAATGCTCATGTAGCCCCTCAATGCAATGCTGTGCTTTCACCTGAAGTAACGCCCTGCCATTTGAAGAATCTTTACTTATATATTTTATTTGAAGAATAGATGCACAGCATCATCCATAGCATTAGAACACATATCTCCTCCCTTTTTTAAAACAAATATGAACAGGCTTCCCTCCCCTGCTGCTTAGCTATCCCAATGGATAGGGAATTTTATCACAGGGCTCACAGGGAAAGGCCATAGCTCAGTGGCAGAGCATCTGTTCTGCATGCAGAAGGTTCCAGGTCCCATCCCTGGCATCTCCAGTAGGGCTGGGAGAGACTCCTGCCTGGAACCTGGAGAGCTGCAACCAGTCAGTATAGACAATACTGAGCTAGATGGCTCCAGGGTCTGACTCGGTATAAGGTAGCTTCCACTTCCTGTGTTCCTCTTAAAGATGCAGAAGTCCTACCCTATTTTTCACCTGGCCACCCTAGTTGAAATCAGTGATAAAGCTCTTTTATCTGCTCCACTCTTTCTGATCTACATGCTAAATGCTCCAAAAGAGGTTTAGAAAAGGATTGGGTGGATATGGTATCATATTGGAGAAGTGTCAGCAAGCCCCAAATTTTTCCACCCTTTATGGGGACTGGAGTCTTTAGGACTATGGAACATGCTGAAGAAATTTAGGCAGTGTCATATTTGCTATTGCAGACAGCTTCTTCTGTTTATTTCCCGGTAACAGGTGATTTCATGCACATTTGGCACAAATATGGGCTGAACCTCCTGTATGCCAGTTATACAGGACAGACATATTCTGCCACCACAAGGCATGCAGATAACCTATATTTCAGTGACACCTTATGTGACACCCTGAGGGTCAGAGACCTGTTTTCTTTGTTCATAAAATAAATGTGCAGTTCCCTGGATTCCAACTTTTTTTCAGTATGCAGGAATTTTTACCAGGCTGGAATTGTTAACCACTTTGGGGGATACCACCATTGGGGATACTTTATTTAGATATCTAACTTCAATCACCTGCAAGGAAGCTCCTTGTTAAAGTTTTAAAACTGACAGCAGATTGTAGTAGTCTGGATCAAACCCTGCTCTTGAGCCATGACAATTTTTTTAAAAAAATGTAAATGTACTGCCTTCAAGTTGATTCCGACTTATGGCAACCCTATGAATAGGGTTTTCATGGTAAGCGGTATTCAGAGGGGGTTTACCATTGCCTTCCTCTGAGGCTGAGAGGCAGTGACTGGCCCAAGGTCACCCAGTGAGCTTCATGGCTGTGTGGGGATTCGAACCCTGGTCTCCCGGGTCGTAGTCCCACTGCGCCACATATGCATCCTTTCTTTTGCCTTTCTTCTTCTGCCACATAATTGTACACAAATAATACTTTTGAAGTATAAATCACATCTAGGCCTTCTTAACCCACAGCTATACAAGCTCCAGACAGCCACTGTTTCAGCGTTACTGGTTTGCATGTACCTTTGTTATTTTCTAAAGGAGTGAAGTGTGTTGCTCTGCACTGCAGCTGCCACTGCAGTCAGTGATGTTCAGGAATCCTCCTCCCTTTGCTCTCATCAATACCAGTACTGCCACTTCCTCAGCATAAAATGCAAAGTCACAGCTTGAAAATGAGACACTCGCTCCCCATAAAAAAAGAAGTGCAATTAAATAAGATGACTTGAAGCAACAGTGGTGAGTTAACATGGACAATTTTGTTCACACCATTCTCTAACGGAAGTGTTTTCCTCTTTGGTCATAATAGATTCTTGTTTTTTGGGTCATATCTAATGAAAGACATAACCCAGAGAAGAGATTCCCCCAATTACTACTATTGTGAATGAACATTGGGCTTATATTGTATACATTTGATCTGACAATCTTTAAATGAATTGTCACAAACAGTACTTGGTCATGTCCTTGCTATTTTAACACCACTGTTTTCAACCCCCCTCCCCCCATCAGAGGTGGGGAACCTTTTTCCACCTAAGAGGCACCAAGATTCCTTTCTGGGCAATCTTCCAGGACCCACTTGCTAGTGGTAGGCTGGAACAGAAGCAAAAGTGAGTGGAGCAACTAATGTAAATTTTACCTTTGTACAGTAGGCTAGTTTCTACTCATACTCACATGCCCCTCTGTCCTCCACCCAGGCAAGCAACACATCTTATCAGAGTTCCAGGACACATTCCAGCCAGGCAAACAAACTCATGGATGGTGTCAAGCAAGGGTGGTCAGGGCTATGGCCTGGAGAGAGTCCTGAGGGCCAGACAGAGTGGTGTGGAGGGCCACACTCAACTCCCAGGCCCGAGGTTCCCCATCCTTGGTGTACATACATGTCTTGACTGAGGAGAGCACATCATGCATCTAACAGCACAAAAGCCTTTGCTATGAAAAAATGTATTGGTCTTTAAGATGCTACAAGACTCTTTGTTGTTTTTGCTGCAGCAGACTAACACTGGATTAGTTTAGGAACTGCATAGAAAGGAAATTTCCACCAAATGTGGCTATTCATATTCTAGCACTGTATATTACATTCCAGTGCTGAGAAAAGCCATACATGGTGGATGTCTCCAATAGGTACACATCTTAAAGGTACAGAAGCAGGTAAACCTTAGGACATTTCTACATCTGAGCTTCCAGATCTCCTTGTTTGTGGTGTAATGCAGGCTTCAGCACTGATAACTCTCTTATTAAAAACCCTTTCTAAGTTTGTCTAAGATTGGCCGAGCAGTATTTGCATAGCCCAAGCAGAATTTAGGAATATGATCTCCTCCTACGCCAGGGAGGTTCATGTGACTGCAGAGAATTCTCCTCTGCACAATTCAACATCTGTGTGCCCTTGTGACCGGCCTCTGCAGGGATATGAATGCCACACCCTATGCCTGCCATCTCTTTGGTAGGTATGATATGAATTTGATTACACCCTTGCAGATTCTTGTGGATGTTCTCTTTTGGGATTCATGCCCTTACTACACACATTAAATGTTGGCACAGTGCTTTTTGGCTTTCCACATTTCCAGTCATCTGTTAAAATGGCATTGTGCCCAGTCACACTTTCAAAAGTTGCAATGGAAACTCACCAAATATACACAGTCATTGAGACAAGCAAGGCAACCCGGAAAACACAGAAGGTTCTGTGTCTTGGTGGATTAGAAGCCTAGCATATGGGAAACAGAAGAACTCTTTAAACTAGAGGCAGGAAAAGTCTTATGTCAGAGCATATGATACAAAAAGCAAGAAATGCAACTCACTTATAGCATTTTCAAAACTCTGCACAGGAAAAACCTATCTGTCTGATGTTGAGTACCTTCCTAATAACCCCTAATAATCTGTTTGCTTTTTATATTAGAAATATCTTGTTGCACAGATGTTTCCCTAATGATCCTAAGGCAGCCTTTCCCAACCAGTGTGCCTCCAAATGTTATTGGACCACAACTCCCATCAGCCTCAGCCAGCATTGCCAATGGTCAGGAAAGATGGGAGTTGTGGTCCAACAACATCTGGAGGTACACTGGTTGGGAAAGGCTGTCCTAAGGTCTCTGTCATGCATAGCAACAGACAATTCAGACATTCAGGGGCTAATGAGGATCCATCTCTTTCAGAAGCCTCTGCTATCTCAGTTTTCACATGGAGAGTGGCTTGTTTCAAGCAGGCACCTTACAACAGTGTCCTTTAACCTTGGGCCCCCAGATGTTGCTAGACTACAACTCTCATTACCCCCAGTCAGCTTAGCCAATGGTCAGGGATGATGGGAGTAGTAATTCTGGGGATCCAAAGATGAAGAACAGTGCTTCACATGTCAACCACACCTTATGTCAGAGTTTACCTGCTTACCCGCGAGAGAGCTTGAAAGCTAACCCAAATCCAGAGTCAAACAGGCTATCAATAAAAAGGATCTCTCTCTCTCCCCAGGCTTCCATTGTTAACAGAATCTTTCTGCAGGTTTTCAGAAGTCTCCTTCAGACTCAATGACTGACACAAAAGGATGTTTGAATAAGTTGTGAATTTCTGTTTGAAATGACCTTGTTTGCACTTTTGGGACTAATGTGCAGATTTCACATTTCTCCAAATCTTGTGATACTGTTCTTGGCAGTAAACAAACATTTAAATACAGACTTTGAGGGAGTTAAGATTAACTCACAGGTTATTGCAGAAAAAACACAATGGAATTGTGGGTCAACATGTGCAAAAGTGACACAGACTGGAAACAGGCAGATTTGCCCATGCTTACTGACATGTTTGAGAGTCAGATTTTTAGGAAATGTATGAGATTTTAGCATTAATTGTTTTATTTGTCAGATGTTTTAAGTTGGATTCCTGCACTGAGCATGGGATAGGTCTCAATGGCCTGATAGTCCCCTTCCTACTGTACTGTTCCATGATTCTATGCCTTGATAGTGGATATACATGGGGATTAAAAAAAAAGTTCAAAAATCTAATAATTAAAACGAAAATATGTTTTTTTTAAAAAAAATTGGTCTCCATTCAAATCAATTGAGCTGATATTGCATGTAGATGCACCCTGATCTTTTGCAGTGAGTGCAGTAAAGGGCGAAGGGGAGATGACTGGCTCTAAAGCTTTCCCTAACCTGGTGCCCTCCAGTTGTCGTTCGACTCCAGCTCGCATCAGCTCCAGCCAATATGTTCGCATCAGCTCCAGCCAATATGGTGAAAGCATGATGGGATTTGTAGTGCAGTAACATCTGGAGGGCACTAAGATAGGGAAGGCTATTCTAAAGACACTGGGAAACACAGCAGACCTTGGCACACAACATATCCACAACTATATGTGGCTCTCTGGCATATGCTCACTACATATTTATTTACAGGCATAGGAGTATAGCAACACAGAAAGTGGCCTTATACTGACTGGTCCATCTAGCTCAATATTATCTACAAGGACTAGCGGCAACTCTCCAGGGTTTCAAACGGGAACATTCCCAGCCCTACCTGGAGATGCCAGGGTTTGAACCTGGGACCTTTTGCTTGCAAAACAAGCTCTGCCACTGAGCTATGGGCCTTCCCCATGTGTCTGCTTTTCAATTCATGTGTCTGCTTTTACAGCTTTCTAGTACTCACCATGATAGCTGGTATAGCACAGTGGGGAGGAGAGCCTGGCTGGGAGTCCAGAGTCTGTGAGTTCAATTCCCCACTTGTGTCTCCTGGGTGTCAAGGGCCAGCTAAAGATTACCCCCACAGTCAGTGGCTCAGGGGTTACATGCCCTGCCACCTGTGCAGCTGTGGGCAAGCTGAATAGTCCCAAGGAGCCCAGTTGATCCCAAGCTGGCAGCTACAGACAAGGAAGGGGGTGGCTTGTGCAGCTGTGGCAAGCTGAGCAGGCCGTAGTCAGCTGGGGAGGACTAGCCTCAGAGGGAGGCAATGGTAACCCCCCTCTGAATACAGCTTACCATGAAAACCTTATTCGTAGGGTCACCATAAGTCGGGATCAACTTGAAGGCAGTCCATTTCCATTTCAGTGCTCACCATGGCAAACAGTAGTGTACAGATGAGGACACAAGATGTCTCTGTGCCTAAAGTGGAAATCTGCTCTGTGAGAACTGATCACTTGTTGTCGACTTGCTTCCTTGCAACCAGCTGCTAATACGTGAAGACTTTTCCATGTACATGATTATGACATCATTTTTAAAAATAGCGGATGGAAGCCCTCATGATAAAGACCTTATCAGAGTTTTTCTGAATGCACAAACACATTCAATAATTTCATAAATATGTTCTCCTGCCAATATCCTGTTTATATGCACTACTGTATCCTAATAGCAATTTTCTTTTTGCTGTGTGGATAATGCAGTGTGGATTATATAGTATCAGGAACATGAAAGTAATGGGGTGAAGATGACTTGTGTTAACACACACACACACAAACACACACACCATTGTGGAGAAATAATTAAGTCCTAAGGGAATCTGAGCTGCAGCAAGCAGATATAGATGTAATTCATGCAATATGTGTGGCTCTGAGCTTGATACCTGCTAAAACAGGCAAGGTGGATCTGATTGTCTGCAATGCAGCTTTCAGACTCTGCTGTGGAGTATCAAATGAAGGAATAACAAGTTCAGAAGGAGGGGGGAAATGCACAGAGCAGACAGCTCGCTTTCCCCCCACATGCATAGTGGCATAGACTTTCATTTAGCCAAAAGAAGCCATTTCCTATAGGTCCTGATAGCTGGTTAATGGCATCTGAATGTTTTAGAAGTAGTTTCTGGGTTGATGGAATAGAAAACTACATCAGCTGATATATACAATTCATTATTCTTGCTATTCACTCTTTCCCCCCAGCTTGATTGTGACTGCTTCACTTGACCCTTTTAGCCACTCTTAGTGGACATAATATTTTAAAAAGGATTCTAAGTACATCTGCCAGCTCTAGTGTGATGCTAGCTTACTTCCTCCTGGCTTGGCAACTGAAATGATAGACATTTAGACCAGCAAATCAGGCCCTGGCTCAGCTACCAGTGTTGCCCCTCTCCCATGTTTCAAGAAGGCTATCTGCCTTTCTTTCTGTTACTTGGTTTTTAAAAAACTGAATTGCACCTGTACACAGTAAAACAGTTGCCAACGAAAGCCTTCCTCAGCGGCTTCAGAGGAGCAGATTTTCTTCAAGTCCATTCTCCCAGTGGCTGCTATTTAAAAGTGCACTTTAAATTCAAATATCCATATGCAGCAAAATTCTATGCAATTTTACTTGGATGCATGTTCCACTTATTTCATTAGGACTTAGGGTGCTTCCAGGCTGTTACTAATTTGGGGTGTGATTCAATCACATACCGGCAAATTCAGGTTCTGCAATTAAAGTTGATTGGGAGGTCTTGCACAACAAACACACTTCCCTAACAGATCACAGTTTTCATGATAAGGAAAGCAATGGGAAAATACATTGGAATGTATGATCCAATGTCATCTAATCTCTCTGCAAACATATCAGAGTGAATGCTTCATAAATAGCCATCATTGTCTACCATCCCTGCAAACAAATCAGGATGAATGTTCAAAAAACAGGTTGTCTGGAAGTGCCCTTATTCCCTAGGACTGCAGCTTTGATAGTTTACTTTGGCCCTTAGGCGAACACTCCTCACGGCCTTAGTCCACCCATGTAATATGGGGGTGATAACACAGATCTGCATTACAGGTTTGTTGTAAAGATTATTATCAAGATAATGTCAAGCACTTTGAACACTCATAAGGTGCTAAATAAATTTTAAGTATTATTAACTTTATATAGCACATCTGTGCTGCCATGTGAGGGCTAAGCCACTGTGACAGAGGCAATGGAAGTGGTGGGACAGGGTCTTTCTCTTCTGATCAGCTGAACCAGAAGCTTCTTTGCTTTTAAAACCTTTGGAGCAATTATGCACCAGCCATTGCATGTAGCAATGGACGAGAGTTTCCTGGCCAGCAGGCATAACATCTCACTTGGATTGTAGTAATCCAAATCACTGCTTGACCTTCTGCAGCTAATCTGATGTTGAGCCTGTGGCCTTCCAGATGTTGGCCTTCCATCTGCTCTAGCCTGTGTGACTAATGGTCAGGGATAAAGGGGGCTATAGTCCAACAACATCTTGAGGGCCACAGGTTCCCCACCTCTGCCTAGGGTTGTGGGAGAGATTCAATTCCTTTAGCATTTAAAAGTGAATCGACCTAATCTGCATTTTCTGAAACAATACTCAAACTAAAACACAGCTATCCTTCAAAATTCACACTTCTCTGAATTTTGCAGTGCAGTTCTCCAGTCAAGTAATGTGTACAAAACTGCATATACTAGGGTAAAGTGCATTTGTTGTTGTTATGTGTCTCCAAGTTGACTAGGACTTATGGCGACCCTATGAATCAGCGACCTCCAGGAGCATCTGTCATGAACCACCCTGTTCAGAGCTTGTAAATTCAGGTCTGTGGCTTCCATTATGGAATCAATCCATCCCTTCTTTGGCCTTCCTCTTTTTCTACTCCCTCCTGTTTCCCCCAGCATTATTGTCTTTTCTAGTGAATCATGACTTCTCATGATGTGTCCAAAGTATGATAACCTCAGTTTCATCATTTTAGCTTCTAGTGATAGTTCTGGTTTAATTTGTTCTAACACCCAATTATTTGTCTTTTTCGCGGTCCATGGTATGCACAAAGCTCTCCTCCAACACCACATTTCAAATGAGTTGATTTTTCTCTTACCTGTTTTTTTCACTGTCCAACTTTCACATCCATACATACAGATTGGAAATACCATGGTCTGAATGATCCTGACTTTAGTGTTCAGTGACACATCTTTGCATTTGAAAAGTGCACATAAAAATGCATATATTAGTTAAATTAACATACAAAAGTGCATTATATTAGGGAAAATGGCTTTGCTAAAAATGTGTGTAGTAGGTAAAATTACACAGACATTTGCATATAAGGATAAATTTGCACTAAAATGCTGATGGATTTTCATAAGAATTTTTTTAAAAATTGTAAATGTGTGAAAATGTAAAGATTGAAAAAACGAGAAACAGAGATAAACCAGAACGGACAAATTCTCCATCCCTACTTCTGCCATAAGTATTCAACAGCAGAATAGCTGCTGGTGTCTCTTTTGTTTGGAGTGAAGCTCAGAGCAGGTAACAATTTAGAAGACAGACTATGCAAATAGCCATTCTGTATTGAAACGATGGTACCTTCAGCTCAGCATTTATTTTCCAACTGTGACCAACAATAGCAGCAGTCACAGATGTCCTCATGCCAGGACTTCTTTGTTATATTGTTCTGGCAACAAGTGGACTAATATCCTTCATGAACTTTTGGCTCCCAATCTCTCACCAATATTGACAGCTCCAAAAAGTATATGGGCCAAATGTTTACAAAACATGCATATGCGAATAAAAAGCTGAGTGCACTTCAACTGTGTTTTAAGTACTTCTGAGTTCCAGTCATTCTGCCATCCCATTTCAGTCCAAATCAGTGATGACTGAGAGCAAACCATTTGATTTATGGCAAACCCATCCTTTGTAAACATTATGCATTAATGCATAAAAGAGGAAAGGTTCTGATACACCATAGGAAACCTTAAAACCCTCCAGAGCCCTTTTCTCATTGATCCAAGAGAGAACAAATAATTTTTGAAGTGCATCATCATCAAAAAGCTATTGCTGTCATCCCCCCATTTGTTCAGTTTAAGGCCTAAATAGGTTACACAAACAAATACAGACAAAAGCACAGTTACAATAAGTACAGGCCTCAGCAAGAAAAATCGCTGTTTATGCCAGCTGCACTGTCATGAGCAATAAAGCAACCAATCAAGAGGTCACATATTGGAATGGAAGGAAAGAATTGCCTGCAATCAATCCTGATATTATAAACTCCAAGATATTTGATCAAGATTGCCAATGGCAACTTGCAATGTTCATTATCAGTGGTGGCTCCATGTCAGTGAGGCAGTGGACTCTGCTCCGGGTTTTAATATGAACTTTCAAGGACAGCTCCAGTTCAGACTAAAACCCAGAGCAGATTCCACTGACTCACTGACGTGGAACCACTAGCCGCTACTGTTGGTTTTACAGGAAAATAAGGCTTAAATGAGATTATACAGACATAAGTCATCGCTCAGTGGTGTGGGAATTGTTTTAAACAAAAAGCAGCTACAAAAGGGTGCAAATTTGACTTCCCAGGAGGATCCCTCCGCCTGTGCAGCTCTGAGACGGGCTCCCGTCTTGGATGAAACTTTTTCAGTTTTAAATCCAGTCAGAAGGGTCTTTTTTGACTGGGGATAATTTCTTCCGGATAAGGAAGAAACGTGAGATTTCCCACACAGCTTTGTTGTGATTGTTGGAGACTGGATTTCGTCAGAATTGTCTGTGAAAGAAGGTCTTCCAGCAGCTCGGACGGAGCGAGGATTTCTAGCTAAGCTCAGCTGAATAAGTGACCCTTTTTTTTTTCTTTAAAGAAAGACGGACTAACAGGCAAGCATTCTCCTGTCTACGCTTTATTACTTTCTTATCTATACAGCTAAAGAGATTTGTCAAAGGAACAGCAATTAAGAAAACCTGGGTGAGCCAAAACTTTCCTTATCTTTTACTCACGGAACTAAGGGGGAAGAAAATAAAAATAGCCTATCTTTTTTTTTTTATTGCAAAAAGCTGACATGGAAAATAGAATTATGAAGATTACAACGGATGAGGGGTTTCTGATTGGAAGAGAAAGGAAAAATCTTTTTGATTTATAAGACTTTTGTGTAACACATGTCTGGGACTATTTTTTCTGATCTACTTTTTTTTTGACGAATCTGCTCATTCCTTCTGCTACTAGTTATTTGAACGCTGTGAACTAAAGCTGTTTTTGCACTTCTGGGCATATAAGAGATAAGGGCTGTCTAGAGTGTGACGTCAGTTGGTTTGAAAGATTAATTCCTTTGTAACTGGATAAAGAAATAAACTGCTCTTTGCTTGGGACATTGAAAATTGAAGGAGTTTTGTTCCTTTGGCTTTAAGAATGACAATTAAGAAGATCATGGATGTACAAGAAGGGAATTTATCTTTAGACATGTTTCAGAAAATAATGAATGGGATTAAGTCAATAAAACAAGAACTGAGAAATAATAGTCAAGCGTTGAAAATTGAATTTGACGAAATGAGACAGGAGCTGAAAGAAATTCAGGATTCTATGAGAAAGGAGAATAAAGATAGATCTGGAATACCAAAAAAGGATGAAAGAGAAATTAAAGGCAAGGTTCAAACTATGGAGATTGGATTAAATATGGACATGGAAAAAGATTTGGATTTCCTGGCTGTGATGGATCCTGGAGATAAATATTACGGTTTGGAACTCAGCGCTGTCCCTGAAGGAATTGAAGAGATTGGAGATAAAGACATTATTGGTTCAAAAAAATTCCTGGACTGGAAGGATTTGATGGAACTTGAAATGGAGAAAGTTAACAGATTTAATCCCTGTTTTGTGTCAATGGAAAAATCTTCAAGAGATGTGCTAGTGTATCATGTAAAAAAGAGGAACAGAGATGCGGCTTTGCAACAATACTTCAGTGATACGTTCGGAATTGATGGCAAGAAAATATCTGTGATAAAGAAAATTCCTATCAGACTCTTATTATATGACTATGACAGCAAGATTATTGGGTGCGTAAAGATGGAAGATGGAACCAATATGGATAATGGAAGAAAAGCGATTTGAAATTACTGGACTTAGTAGACTTGATGAGTTGGATTAATTGACATGTTTATCTAGAAAAAAAATTGATGGACATATATCTCAAGGATTGGAAACTTCTCTTTGACTTTTTGTGGAAGAATAAAATGATATGATGTTAATGAGATTTGAAACCAATTAAGATAACTGCTGGAGGAAGGTGATTTTATAATCTATTAAGAGACAGGCTTGTTATATATTATAGATTTATAGCTGAACTATGACAAATCGGAAGTCAATATTTTTATATTTTTCTTTTCTTTTCTTGTTGTGTTAGTTATTGATTTGTGTTTTTTCTTTTTGTATTGTTTTGGTTTTGAAAATTTGAATAAAAATTAATTAAAAAAAAAGGGTGCAAATTTGATTAGGTGAGTGGGCGAGTGATGGGGGACATTGTAATCCTTTCCCTAGGGATGATTTTTTAAAATCAAAACCACCCTCCTCCAAGCATTTTTCCCATCCATAGGAAGAAACAACATTTCGCCGCTACTATTAAGTCATCTCTCTCCCGCCCAGCGGAGCTTTTTAGAGTTGTCCGAGGGCTACTCCATCCTGGCCCACAGGACATGGCAGATACATCGGTAGCCCGCTGTAATGAGTTTGCTGAGCACTTCCAGCATAAGATCTTATGCATTCGTCGGGACCTAGATTCCCATTTTATGACAGTTAGTCCTAATGAGGTGTCTGGAGCACAGTCTAGTCATGTTTTGTTGGATGAGTTTCAGTCGGTTCAGTTCAAGGATGTGGACAAGGTGCTTGGACAGGTACGTGCAACCACTTCGGTACTTGATCCTTGCCCCTCTTGGCTTATAAAAACTAGCAAGGATGGAACAGCTGGCTGGGCCAAGGAAGTGATAAATGCCTCTTTACGAGAGGGAGTGGTCCCTGGCTGAAAGAAGCGGCAGTGAGACCACTCCTGAAAAAACCTTCCTTGGACCCAGAGGATTTTAACAACTATAGACCAGTGGCAAATGTTCCATTCTTGGGCAAGGTCTTGGAACGAGTGGTTGCTGACCAGCTCCAGGCGCTATTGGATGAAACCGATTATCTAGATCCATTTCAGTTGGGTTTCAGACCTGGTTTTGGCACTGAGACGGCCTTGGTCACCCTGTGTGATGACCTATGTCGGGAAAGAGACAGAGGGAGTGTAACTCTGTTGATTCTCCTTGATCTCTCAGCGGCTTTTGATACCATCGACCATGGTATCATTCTGGAGAGACTTGCGGAGTTGGGTGTTGGAGGCACTGCTTGGCAGTGGTTCCGCTCCTACTTGGCAGGCTGTCTCCAGAAGATAATACTTGGGGAACATTGCTTGACCCCGTGGGTTCTCCAATATGGGGTCCCGCAGGGTTCGGTCTTGTCTCCCATGCTTTTTAACATCTATATGAAGCCGTTGGGTGCGGTCATCCGGAGTTTTGGAGTGCGTTGTCATCAGTACGCTGATGACACGCAGCTCTACTTCTCCTTTTCATCTTCTTCAGGCGAGGCGGTCGATGTGCTGAACCGTTGTCTGGACGCGACAATGGACTGGATGAGAACTAACAAACTGAGACTCAATCCAGATAAGACTGAGATGCTGCTGGTGGATGGTTTCTCTGGTCAGATGGTGGATACATACCCTGTCCTGGACGGGGTTACACTCCCCCTAAAGGATCAGGTTCGTAGTTTGGGAGTCGTTTTAGACTCTTCCCTATCACTTGAGGCCCATGTAGCCTCGGTGGCACGGAATGCGTTCTACCAACTTTGGTTGGTAGCCCAGCTACGTCCCTATCTGAGTAAGGAGGACCTTACATCAGTGGTTCATGCTCTGGTAACCTCACATTTGGACTACTGCAACACGCTCTACGTAGGGCTACCTCTGAAGACAGTTCGGAAGCTACAGCTAGTGCAAAATACGGCGGCCAGACTGCTAACAAGAACTAAGCGGTCTGAGCATATAACACCTGTTCTGGCTCGCTTGCACTGGCTTCCAATATGCTACTGGGCCAGATTCAAAGTGTTGGTACTAACCTATAAAGCCTTATACGGCGCGGGACCACGATACCTGCAGGAACGCCTCTCCCGCTATGAACTGGCTCGTACACTACGGTCTACTATGAAGGGCCTCCTCCGGGTCCCGGCCCATAAGGAGGCCCGGAGGGTAGTAACAAGATCTAGGGCCTTCTCAGTGGTGGCCCCCGAATTGTGGAATAGTCTCCCCAAGGAGGTATGCCTGGCACCGACACTATTATCTTTTCGGCGCCAGGTTAAAACCTTTCTCTTCTCTGAGGCATTTTAATCTAAGTTATTTATGTAAATGTTGTAATTTTTATTTTAGATGGTGTACTTTTATATTTGTTATATTGATTTTGTAATTTTATTATTGTATATGTTTCTATGTTTGCCGCCCAGAGAGCTGTTTGCTAGTCGGGCGGGATATAAGCTGCATAAAATAAATAAATAAATAAATAAAATGATATAGATACCTGTATCTTTCCCCCATAGAAATGCAAAAGTAGCTGTCAGAAGGGCTGTCACATAGAGGAGGGTACAGATTTGTTCTCTGCTGCCCCAGAGGGTAGGACTAGGTCTAATGGCTTTAAGTTGCAGGAGCGTAGATTCAGATTGGACATTAGAAGGAACTTCTTGACAGTAAGGGCAGTTCGGCAATGGAACCGACTGCCTAGGGAGGTGGTGGGATCCCCTTCGCTGGATGTCTTCAAGCAGAGGCTGGACAGCTATCTGCGGGAGATGCTCTAGCTGTGGATTTCCTGCTGTGAGCAGGGGGTTGGAGTCGATGGCCTACAAGGCTCCTTCCAACTCTATGATTCTATGATTCTAGCTGGGGAGGGCAATTCTGAGCTGAAAATGTCCAGAGGCCTCTTGCTATTTCTGCAATCAAATCTGCAGTTCCTGCAGTTGCCTTTCTTTCTTTCTTTCTTTCTTTCTTTCTTTCTTTCTTTCTTTCTTTCTTTCTTTCTTTCTTTCTTTCTTTCTTTCTTTCTTTCTTTCTTTCTTTCTTTCTTTCTTTCTTTCTTTCTTTCTTTCAAAAAAGCACCACAGCCAACTGTTAAACATCTAGTTTGGTCCATATATAATGGACTGATACGGGCCTTTCATATATAATGACCACTGCCAATTGTGATTGGCAGTCTGGTTCACATTTCAATCACTGTTCTTAGAAATAAATTATGGACGGTATTCCACTAAAATGTTGCATTAGTGCAAGGATTAGCACTAGGGCAATGAGATTTTCCCCTCTTCTCCCCCCACGCACACCTAGAGGGTCGGGGGGAACCGCAGAACAAATTTAGGATGCATGCAGGGAAGGACATAGTTCTGTTGTGCAAGCAGAAATCCTTGTGGTGATAGAATGATCTACTTAATGCTAAGTTGAATACAACCTCATGTCCAAAGTGAATCACACATATTTCCTTCCCTACATTCCAATCCTTGACCAATTGATGAATTGCATGATTGTTCCCAACAGTGCAGTGACAGGCATAAATGGAAGTTGGGCTAGATGGAACTGTCAGTTTCAGTTTCCAGTGTTGAATTCAGTTCATTCCATTCCTACATCATTTTGTGATTTTTTTAAAAAAAAAACTCTACATAATAATTTGTACACATTTTCGTGTGCATTTGCCCTACATAATTTTGCCTAATGCACACATTTTTGCAAGCAAACTTCCCCTAATATAGAATGCAATTTTCACTGCTATGCATATTTTTGAAGGATTAGGTGAATTAGGTGAATGTGAATTAGGTAGGCTTTCATTAAAATGCAAGCTGGATGAATTTCTTCACCATCCCTAAAAGACCGGAGAAAGAAACCTCCCTTTAGGGGTGGTGAAGAAATTCATTCAGTTTATTTCAACCGTATTTTGGTTTGTGTTTACATAGTGCAAAACTGAGGATTTATTCAGGATTCCCACTCCCTTCCCCAAATCTGCACTCAGCTGCAGTTGTTGCCTTCTGCTGGGAATCAAACAGAACTAGCTTGTTGGATGAGATCCAGCTCACAAAGAATTCCACACCTGAGTGCTTCTTGGAGAAACTGTAAAAATAAATAAATCCTGAATTGTCTAAGGAGTATTGGCCATGGAAATCATCAAGAACTGGACTCTTTGAACAACATATATCCATTGAACTCCCATCATTCAGATATTTGTTTTAAAAAGGGGGTGTTTAAATGGGTACCAATTGCTATTTTGTATGGAATTCTGAAGCATCCTCCAAATGTACTCATCTGGCTGGTGCTAGAGCAACAACTTTTTTTTTCTTCACAACTGTGCTAGGATGGAATGAAAATTGCAGTGCTAGAAATTATGGCAAATAAATGTATTTGTCTAAGGGTTAGTGTTGTCTAGGTGGTAGGGGAATATTCATTTCGGAGTCAAGGTTACCAGTCTGTGGGCTATCAGATCTCATGGAACTGAATGGTTCATTATAGACCAGGAGTGTGGAACTCCTCTGGCCCAGGGGCTAGACTGCCCTAACTGGCCTTTGGGACTCTCTCTAGGCTACTCCTCCTCCACAGCCACACACCCTCTTCCCAGGCCTTGCTTTGCACCGTCCTTGAGTGTTTTGGCCTGGCTGGAAGGTGTTCATGAACTCTGATAATGTCTTTTGCTTCCCTAGGTTGAGAATAGTGAGGAGTGTGTGAGTGTACATAAAAACTAGCCCACTGTTCAAAGGTAAAATTCTATTTGGAACTCTTAATGAATGGATATGTATGTAAGTGTTAGACAGTAACCTCTAAGTATTTGTATATTGTTTTGTGTTTATTGTTGTTGGGTTACTCAGATTATTTAAAATAACAGTATAGATATTACAAGGTAATTCACATTCCTTGCTCTGCTTACTTTTGGCTCTGCCCCTGCCACTGGCATGAGGCCCTGGGAAGGCTGCCCAGAAGGGAATGTGGCCCTTGGGCTGAAAACGTTTTCTCACCTCTGTCATTGACCATAGAACTTTACCACACTACGAGGAATAAACAGATCTCTTACATCTAGTGTTTTTACACTAGAAGGGTGGGTCAGAAATCTTTCCATAAATAAATACTTCCATAAATAATTTCCATAAAGAAATAGTTGCAATGCTATTCCTAATCTCTACATGGTTTTCCCTTGCTGGTTGAAGTTGAACCATGTGTGTGCTAGGTGAGCTGCAACACAGCAGTGTATAGGCTTGACTTGACTAAGGAGCTCTCTACCATTAGGGAGGGTGAGGTGAGGTATGGTAGGCCACAAAACCTGCCCTACATCCTCTGAGCTAGCCTGCTGTCCTCAGGCATGGTAGAGAACAGTGTCCCCTTGTGAAGGAAAATTCAACAGCCAATCTGGGTGGCTTTTGTACATGGAATGGCAATACGGGTGCCACCATTATGTCCATTGCCTTAGGCAGCAAAATGTCAGCTGGCCCTGGGTTGGAATTTCAGGATCCTAGTCTGATCTTACTTTAGGGCTCTCCCACCACACTCTCTGTGTTTGCTTCTGCACCTTGTAATGTGGCTTCCTACTCAGATAGTAAATTTGTAAAATAATCATTTATTAGAAAGACATAAGAAGCTGCCTTATACTGAGTCAGACCATTGATCCAAACTGATTGGCAGTGGCTCTCAAAGGTTTGAGTCAAGGAGTCTTTTCAAACCCTACCTGGAGTTGCCAGAGATTGAATCTGGGGCCTTTTGCATGCAAGAGAGATGCTCCACCACCAGGGCCAGCGCCAGGCATGTCTGGGCCCTTGGGCATCAGCCTGCCCTGGGCCCATGGTGCTTTAGCCCAACATCCCCCATACAGGTGGCAGGGGGCTAATAAGCCAGGCCACACATCTCACTTACTTCTTCCATTCCTGTAAAAGATGTGTGCACTATTGCGCATGCCTGCCATCAACCAAGATGGTGTTAGAGGTGTCAGTCCCTTAGGGAAGCCTCCACCACCATCTTGGTTGATGGCAGGCATGCATGCACAGCATACACGTCATTCACAGGGACAGGAAAGGTAGAAGGGATGTGGGGGGGGCTTATTGAAGTCCGCACTGACTGTTTGGGGGGAAGTGCCTGGGATCTTCCTCTCTGCGATCCACAGCAGGTTCAAGAGCCGACGCTGCCACGGATCATGGGATGGGAGTGCTACCCTCCCACCCTAAGGAGGGGCCCTTCAGGGGCCCCTCCGGGCTGCAGGGCTCTTGGCCAGGGCCCAACCTGGCCTCCCTTTGGTGCTGGCCCTGTCCACCTTTGAGCTACAGTCCTTCTCCTACACAGTATGCCATACATCTCCAATGCCTTCTCCTCTGTAGGAACCTGCCTCATTAAGGATGTCTTCACTGTATGCATGGGAGGAGGGAGCACAACATAGTCTAAAGCCAGTGTGCCTGTTTTCATTTGCCAAAAACTGGGGAAGGTGTGTACAAGCACACCTTTTTTCCCCTGAGCTGGAAGATTCTCTGGAGGGCTGCTTAAATAGCAGCTGTCCTATTTCTGAAAATATAACTGGCTGAAAATTCCTCCAGCACCAACCCATCCCATTTGAAAGCCAGCATCGAAGATGAAAAGCCTTTGTTTAGGGCACACGCAGTGCAAACAGCAGCTGAGAGCCTCCTATCACATGGGTAAGCAGGACAAAGGCTGACTGCCCTCCCTTGGCTGTGAGTGTGTCATGACTTGCCATGTGAGTCTGCCAACAGAGATGGGAATGGAAGGGAATAATGGAGGGACAAGACAGCAGTTTCCTCCGAGGAAGGAGTAATAGCTGACAGCTTGAGTCAAGATGCTGCCATGCAAACTGTTGTTGAAAAGAGAAGGCACAGCTGCAGGTACTCCCCTGCCTCTTTCAGACACCCGGAGGGATTTCGCTAGAAGGCTTCTTGTAGCAGAGGCACACACAGTCTGGGCTGGAGGGCGGGGGAAAGCAACTAGGTTTATATCACACCATCAGTGTGCACGATGCTATACAGAACAAAAGAGTAACAGAAGCAAAAGACAAAACTCTCTGCCCCAAAGAACTTACAGACTAAATTTAAGCATGGGATTGGGAGGAGAGACCGCAAAAGGAGAAAAGACTAAAACAAAAATAGCAGGGAATGAATATATGCACATGCAGTCACATTCAGTATTTAGACTTTCTCCCATTTGAGGATAACGACTAAAGGAGTTAAGCTGAAGCCTTCAATGAAGAGATGGGCTTTTGAGGAGGGAGGAAGGGAGTTGTGCTCTCTGGGATTAGGGAGAATGGGCAGCATCATTTAAGAGATAGGAGTTAGGTTTTCAGCTGAGGAGTGCTCACCATCTCTTCCATGAAGCTCCATTCCAAAACACAGTTTCCTGTCATGAAAATACATTGACCAACTCAATTTAAAATATCTCTTGAAAATATCAGACAAAATGTACAAAGTAAGAAAATCACATTACAGTCAACATAAAATAACACTAGGTTATATTAAATGACCCATTGTACATAGAAAGGAAGCCATCACATAAACAAAATGTAATATCAGATAAGAGATTTGCACCTTCCTCTTTCAACAAGACTTTTAAGTTGAGACTTTATCCCAGTCTGCGTCTGTGTTGGAATTGTTTTTTAATATGTTTTTAAACCTTTTTTAAAAAACAATATGTTCTTAATCTTTTTTATAAAAAGATGTCTTGAAAGCTTTTAAAAAATGTTTTTAAAGATATTTTGTTTTAATGTATTTTAAAGTCTGTTTTTATGATGTTTTAAAGTGTTTTAGTGCTTTTGTTTTGCCTCCCTGGGCTCCTGCTGGGAGGAAGGGTGCGATATAAATAAATAAATAAATATACACAATTCTCCTGTGAGTATTCTTCCACACACACACACATCCACCCCCAAAGCTAAGAATTTCTGCCAGTCTTTCAAAACTTTGGACATGGCTTAAAGCTCTCCAGCATGAGATTTAATTAAACAATCATAACAAGAACCCGCCAGACCTTTCCATACCATTCCACAACAGGAGGTACTTGGGAGGTCCTCCAGGAGATGGCTACAGTTCTGGAGTAAAATGGTCACAGCTTTATTTAATTCCAGAGAATTAATTAGAATGGAGGGTCAATTAAAAATGGAAGCAATGAAACCGATGGCTCGTAGTGGGGGAGAAGTTATGCTGTCTAGCTCCCTGCACCAGCTGGTGCTTTGGCCTCATTTTGCATTCTGTGATTGCCCAGCAGAACAGTTGTGCTAGCACAAGGGTTAGCGCTAGTGCAACAGGATTTTCCCCCTCTCCCACCCCGGGTGGGCCCTGCACCGTGTTCATATCTGCTCTGAAGGGTTGGTGGAACCACCAGAACAGATTTAGATGGCATGCAAGGGGAGGAACATAGGAGGTTATTCAGGTATACAGGGAGAAATCCTTGCGCTGATGCAACAATCTAAATAGCACTACATTGAATACAACTCCAGGTGTTTGTGTGCAGGGTCTTTATTATGGCCCTGCAAATCTTGCCACCAAATCTCACAAGATCTGGAAACCCCAGGTCTTATGAGATTTGAGGGCTGGGAACGAGAGTGGTGCTGAAGCTGTTTCCCTGAGCCCTCCAAATGCCCTCCTCACGCAGGCAATGCTGCAGATCGGGGGGGAGTAGAGGGGGCTTCTTGACCACAACATTTTGGTAGAAGGTGACAAGCTACTGTTCAGTCACCTCTTCTTACACTCCATACACAATCCTTTCCATAGGATTGCTTGTAGAGTACAGTAGCCAACATCTCCTGTTACGATGCCAATAACAATCTATGAAACATGGCTCCAAAACATCTGTGTGCATTTAGGAAAGCATTCACGGGCATTTCAGAGGATATGTCCATCTCCACAGGAAGCTCCTGCTATCTGATTTTTGGCACTCATCTGAGAGTGGAGGAAGCAGTCCCTTATTAAAAGAAGGTACTAACAGATTTCATAAAAATGATAAGGTAAACTACGGTAGTAGGTCCAGGTCCAAGTCTGGGAGGGCCGGCAACACTTACTTGGCAATGGCAGGGAGCAGCAGTAGCATTTCTGCAGGCCTTGAGTGGCTGGGAGCTGCCATTTAAATTTACTGCAATAGCCCTGATGTAGCACTGCTCTGGGACATCAGGCTCTGCCAAGTGTGTGTGGGGTCAAAGCAACTGCCCTAGAACTCTGGGCCAGCTCTGTAAGGCAGACATCATTTATTTTCTGCCAGAGTTTCCTTGTCCATAACAACTGCCTGACTGGTGTTCTCATCACAGCATTTCACCAGCAAATACTGGTGAATTTGTGCTTGTAATGAAGCCTTTAGAGTCAAAGACGCCCTACTAGAAAATCAGGTGGCCAAAGTCAACTCTAAGTCATTTTGTTAATTATCCCCAGACCAGGGATGAGGAACCTCAAGCTCAGGGATTGGATGAAGCCCACCAGGCCTCCCTATCTGGCCCCCGGAACTCTCTCCAGGCCACACCCCTCACGGACCCTACTCAGTGTGCTCCTGGAGTGTTCTTGCCTGGTTGGAATGCATCCTTGAACTATGATAATGCCTCTTGCTTGACTGGACGAACAGAGGTATGTGTGTGGATGTACAGAAACCTCTGATTTACACGTGCCTCAAATGTAGCCTACCAGACAAAGGTGAGAGTAACATCGTTTGTGTCTTTGCCTCTCCAGCCACTGACATGCAGCCCCAAGGCTTTAGGCATGTAGATCGGGTACTTAACAGACTTGGCCAGAAGTATTAACTTAACAAAGGAACTGGCTTGACCAGTTCAGCAGGTGCCTTCCAGATATAGAATTGCAGGCTTGAAGGGGACCCAAATACATCATCCAAACCAACCCCCCAATCCTATAACAGTGTTATTATCCACCTATGAGTGGGAATCTATACATCCCTTAGTGCAGTGATAAAACACTGACTCTTAGATAAGCTGCCTTAGAAAACTAATGGTAAGGTTTCTTCTGTGGTCTGTTTCTGTTTCTTTTTGAGATTGTTTTGTTATACGAAGCGACTTCTCATCTAGAAGAACAGCTAACGTAACAATAAAATAAAACAGAATTTCAGAACAGCTTTAAGTGCTTGGAGGAGCTGCTCAAGATAACGGGCCTAATTCATCCTTCCCGTCTGTGTCTGTGTGTTTTAAAGATCAGTAGATGATTTTATAACGGTGCTGCTAACTGCCTAAATATACCCTATACCAGTGACACCTAAATGTTTAATGATTTTTCTGCCTGTTGTAGCAATTGTAATGTGCTGTGCTAAATGCGGTACAATTTTTAATTGCATTTTTATTGCTGCTTTTATTTTTATATGTTGTATTTTATTGTGTTACAATTTGAATTCCATAGAATATAAGCAATAACAGAAGCAATAACAATGCAATTAAAATCAATACTCATATTGGGCTTCTTTCTATAGGACCGGTGTCAGGGGTCGGTCTCATAGTGTACTTGTGGAGAACTACATCCCTGCAAGGGGGCTCACTGTCGACTCCCAGAGCATTCTGCCCTGTTGCTTCTTCTTCTCCTCGCTGTCTTTGCCTCTGAGCATTCGAGCAGTGACAAGAGTGAGGAGATGGAGCCGAAATATTCACTTGCCCAGAGCTCACCCTCTGGCGAGTAGTGCAGATTTTGCAGGAGTGTTGCAAAGTTTACTACATTCCTCAGACCCTTGGAGACATCTGTCATTAACCATTCCCATCTCAGCTATATCTTGTTGAAGAGTCTGCAAAAAAATCTGTAATATTTTTCCACAAAGAGCAGTTTTGCCAAAACACTCCAATTCATTTTGGCAGGGAGTCCCTGGGTCTGTGCTTGGGACCAGCATCGTTTGTAAGGAAGGGTTGAAAACGTTGAGGACATTTACGGTCACACCTGATGCTGGGTGTCTGCATTGTCAATCTTTTATTGATTTCCTAGAATCCTGTCTGGGATATTTCCTCGTCATTGCTAGTGAAGTATGAAAGCCGACTTTGTATTGATGCTTCCCCTTGCCAGAACAGACCTCCTCCCAATTATGAGTCAAATTCTTTGGAACTCATCCCGCTTTTTTTCAGCACTACCTCACATGTTTTCTTTTCCTTTGTTCTAGCCTCACATAGCTCATTAAGCCTGGCATATTTCACATAACAAAAAATATATGATCCATTGGCCTTCCCATTCCATGTTGGGCCAATACAACCTCTGGCTCCCTATTCTGGCATGAGCAAAAATGCATAAACAGACATCTGTCTTCCTAGAGGCAGGGCCTTGAGGCTTACATGCAGGAAGACATTTTAGGGTATGTGGAGCCAAAGCCCTTGGAGAGAGCTTGTTGGGAGCTTAGCTTGGATGTGGAGAAGAAATTGGAGCCAGGCGTATTTTATTTATGAGAATGATGAAAATGCTAAAAATATGGTGAATGGACAATGAGGATGAAGCAGCAGCGCCTAATTGACACAATCAAAAGAATGAGAGGCCTATCTTGTAAATATCATGCAAAGCAGGGCGGGGGGGAGGAAGGTCATGTGAACTGCAGGGGTGGGGGTGGGGGAGGTTGAGCCAAAAGGATCAGTTGGCAAATGGAGGATCTGGCTATTGGTCCATGCAGCACTTCTCCTGGTTGGCTCAGGTGTGCTTAGCTGTCTGTGTGTGCATGCGTGTGCCCTTCTAGTTTTGGCTTTGAGTGTCGGGAGCTGCCGCTCCCTCCCTTTTGCTTTATTTTTATTTATTTATTTTTGGCCAGGCATATAAAATGAGAGCAGAGCATGATTTGGCCGCTTCTATTCATGGTGCTCAGACTCCCATCTCCTGCTTCCCAACCCTATGACCTGCACAGTGAGTCCCTGTTTTATGTCCTGATCTGTTGATCTGATTTGTTGAGTCTTTCCTACCTGGGTCAGTCGTGAACTTGCCTCCCAGGGAGGCTGTGTATGCTGTTTGCAGGCATCCTGCCCAGGGAGTTCTTTGTGAGTTTGGGTTGTGCACAGACTTCCCTATTGGCCCCTTGGTTCCAAATTGGAGGGGGTGCATCAGGCCATCCCACCCTGGGTTGACACGAGGATGCTCCAGCTCAAAGCCACTCCAAATAAGTTTAGGGGCAGTGCTCATGCTTAATGTTGTGTCTCCTCCCCCCCCAACCAAGAGTGGGGTCAGTTTACCCTGTGCAATGCTGTTTTGCAAAACAGCATCTCCCAGGATCGCTCTCTTGGTCATGAGTGGAGGGAGCAATCCTGCACAATTTTGCTGTTTCCTGTTTTGAAAACGAGCACCCCCGGAGGATTGCCTATGTTCATCAGGCTGGAAGAAGAACCACTGCTGCCTCTTCTTCCTGCTTGATGCCCTGCCTTGACAGCCCCGGATCACTCTGAGTCATCAAATCCTACAATCCGTAGCAATCAGTGACTGTCAGAACCCAACTCAGCTGAGGCCCCAAAACATCCAAATGGGCCCAATTTGGCTCAGGCCTACAGCCGTGGCCAGTACGGCCCTAATGTGAGTTCTGTATTGGGTGGGCTCGCCTTCCTTTTCCTAGTGTATTGTACTCAGAGAACAGTGGTTGGGAGGAGTATAAGGGGGTTCGAACCCCTGCTTATAAGGATGCCTGAGAACTTGCTGTAGCAGGGATGTTGCTGGCTATGCTACTGGGGCTGACCATGTGGGGGCAACATGGTGTCATCTTGCATATTGCGTGTGTGGTGGTGAAGCAGGGAATGTGCTGGGGCAGGTATCCATCATCATGAGGTTGTTGGCTGCCTCTGAGGCTGCATGGCATGTGGGCATCATGACCATCATAGTTCCTGACTAGAGGGTTATGGCCTTGTTTGCAGGGATCCTGGAGGTGTCTGTCATTTTTATGCCATTTTTGGCCTTTTCTCTCCTCCCTCCCATTTTGAGGCTCAGCACACACTGGGTATAGTGGCTGTTGCATCATGTGAATATAGGACTGCTCTCTCCACCTCCTTTCTATCAGAAAGAATGGGAGAGTTAGGACATCTTTGTACTAGTCGATTTAGGTGCTTCAGTTACAAATGTACAAGCAGGGCATAAATGGAGGCAAACAGACATTCCTACAAGGTGGATAATTCCCCCAGAGAGCAACTTGGGCAGTCTCCACCCTTCCAGGCTGCATGCCCAGTTTCAGCTAACTCTAGATAGAAGCTCTCAGCTCTCTCTGCCTCATTCTTTTCCAAAAACCTGCCAGCGTCTGTTTCTTACACACAATCTGCAGGTGGATTATACCCACAGCCATTAAGAAATGGTGTTGCTGTTGTTTTGTCAAAGTATCCCTTCAAGGCTGGGGTGGGGAACCTTTTTCAGCCTGAGGGCCATATTCCCTTCTGAACAATCTTCTGGGGGTGTCATGCCAGTGCTGAGCATGACTAGAGACAAAAAGCAGGCAGTGCAACAGCTATGACTCTTACCTTTGTACAGCAGGCTATATTCTAGCCACACAAAATTCAGAAGTTCTACTCTCTCTCTCTCTCTCTCCACACCAGGAAGAGGCTTTATTTTTTACATTTCTATCTTGCCCCTCCTCCCAGAAGAAGCCCAGGGCAGAGATCACATGACAAAACACTAAAAACATCCATAAAACACCTTTACAACAAAACATCTTAAAAAATATATTTAAATCTAAACATCTTTTTACATTTTAAAAAAATAATTAGGAACTTATTAAAAAGCAATTCCAACGCAGACGCAGACTGGGTGTCCTGCCCAGAGTGCAAGTCACGAGATGCAGACAAAGATGAAATGAATGCTTGTTTTATTAGAGTAACTGAAACATCAAAGGCAGCGCGCTTCATAGACTTAGCTAAGCTAACTCACTACCGTCCCTAACTAAGCTACCTAAGCATACTGTGCAGCGTGTGAAGAAAGTTGACCCAGCGCCCAGGTGAGGGGGCCGCTGGCTTATGGCTCCTTCGAAGACCATCCCTCTGACCGAAGCACTTCTCATAATGTCTCGCGTGGAGCGAAAGAGGGGGGTGCCTCCGCCGGCTCATCTGACAGTACAGGCTCGATAGGTGCCGGCTTGGCTTCAGGAAGCAGGGAAGCATTTGAAGTGTCAGGAGGGGAGCTCAGGGGTGTGTGTGGAGTTGGTGTGCGCATGCCAGGACATTCCCCAATGGCTCTGTTAGGGTGTCTGGAGGTGGAGCAAGGTCTTCTTCGGTGGGAGAACTGTCCATGGGAACTGGCACAGTGTCAACCACACACACCCCTCATTGTCCTCGAAAGTCTCAACACCCTCTGATTCTTCCACTTGCCCTAGCTGAGGGAGCTGAAGCTCCCCTTGATTCCCCTGAGGGAGCTGGGGCTCAACATTGGGATAAGGTCTTTACTTAAAAGCAGGGCCAGCACCAGATATGCCAGGGCTCTTGGGCACCAGCCTGTCCCAGGTCCCAGCACACACACACATGCACACACACTCCACCTACCTACCTTTCCCTTGGTGAATGCTGCCCGCGCCGTCCACTGCCGTATTTGTTGATGCCACACATACGTGCTACATGCATGCATCCCTGCCATCAGCTAAGATGGTGGCAGGGGCATCAGCCCCTCAGGGAAACCTCGGCTGCCATCTTAGTTGATGGCAGGCTTGCGCCCGCAGAGCAACCATCGTTTATGTCAAGGGAGAGGTAGGTGAGGCATGCAGGCAGGTGTCGCAGGCCTGCGCGGCAGTAGGGGGGTGCCTGGGAGCTCCCTCTCATGATCTGCAGCAGGGTCGGGAGCTGCCGCTGCCGTGGATCACTTAAGGGGGCACTACCCACCCACCCTAAGGAGGGTCCCTTCAGGGGCCCCTTGGAACCCAGGGGCCCTTAGCCAGAGCCCAACCTGGCTGCTCTCTGGTGCCAGCCCTGCTTAAAAGACTTGTTGAAAGAGGAAGATCTTCAGCAGGTGCCAAAAATATAGGATCTGTGCAGGTTTCAGGTTACACCCAGGGATGCTGGGAGAAAGAAACACAAAAGGGTCTGATTCCACATTTTTGAAAACATAAAAATCCAGCCATCCCTTAGATCTGTCTCCAGCCTTAAACAAAATATGCAAATTCCTCAGGGGAGGGAGCAGCAGCAGGACCATCTCTCAGCTGTGCCTTGAAATTGTTGGTGATATCCTGCCCCAGTGAGCAGTCAAGCCATTACATTTTGCACCAGCTGCAGCTTCTGAACCAACCTCAAAGGCAGTCCCACATTACCTCAGTTCCAGGTCAAGCAAGGCAAACAGGACTTGAGGGCACACAGCGGGGGTAGTGAGGAGTGTAGCCTGGGAAAGGACCTGGCCTGGGGAGAGTCTGAAAGCCAGATAAACAAGCCTGGAGGGCCACATTCAGCCCCCAGGTCTGAGGTTCCTTATCCCTGATTTAAGGCATAATAGGGCTGTATTGAGGCGTTAGGGCTCTGCCCCTGCCAGCTGAGCACTGAAAGATGCCTGCTTTTTCAGGGCTGTCACGCTGGCTGGGACTGATGGGAACGGAAGTCTAAAGGCAAGCGGAGGACCACTGGTTCCACACTTACCCAGAAGTAAGTCCAATTGGGCTCAATAGGGCTTTCTTGTAAGTAGGCATACGTAGGTGTCTAAACAAGTACGTCATGGGGTTGAAGGTCAGCTTTCCTGTCCCTACATCTATGTCAGTTCATGTTTCCTTTATGCCTCTTTTCTTTGGGGAAGCTTTGGTTTGGGATGGACAAATGTGTCAAGTTCGGCTTTGCTCCTTTTCTCATTTTTCCAATCTTAAATTCAGTTCTCCACATTTCCACATCAGTTTGTGATTTTTAAAGAAAGTCCTCATGAAAATCATCAGCATTTAGTGTGAATTTCTACTACCATACATGTTTGTATGCAATTTTGTCTACTATACATATTTTTTGCAAAGCAATTTTCCCCAACATAATGCAGCTTTGTATGTTATTTTCCATAAAACTTGGGGATTTACCCCTGTGCACATTGTGTGCCACCCCCACCACCAGGCACCGCAACCCCCCAGGCACCCCTGCCAACCCCCCTGCAATACCCCCAGTGCTTCCAGGCATTGGTGTGCATTGGCCACCATAGGCCTTCTCACCTCACCTGTTTCTGTGCCACTGCAGTCCCCCATCAGTGTCCCACATAGCCGCCTCCCCTCATCAAATGCCATGGCTGTGCAGCATGCCAAGGCCACCACTGCACCACCCACATTGCTTACTGCCCCCTTGTCACTGTTGCCCTGTCAAACACTGCCACTGTGCGGCGCATCTAGGCTGCTGCCACACCGCCTAAGCTGCTTACCAGCCTCTCGCCCAGGCTGCTGCCACCACTGCCTCCCCACCTAGGCTGCTTACTGGCCTCCCGCCTGCTTTCCTTTCTCCCCCCCCCCCCCAACCCGGCCTCAACCCCAATGAGGCTCGGTCATGCTACAGTTCAGTGCCACTTGCCTGTGGCCAAGTGAACTGCACATGATGGGTTAGGAGCTTACCAAAATATAGTATAGAGAGGGATGATTTTTATGCACAGCTTACCTTAGTGTATACATTTTTGTATACTTAACTAGAGAACTGTGTTGCAAATTTTGAAGGATGGATGTGTTTCCATTCATGTTTTGTTTCAGAAAGTGTGGATTAGGTAGGTTAACTTTTAAATGCAAACGGAAGTGAATTCCCCCGCATCCCTAGCTTTGGTACATTTGCTTTGGGCTCTTCAAGCAAGAATAGCCACAACTGATTGCCCTTCGGCATAAAAAAACCCCAAGTGTTTGGGCTCCCCTTTCACTTACAAGGCTGATGCATGCACTACATCTGCCAGAAGCCCCACCTGATGTCAGGCCCCCTGCCCAGTTGCTTCTGGAAGTAGTCTCCTGGGGTACCTCTTCCCATAACCGTTCTCCTTGTGCTACAAAGCACCAGGCTTATTGCTGCTGATCAAAACTTCATCCATCTTGTCTCCAGTGAGATGTTACAATCTGATTTCCCCCCTTTCTAATTGGTGCTGCTCACACCACCAGTGAGTTTATCTGGTGATTCTGTTGTGGGAGATTACCCAGGATTCCAGCGTAGGAATCCTCCATGCTAAATAACGTTGCCATTGCCAAGATAAAAGGAACAGCATGAATAATTCAAGCCTCAGTCTTTTTTATCCAGCCCTGCTGTAAATATTTTAATAGTTCTATGCTAAGGCATGATTAGTTCTGTGCTAAGGCACGGATACACAATCTGTAAGTGAATGGAGAGCAAAGAGACTTCTACCACAATAAAGCATAAGCCAGTCACGCACAACCCCCTCTCATCAGAGTCTTCTGCAGCCCTAAGTATTTGGGGATTCTGAAAATAATGGATTGCAGCTAATTATTTGCCGATGTTCTAATTCAATACTTCGAGTGCTATTGCTTATGTTGCCAAAACTGCAGCACCCACACCACCCACTCACAGACTCAAGATCACAGACTCAAGGTAATGCTGAGGTATGCAGAGGTACGGCAAAAAAAAAAAAACCCTAAAGGGGGAAATCACCCAAAACAGCCCAATAAGGACTGAGTATGCCCCATGGCCATTGAATGCTGACTGACTGCTGAGAGGAGAAAATGGTCAACTGGGTAGGAGGGGGAATGGAATGGAGTGGCTGGTGAAGAAGGGTAGAGAAAGAGAGACACAGATATAAAAAGTGTCAAGAGAACCCTCCATTGGCAGGATAGGTCGTTTCCTTGTTCAAACTGAGAAACTAATCTTAAATGCCTCCAGGGATAGAAGTGAGGGCTGCCTGGAGAAATCCAAGGTTTTCATGTAGCTGGATTTGAGCACCCATGTGTTCATTCCCTACCCCCCTCAGTGAGGACTAAGCAACCTCTGTGGGCACAGAAGACTGAGAGGCTGTGGGTGGGGCTGGAGTGGGGGAGAAAACTGGCATGGTAGTGGTGGTGGTGGTAATGGAGTGGAGCAGCTGGAAAGTTGAACAGAAGCACCATACGCTGCAACTTTTAATTGCAGGGTCTTAGCGGTAAATATACTAACATCAATAGCAGTAACTCTTTTTACTGCCATTTTTTCCACCAGCTAAAATTAAATAGCACAATAAGAACGATGAACAAACATTAATCTGTTGATGTTCTGATATGAAAAGACAACATAATACATACACAAAATCACTTTCTCATTCACAAGAGCCATATGCATCTGTTGCTTATTTCAAATGATTACTATTTTGTATGTCAGAAGCTTTGGAATCCAGTGACACATATTTTTCTCTGTGATCAAAATATGACTACAACCTCCCTTTGCAAAATCTGGAAAAGAAACTGAAGGTTCACAAATGTTCAGTACATCTGTGCATCCGCCTCTCCAAAATCAGCATCCATATTTTAAAACCACTACATATAAAGCATTCAAACTGTCCTGAAGCTCAGGAATGGCAAAATATCATGTTGGAACCTTCTCATGGGCTGCCTGGAAGTTCAGCTTGTAAAAAGATGTCACTGATCGATACACAAGAGCTGAAATTAGGTGTATTTCCAACATATGCCAGAATATTTGATACCCATCCCCGCTATAATTCAAGAACTGTTAGTCTGTACATTAGTATAAGACTATATTTTGTGGCTATAAAGTACAGAATGGGCCTATCCATAACATGGTCAGAACGGAACAGAAAGTTTAAGTTTTTGAGAAATCAACTCCATTAGAGAAAAACCAACAAAATAACAACAAACACAATCAGAAATACATTGCTAAAAATTCCTACAGAGCTTGGCTGAAGCAATGTACTCAAACTATAGTGAAATACACAAAATAGAGGCAATCATGAACCATGACCACAAACATGAGTAACAAAGACAAGTGGATGGGGAGAGGAATTTGTTCAGTCTGTGTTTCACAGTAGACCAATCCAATCTGAAGTTCCCAAACTTGCTTGCAGATCACAATGCAACTATCAGTTGGATTATACACTTCTCTGGATTTTGTGATATAGATTTGGTTCCCAAAAGTGCACAGAAAAATACATATTTTTACATTTGTAAAGTGTACAAAATGTGTATTTTAGGGGGAAATGGACTGGAAAGCATTGAAATGCATTGAAAAATGCACACTTTATAGAAATGTTCTATAGCCTTGGGTCCCCAGATGTTGGTGGACTACAACTCCCATCATCCCTGACCATTTGCTAAGGTGGCTGGGGATTATGAGAGTTGTAGTCCAACAACACCTGGGGTCCCAAGGTTAAAAAACACTGTTTTATGGGAAGAGTGAGTACAAAACGCATACAAAATGTGTACAATTTACACATTTTTGTGCATTCTTTAGGGATAGAATAAACCTATGAACAAAGGAACCTGCACTAGCATATTAGGTTGGTTCATCCATTCCTATGACCCACATCTGTTTAGTAGCAATGCTTGTGCTGCAGTGATGCAGGGGATCAGAAATATATACCAGCTAGAATCCCCTCATCTACATAGACATTAAAGGGAGAGGAGCCCTGATGCTCAAAGGCCAGCTATCCCTGCTATAAGAGAACTTAATTTATTAAGCGTTCTGTGGTCTTTAGTGCTCCAGAATGATCTATATATCTTGTTATTAAAGGACACAATTTATCTTGCTCCAGCATGGCTGGTAGCCATAAAACTTGACACAATGTTGCTGCAAGGGTAGTTTCAATATCTTGTTGAAAGTATTTGCTAGGAGGCAGGAAAACTATAAAATAAAAACGGTCGCATATCCCATTGCTGAATCTTATCTCCAAAGGCTTTTGCTTTGCTGTCAGAGCTATTGCCGCACTCTGCCGAAAACTCATCCTCTTTCTTTAATGCAGCAATCCAGAGTCAATTTCCGACTGTTTTTCTCCTTTGCTCCAGAGAGCTGTAAAAGGTGCACTCACTTTCTGCACTGCAGCATCTTGTACATGTATTGCACCAGCCCATAGCATAAAGTTCAATAAATAATTATATAATTTAAATGCAAAACACAGCATAAAACCAAAACATAAATACATCAAGAAAACTAGTGGCAGCCCCTAAGTTAAAACAGAGTTAAAGCCATTTGCTCTTGAGAAACCTTCCTTCTGCCCTCTCCCCTCATATGCTCAGCTTCAAGGATTTAATTATATATGTAAGGACGTCCCATGTGGGAACTACCATGCACTTATTTGGGCCAAACTCAGCATTCCAAGGGATGTGTGGTTGCTGGTACTGCTGCTGCAAGCTGCTGCAGCCATGTATCTCCTCCCTAGGCCACCCTGGTAATGTCCACTGCAGGATTCTTCAACCTTGGGTCTCCAGATGTTGATGAACTACAGCTCCCACCATCCCTGACTATTGGCTCTGCTGGCTGGGAATGATGGGTGGTTGTAGTCCAACCACTTCTGGAGTCCCAAGGTTGAAGAACACTGCTCTGCTGAAAGAAGATGTGCAACCTGACACCACCACTCTCTAGTTAAGAACAGAAGAACATAGCATAAGAAGAGCCCTGTTGGATCAGCCCACAAGCAGGACGCAAGCTCAATAGCCCACTTCTGCTCATGTCCCTCAGGAATTTGCATTCATAGTTATCCTGTCTCTGATGTTGGAGGTAATATATAGCTGTCTTGACTAACCACCATTGATAGGCTTCTCTTCCATGAATTTGTCTAATCCCCTTTTAAAGCCAGCAAGATTGGGTGGGCATCCCGGCATCTTGTGGAAAGGAATTCCATTTTTAACCATGCACTGTATGAAGAAGTCCATCTTTCTATCTGCTCTGAACCTTGCAACACTGAACTTGTTTTGATGACCCCAGGTTCTAGTGTTATGAGAGAGGGAGAAAAACCTCTCTATCCACATTATTTGCCCTTTTTTTGGTAAACTAAATCCCCAGACATTGTAATCTTTCTGCTCCAGCCCCTGATCATTTTGGTTGCCCTTTTCTGCACCTTTCCCAGTACTACTATATCCTTTTGCTGGTTAGTCACAGCCAGCTCAGATCTCATCAGCATATATGTAAAATTAGGATATTTTGCTCCAATGTGCATCTATTTATGCCAGCCATGGAAAACATCCAGCTCATGGGCCTAATTGGGTCTGGCACAGATCTCAGTTTGGCTTGCTAGCCCATTCCCCACAAACCTAGCCCACCTGTCCCACAACGGATGCCATGGTCCTAACATCCTCCTCTGTGATGGCTATTAGCTTTACAAAATAAAACAAAAACAACCACAACCACAGTCACATCTAGTTTGGTCCTTAAATAACAGTTGTCTGTTTCTGACTCCTGCCAGAATTGAAAGCAGTTCCTTCTTACTCTGAGGATATGGGCTTCTTTCATGCTTTTTTGTGTTACCCATTATTGCTTAACTCTCCTTTTGAAATCTAGCAGACAGTGCAATACTAGTCATGTCTACTCAGAAGTAAGTCCTACTTAGTTCAATGGGGTTTACTCCCAAGTAAGTGGGGTAAGGGTTATTCTGAAAAGCAGCAGATGAATTATTTTTGAATTATACCACTGCAGAGTGCAGATAGAGGCTCACATGAGCATATACTCCTCCCTATATGTCTTCCATATAGAAAACAAGCATGTAAGGGAGAAGGAAACTCTACTACTTGGCATATCATTTTCTTTATATGTAATTTTTTTTAAAATGGAGGCTCATACAGTCATGTAAGCTCTTACCTGCAGTTTGAAGTAGTATGGCCCAGAAATAGGATTGCTCCCTCATCTGGAGTTTGTGAGAACTAAAAATCTTAATGTTGGTTGGATCGTGTTCTGCTTGTCACAGGCACATGTGACCTCTTGGATTATACCAGGTGTGGGGAACATTTGGCCTTCCAGATGTTGCTGAACTACAACTCCCATCATCCCTGGTCATTGGCCATGCTTGTTAGGGCTGATGGGAGTTGTAGTTCAGCAACATCTGGAGGGCCAAATGTTCCCCACCCCTGGATTATATAAAGATGAATATGCAGGGGTGTTTTCTGTTTTTCCCCTTCTCTTAAGTCTGAAGCAGCCCTTGGACAAGTTCATACCAACTGTGACCAAAGGAGAAACAAGTTCAGCCTTACACAAAATAGTAGTAGTAGTAATATACAGTTTCCTATTTATTATTGATTTGTGTCCCAGTTAAAGCTCAGAGTAAGAGAATGAAATGAAGCAGAATCAGGCAGAATGAAACCAAAATGCCTTCTTGCATCCTGGGCTGAGGTCCCATTGTTCTCAATTGTCATCATTAGTCATGCTGCTTTGTAACAAACCAGAACATCACTGACAAATCAGGATGTGATGGGTGATAACAATGATTCACCAGAGTAGGAGAATTCACAGGAGATTTGGTTTTATTTTGAGCAATGAAGTTGGGGAAGAAATATTAATTTAACACAATTCTTTAAAATGTCACCTCTTGGGGATTGCCTGAGATGACAGTGTATATTCATCCAAGTCCAAGAATACGCTGTATATTCATGGTGGTGATATAACTGATGGGAGAAATTGGGTTAAATTCATATATAGTCATTCCCATCTGAACATGACAATGATGTGCCTGAAGTGAGGTCATTCATGACCTGGTGATCTAATGCTTTTCTTCTGCCTCAATTTCTGCACTTGTTTCAGTGTGGCTCCTTTGGTATAAGTGGATTTTTTTTTAAGTTCACACCAAATTTCCCAGTGGTGTGGAAGTTCCAGGGTTGCAGTGCTTATCTAGGTTTGGTTTCCCTTGGAGGAAGAGAACACCAGAGACTTACAGTGTTTTTTCAGCATTTGAGTTGATTTACAAATATACAGGTTGAGCAGAGGTAGGGGCATTGCTTCACATTTTGATGGCAACAACATCAACAATCACTGGTCCCAGGTCCAATCTCCAGGAAGAGGCACCCTTGCATTCTCAGATGTTGTTAGATTTCAAAAAATTCAGCTCAGCCCTCTCTATCTTTTTCTCTGTATCCAAAAGCTAACTGAAACTGAAGTTTGTGGATGGTGGGAGGAAGGTAGCAAAGAGCAAATCTGTCAATTTGGTTTTTTCCTCCAGTTTCTCATTTTATCCAGTCTTAAGTTCAGTTCTCCACATTTCCACATCAGTTTCTGAAGTTTTTTTTTAAATGTTCTCATGAAAATTAATCAGCATTAGAATTTCTCCTAATATACACATTTTTGTATGCAGTTTGCCTAACATACACATTTCTGCAAGGTGATTTTCCTTATTGCATTTTTGTACATTCTTTTCACTAATATATACATTTTATGCACACTTTACCTTAGTATATGCAGTTTTATACACATGACTACTTGGCTGGGGATCTGCATTATAAAATATTAGATTGGGTTGCCAGGTTCAGGGCCTGATCCTGATTGTGTATCTTTAGGAGAAGAGAAAGTCAGCCAAGTGCAGGTGTTCTTGCAACACTGTAATGGGAAAAACCACAAGGTGGAATTCTCCCCTCCCCCTGCACAACTTTTAAAGACACAGAAGACCTCATGGGTTCCAGGCCCGGCCTCCAAGAGGTCTTATGTATCTTTAAAAGTTGTGCAGGGGGCAGGGAGAATTCCACCTTGTGGTTTTTCCCATTACAGTGTTGCAAGAACACCTGCACTTGGCTGACTTTCCCTTCTCCAAAGATATAGGATCAGTCTCAGGCCCTGAACCTGGCAACCCTATTAGAGAAGTGTGAATTTCAAAGGAGAGCTGTGTTTTGGTTTGCTTATTGTTTTGGAAAGTGAGAATTTGGTTCCCCTTTAAGTGAGAATTTGTCCCCCCATCCCTGACTGAGAGTGTGGGGGAGGGACATATAATTTGCACAGGGACCAGAGGCATTTCTTGTTTGTTCTGTATGAATAAGATAGATCATTTTGAACCTCTGTGTGATAATACAACAACAACAGCGGCAGCAGCAATGTGAGCTGCCATTTTCTCCACCAGCATTCACAGCTGCCTTCCCCAGCTGGGTCCCTCTCCTTCTAAGGTGGTGACTTACGCAGCTTAAAAAAATTAAACCAAACACAGATTTTACATAAAATTTGGATATGCCAATTTCCATGTATAGCTGCAAATTCAGAAATGTTGGTTATAGTTTAAATAGAAATGCAATTTGTCTCACCACCATCGTGGGGAAGACTGAGAGTAAGTGACAGGCCTACCTGCTAACTCCTGAAGGACAATTTCAAGGTCCCTCTTGCTCTCCTTTCTCATGGTTCTTTAAATGGGACTTAGACCAGACAGTCTTTCAAATCTACAAATAGAGGACTATCCTCTAAGTATGGCACATATCCACCCAGTCCCCCCCCCATTAGGCTATCAAAACCCACTGCCCTGTGAGGAAGAACAGCAGAGTCCTCTGGGGTCCCCACAGCCTTTCCTGCTGTGGTGGGAGTGAGAAGATGACGGCAGATTCCAGCTACAGCCCAGAAGGCCAGCTAATGTTTGGCTGCATTATAGCCATTTCCAGGAAGGTTGGGATGGAAGGCTATTTATTGGAAGCCTGTGAGCAGTCTGCTTCAGGAGGTCCATCTGCTCTGGGGGTGGTGATGGTGTCATCTGGACCCCACCCAGCTTTACTTCCCATGTAGGGACTGATGAAACATAGGCAAATGTGCTCAACCTGCAAAGGCTGAGGGCCTTATGACCCAGCATAAGGTCAACCTCAGGCTGCATTGCAGCCACTTCTGATAAGGTGTTTCAGTTGTTGGGAGCTCAATGAACTATGTAACTAAGAACTAGTGCCTGAGTTTGATTTTTTTCTTTCTGCCTCCTAATCCCTTTTCCTGTTGTGTCATTTCTCTTAAGATTATAAACTTGAGGATTGTTTTATTACTGATCTCTGTTAGTCACTCTGGGAGCCTTTTTGAGATGAATGGGGTAAAAATGCTTTACATAAATTAATTAAACTATGAAACTAAAACAAAGAGCTCCCAAAGCATTTTAAAAAATCACAAATATACTCAGCCCCAGACAAAATCTTTATTTATAAATGTATTCAGTTACAAACACTGTCTCCAAGTACAAAAATACACATAAAACACCAACAACAGTAAAAATATCATACTCAACTATGATTTTCTAGTGATTGAATCTTTAAACTTGGAAGTAGTGTTTTTGAGGGAATAAAATTGCAACTGATTTCTTCAATGCATCTTTGTTTTTAGTTCCATCCCCACTTTGTTGTTGTTGTTATGTGTCTTCAAGTCGATTACGACTTATGGCGACCCTATGAATCAGTGACCTCCAAGAGCATCTGTCATGAACCACCCTGTTCAGATCTTGTAAATTCAGGTCTGTGGCTTCCTTTATGGAATCAATCTATCTCTTGTATGGCCTTCCTCTTTTTCTACTCCTTGCTGTTTTCCCCAGAATTATTGTCTTTTCTAGTGAATCATGTCTTCTCATGATGCGTCCAAAGTATGATAACCTCAGTTTCATCATTTTAGCTTCTAGTGACAGTTCTAGTTTAATTTGTTCTAACACCCAATTATTTGTCTTTTTCGCAGTCCATGTTATGCGCAAAGCTCTCCTCCAGCACCACATTTCAAGTGAGTTGATTTTTCTCTTATCCGCCTTTTTCACTGTCCAACGTTCACATCCATACATAGAGATTGGGAATACCATGGCCTGAATGATCCTGACTTTGGTGTTCAGTGATACATCTTTGCATTTGAGGACCTTTTCTAGTTCTCTCACAGCTGCCCTACCCAGTCCTAGCCTTCTTCTGATTTCTTGACTATTGTCTCCATTTTGGTTAATGACTGTGCTGAGGTATTGATAATCCTTGACAAGTTCAATGTCCTCATTTGTCAACTTTAAAGTTACATAAATCTTCTGTTGTCATTACTTTAGTCTTTTTGATGTTCAGCTGTAGTCCTGCTTTTGTGCTTTCCTCTTTAACTTTCATCAGCATTCGTTTCAAATCATTACTGGTTTCTGCTAAGAGTATGGTATCGTCTGGATATCTTAAATTATTGATGTTTCTCCCTCCAATTTTCACATCTCCTTCATCTTGGTCCAATCCCGCTTTCCGTATGATATGGTCTGCGTACAGATTAAACAAATAGGGTGATAAAATACACCCCTGTCTCACACCCTTTCTGATGGGGAACCAATTGGTTTCTCCATATTCTGTCCTTACAGTAGCCTCTTGTCCAGAGTATAGGTTGCGCATCAGGACAATCAGATGCTGTGGCACCCCCATTTCTTTTAAAGCATTCCATAATTTTTCATGATCTACACAGTCAAAGGCTTTGCTGTAGTCTATAAAGCACAGGGTGATTTTCTTCTGAAATTCCTTGGTCCGTTCCATTATCCAACGCATGTTTGCAATATGATCTCTGGTACCTCTTCCCTTTCTAAATCCAGCTTGGACATCTGGCATTTCTTGCTCCATATATGGTAAGAGCCTTTGTTGTAGAATCTTGAGCATTACTTTACTTGCATGGGATATTAAGGCAATAGTGAGTGCCTTCTGACCTGGGGGTCTCATCTTCCAGCACTATCTCATGTTGCATTTTGGATACTCTGTTCATAGGGTTTTCGTGGTAAGAGGTATTCAGAGGTGGTTTACCATTGCCTTCCTCTGAGTTTGGATGTATCTTAGTCTAGTGTCTCAGCTTTGACCATTCTGCCATGGGTGCCCCTGCTAGGAGTCTAGCCTCTTGGTCTAGACTCCTGATGGCATTGCTCTCAGCTTCTTCAACACTCTCAAACCCCCTCACCACATTAAGGTGTGCATCCTAAAGGGGGGATTTTATTTATTTTTCCAACTGGATTCTGTTGTGAGTGTCTAATATTGTCATTTTACAGATAGAAGAAATGAGTGACTCACCAGGGCCTCTTAATGGCCCATGGTTGAAGGAGGATACATTACTCACATGTCCAAATCCCACACCCTGCCTGTCCCCTGGGCTATTTTGACAGCCTCCTGGCTTGGGGCACACTGGCTGTTCTACTTATCTCCACTTGTGGTTGTTCACCATTTCCTTATCCATCTTGCTTACTCCATTTTATTGAATTGTTTACAGTGGCAGGGATTACGTGGAACAATGTGTGTGGGGCTAGTTTTAAAATGAATGAAACGGTTCTTTTGAAACAGTTGATATTCTTTTCCCCATCAACATATGTGCCACTAGAGGCCGCCACACACCCATTTAATTTAAGCATGTGTGAAGCTTTCAGCAGCACTAAAATAGTTTTGAGTGTAATCCACATGAACCAGACGCATTCAGAATGCACTGATCACACTAACTGTAGCATCTTATCTTGTGACCAACTGGTTTTTTTCAGGGTGCTTTCACACTGCAGTTTATTCCATTATTCTGAGAGTTTCTTACCTGTTAATTTCCGCATTATATTTGACCTTTCACACGACGCACAAGGTAGCTTCGGAATTCTGGTGGAATCTAGTGGAAGTTTAGCGCTAATTTCAGTGACAAATGATACCACAAATAATCCGTTAGCAAGGCTGGGAATACCGAACATCACGGGAGTTTTCCGCTAGTTATTGCCTCTCACGTGACAGGCATCGTAGCATGCAATGTGGAACAGAGGGGGAAAATGAGCAGGAGCTGCCTTAAAACAGAGGGGGCAAATTAGCAGGAGCCACCTTAAACAGAGGGGGGAAATGAGGACTGGGATCAAAAAAGAGTGAAGGGAGGTGCGTTATCAGGTTGTCCAGTTCAGAGCGAGAACCACCAGTTGAAGACGAGGGTACAATCAATTCTTGTTTTATTAAAGTAATGGATACATCAAGCTGTGCACCTCATAGAAACCCCTATGCTAACTCACTACAATCTCTAACTGCACTCTAGACATGCTCTGCAACTTGTGAGGAAAGTTGACTCAGCGCCCACTTCCGGGCGCGGTAGCCTCAAATAGGAGACGTCTTGGGGCGTAACCTCTCACTCTGTCGCACACACGTCCCCTTCTGCCCTGTCCGCTTCTCCTGACATCGTGAGCGTGGTGAGGGGTGGGCGAGCCTCCGAGGGTTCATCGGAAAGCACAGGTTCCTGATCGGCAGGTGGGAGAGCGGAGGGCAGGGAAGCGTCGGGCGTTTCTAAGATACTGCTTGGTGAAGGAGGAGTGTCTGCTCTCTCAGGAGCATCCCCCAACAGTCCCGTGGGACTGCTGGGGGGCTGAGCGCTGTCCCATTGTGGGGCAGGACCAGCCATGGGAACTGGCGGGGCGGGCGACTTGCTCTCTTCCCCAAGGTCAGGGTTAGACTCAACAACAGCTGGATCGTCCATGCTCCCTAACGGCTGAGGCTTCTGAACCTCATGCCTTCCCCCTCCTTCCTCGGGAAGGAGGCTGGGTCCGTCACCCCTGGGCTCAACATCATCCCTCCCTCCATGTATCCCCTCCCCCCAACCCCTTGGTCAGCGTTTCTCTGGATAAGCCTCATGGAAGACTCTCACCAACTCTGGTGCATGCACGTCCTCCACTGACTCCCACCAACGTTCAGTCTAATCATACCCTTTCCAATGAATCAGATATTGGAGGTGCCCTCTGCGCTTCCACGAGTCCAATATCTGTTCTACCTCGTATTCCTCCTCTCCATTGACTATGAGAGGAGGGGCCGGCTCCAACTGTGGCCGGTGAGGGTCGGGGGAAGCTTCCAGCATCAACAGTGCCTGGTGGAACACTGGATGCATCTTGAAAGTGGGGGGTAACTTGAGTCTATAAGCCACTGGGTTGATTTGCGCTTCCACCTCGAACGGACCCACTGTCCGGTCTTGTAACTTCCAGCAACAGCCGGCCATGGGCAAGTAGCGCATGGACAACCACACCTTGTCTCCCACCTGCATGGTGCGACCCTCTTGCTGATGCTGGTCTGCAGCTCGCTTATAAGCCGCCTTGGCACGCTCCAACTGCTCTTTTAGCAACTGCTGCATGGCTTGAAGTTCCTGCATAAATTCCTCAGCTGCTGGGACAGAGGGACTGTGTTGGAGGTTCGGAAAAGCTCTAGGACGATATCCTAGGTTAGCAGAGAAAGGGGTCTGTTGTGTGTGCAAATGCATTGCATTGTTATAGGCAAATTCAGCTAGAGGCAAATAGGACATCCAATAATCTTGCTGGTTCCCCACGTAGCACTGTAAATACTGCTCCAAAACAGCGTTCACCCTTTCCGACTGCCCATCTGTTTGGGGGTGATGCACAGACTACTGATGATTAGGTATGGGGCCAAAATTCAATTCAGTTTGCATTTAAAGGTGACTCTATCAAATCCACACTTTCTGAAACAATATGAGTACCGAAACTCAGCCACATTTTGAAATGTGCACTTATCCAAAGTAGTTCCCCAACCAAACAAAATGCATATATTAAAGGGGGGAAAAAGGTAAAGGTGTCCCCGCACTTATAGTGTGAGTCGTTTCCGACTCTTAGGGTGACATCTTGCGATGTTTACTAGGCAGACCGTATATATGGGGTGGGATTGCCAGTTCCTTCCCGAGGAAAAGTGGAAAAGGAAAGTGTGCATAAAATGACTATATTTGTGAAATTAATATACACAAATGCATTCTATAATGATAAATTGGTTCCAAAAATCTGTACATCAGTCAAAACTGCATACAAAAGTATGTTTAGGAGAAAAATTCACACGAAAGTCCTGAAGAATCTTCATGAGGATTTTTTTTAATTGTAAGCTGCAGCAGAACTGAATTTAGGAAAAATGAAAAACGGAAAGAGCCAAAATGGACAGATCCTTCCATCTCTAACTTTAGCACAGCACAACCTGGGGAGCAGGATTTAAAGCCGAGGAATGGTGGGTGGAAGAGAGAGCTGAAACTTTATCCTGTGCCACAATCCTTGCCACCTACCACAAACTTGGTTTTTCCTGGCCCAGCACACTCCTGGATTTGGAGCCCAAAGGAGAACATTTCTGTGTGGTGGATAGTGGGAGAAGGGAATTAGAGAAAGGATTCAGAACCCCTTTCCTGTCCCCCACCCCCACTTAAAATCACCCCGACCATCACTTCTGTTATGGTATAAGCGGGTTTTTCTTTGCTGTGCATGTATGGGAGGATGTGGGTTGGGGTGAGACGTTGAGTCAAATCTTCTTTTGTTTCCCATGTGAGACACAGAATTCTGCCATTTTCCAGAATTCCTGATTATTATTATTGGCTGCTGAACTTTTGATAAAGTTTTGTGTTTATCTGTTTGTTTTTGATTACGGTTTTACCTACATTTAGTTTAGCAGGAACCAGGGTGATGTAGCAGGTCATGAGAAGTTTACACCGTGGAGGGCGTAATTCAGTCACAACAGGGTAATTATTAATGGCAATGTATCGGTTTGAGAAGGGGGAGAGCTAGCTTCACTTCAGGGTCATAGTTGGGTCCGGTATTAATTACTATATTTTGAAATGAATCAGGGGATGGAGATGAGGGGGGAAGGCTTCATTTCCCTGGCGAAACTAAGCTGGAAGGATAACATAGCAGATCTTTTAGGGTGAGAATTAAGACTGAAATGAAGCTGCAGAGAGACCAGCTGCCACTACTATGATGAGGTTCAGTGAGGATGAAAGCTATGTGAGCTGGAGGGTAGAACAGAGCAACACATCATAGTGGTAACATGGAAGCTGATTGTTGGATTTGGTGGAGTGCTGTACATAGTGCTCCACAAGACCTGATGATCAGCTGATTGTCAGGTCTGGAGGAGGACTATGCATGGGATTTTGCAGGCTGTGCCTTTGCCCACATGGCTTGATTTCCAACTGTGTGAGCAAAAGCAAGTCACCTGATGTCATTGGGACATCAGGCAATTGACAGGTAGCTGACCCCACCCATCTGTCAAACTTGGCCTGCATGGGTGGGGGAAATAACGATCTGGCCTGTCAGCCAGTTCCAGTTCCCCACCCCTAACATGAGGGTTCTCTTTCTGACTGTACTACAGAATGTCACCTCCCTGATTAATAGAGACAATAACAACATTGTTCTGTTACAAGAAGGGACTATATTAGTTATTGGGTGCAATTCAGAGTCCTTAAACCCAACATGACTTTAGGAGTGAACATAAAGACCTGGCTGCTTATATGATCATGGATAGCTGGACTTCTCTATGCAAAACATTGACAGTCACGTGTATTACCTTTGATTACCTTTGATAAATTATGGGATTATGCTTTGCTGGCATAATTAAAATATTAAATTAAAACATGCAAACTTACACAATGGGCTGGTTTGCACGTCATGGGAAGCCAAACTATGACTTACTGGGATTGCACAAATGTGTAGGCTCCTGGAGAGGATCTCACACCTGAATTGCTGTCTCCACTCCTTTTTGCTCAGTGCGATGATGTAGCAGCTAAGCCAAGATTTGGCAACATGTTGCCTGAACTTGGCTACAGCCGATGCTTAAGGAGAGAGCTTAACCGTGACCCTGGGTCTGAATGACACGTTAAACCAGACCGTGGCTTAGCTGCTGTGCCACAATGAGCTAGAAGGACCAGGGAGGTTCTGGTGGCTGTGTTCTCCTACCCAGGAGCCCACACGTTCACACAGTCATGCAAAGCCATGGTTTGGCTTAGAACGTGGCCAATGTGCAAATAAAGAAAGAGTCAGACTGAACTATGGGAAAGTGTCCAAATTATAAAGAGCTGGGTCTCATGCAGGCTTGTCACATTTTCGGTCTTGAAAAGTTTTCTCCCTAAGATATCAAAGTAACCATTTCCAGAGGAAATTAGCTATGCTAGTCTGTTGCGACCAAACAACAAAGAGACATGTGGCATCTCAAAGATTAACAAATTTATTATGGCATAAGCCAGCCTTTCCCAACCATTGTGCCTCCAGATGTTGTTGGACCACAACTCCCATCAGCCTCAGCCAACATTCCCAATGGTCAGGAAAGATGGGAGTTGTGGTCCAACAACATCTGGAGGCACATTGGTTGGGAAAGGCTGGCATAAGCTGTCTATATCCATCCATCCATCCCTATATGCATTTCCTTTCCTTCTGACTACACAGTTTATGATCCCCTACTCTAAACCATATGTGTGTGTATCCATAACTCAGAATACTTCCTGCATCTGAAGAAGAGGACTGTGGTCCATGGAAGCTTATGCCACAATAACCATGTTCTGTTGTTTAAGGTGCATAGGTAACTCTCAGTGGGCAAGGAAATGTATTTTCTCCTTTTTCTTGTCTTTTCCCCCACTCTTCATCACTCATTACTTCATCACAGCTGTTCAAGGGTTTGAGCCCTGGCATTAAAAACTAGTTCTGGGGCTGACTCTTTGCTCAAATTAAGCCCTAGTAACTGTTCCAGGGAAGATGAAACCATTAGCTAAATGAATGTTGAAAGTCTATCCCACCCCCATCAGGGGCTGACCTACCCTGATGATACTTACTCTGTGATCAGTTTGCATTGCTGACCCCAATCCATGGTCAAGTAACAGATTTTAGTTTCTAGCACCGATAACATGACACTGGTAGGCATAATACCAGCTAGTGGAGGGGAAGTGAGGGATGGAGGAGTGCTGTTAGATTGACTTGCCTTTGCAGCCCATCACTGTAGTCCTGGTCCTAAAAAGCCTTTGCACACCAAGTAGTCAAACGACAAGCTGCTGTTCCAAAGCAATGCCTCCCACCAAAATTTCTTTCTTTTTTTGCACGTAACAATGAACATATTTAAATGAAGACTAAAGTTATAATATTTACCTTGCCAGGGGAGGGGGAATCTAGGCAATGAAACAAAGAGTCCTGAGCAAGCCTATGCCCAAAGACTTCAGCGTACATGCAAGAGAAAATCCCATCTGTTTTCCAAGGTTTGATTAAATCCAATGTTGTTGACTATAGTATGACATCATGCAGTTTTCCAAATAATTCCACAAAAGTCACTAGACCACAATAGTTTCACTTTCTGAAACAATACACAAACAGAAACAGTCATCCTTCTAAATTCGCACTTCTGTTTTTTCAACTAACTTTTTATTAAGTTTTCTCCACAAATAATATTACATTTTAAACATTCAAAACCTTCCCTCCCTTCCCCACCTTAGGTGAAATTACATTTTTCATCAAATATAGCAGTGAAAATACAAATGCAGAGCCAAGATTATAAAACCAAAACATCAATCTCAGAACTTTGAAATAATATTTTAACCTTCCAGGAAAGATCTTATATACTATATACAACCAAAGATTCAAAAGGGGGAAAAAAGAAAAAAAACCCAATACATCCAGAGTTGGGCTACGGCTGCCAGTAGAGTTTGGCTGTGATCCATTATATTAACAAATTATATAAATCTCCATCACATAACACCAAACTATCTTCCTTTTTTTACTCCAGAAACCACTTTCACTTTTTGAGCACTTCAGTGTGGTGTAGTGGTTAAGGTGCTGGACTACGACCTGGGAGACCAGGGTTCGGATCCCCACATAGCCATGAAGCTCACTGGGTGATCTTGGGCCAGTCACTGCCTCTCAGCCTCAGGAAAACCCTATTCAGAGGGTCGCCATAAGTTGGAATTGACTTGAAGGCAGTACATTTACATTTTTATGAATTTTGAAAGCAGTTCTCCAGCCACGTAACATGTACAAAAATGCATGTACTTGGTTAAAAGTCTGCACATAAATGCATATATTCATGAAAATAAGATAGAAAAATGCACAGTATTAGGGAAATTGCATTGCAAAAATGTGTGTATTAGGCAAAACTGCATACAAAACTGTTTATTAGGAGAAATGTGCACTAAAATGCTGATGAATTTTATTTAAAAAATTCAGACACCAATTCCTGCCTTCATCTATCCAACCCCCTTTATCCTGCTGCATGATAAAGACATTAACTCAGTGTTAGTATCTGGTGTCCTCCAAAGGTTTTGGACTGCAACTTCCTTCAGCTCCAGTCAGCACAGCCAATGGTCAGGAGTGATGGGAGTTGTAGTCCAAAACATCTGAAGAGCATCAAATACCTTTAACTGCTTAAAGATATATCAAGCGCCAACTCTTGAGGCAAATGCAGGGATCTCTCTTTAGCAGGATCTGAATGAAAGTCTATTGTACAGAATTATCTCTCTTGGATTCCCCATAGCTTGCTGCTAAACTGAAATTCCCTGTGCTTTTCACACCATTCTGTGGTGGACTGGTAGGAAAAGTGAAATCCACAACCTAAACCTGCAAGCAGAAACAGCCCGTTGTCTTTTCCTTGTATATGATGGAAGGGCACCCTTTCTGCTCTAGAAGAGACCATTTGCTCGAGAGAGCACTGGGCTTTAGAAACTGTGGGATCTACTTAATTTTTCCAGGCCTGAATAAAACAGAAAAAATATATATATTTGGGATCCAATATTTGCAACACAGTCCCCAAATCATCTGGTAAATACTACAGCCCTCTCACAATCCTTCCATATGAATATGAACACTGTTTAAAAAGTTAGTTTATGAGCACAAAATGCTACACTGGAGATGGTGCAAAATAGTACTGTGTGGGGTGGACTGAATGAACAGCATACGTTGGCAAACCACGCTGCTGTTCTCAGTACACTATCTCTCAAGACATTGCGATCTGACCAGTGGAAAAACAGGATGTGGTTAACTTTATGGCTGTAAACGATACTGACATCTGTAGTGGTTAAATAACTGCCTGCATATTGCCACGTAGATAATGCTGTTGTACTATGTATGTACGTGATGTTATACAATAGTTAAAGGTCATAGGCTGTTTATGGAGAGAAAATAATCCACGCCTCCAAGCGGAGGTAAAATAAAAGCGGAGACGAGAATTACGAGGGGGGCTCCGAAATTGAACTCTGGTCTCACCGTGTCTCACTGTGTCGTGATATCTACATCTGGTGACCCCGACGTGATTCAGAACAAACACCCTCGTACCCACTGGCAGGATCAGCCAACGGTGCACCTCAGCGTACAGCTCCCATTCGTGAGTATGGGGGGGGAATTGTCAGCTCAGCAGAAGGTTCATGCACAAGAGCTACAAAAAATTTTAAAACAGGATACCTCAGCTTTTATAAGTCGTTCTCACATTGAATCATTGTTAAAAACAATTCAATGTCAATGTCCATGGTATCCAGAGCAAGGATCACTACGTCAGTCAGATTGGATAAAGATAGGGAGAAAATTACATGAAGAACCAAGAGCACCTATTCACCATCTCTTATTATGGCAAAAGTGTGCTGAGGCCATTAGTCATTTAGGGATAAAAGAGACATCGCTGTTTGCCAATTCTGACCAGAAAACTCCTCTTTATCCCCAACTTTCTTTACCTACACCTGAAAAGGATATTGAGAAATTTGTAAATGCTCCTCCATATAGCCCTCCAGTCCAACAAGAACAGGTTACTGGGAAGGTTAAAGCAGCCATAGCTCAGGCTGCAGCCTCAGGATTATTATCTATGGAAGAAATGGGAGACTGGGAGGGTACAATTTCAGCTTTTCCCGTTACATATCAGCCAGATCCTAATAATGCTAATAATCGCATAGCAACTTGGACAGCTCTTCCGTTTTCTGTTATTAGAGAAATAAATAAGGCAGTAAGAGAATATGGGATTACGGCTAATTATGTACAAGGGATGTTGGAAGGAGTAGCTACTGGATATAACATGATCCCTCAAGATTGGAAGGATCTCTTTAGGATGATTTTGACTCCTTCGCAATATGTAGTTTGGGACCAAGAATTTAGACATGCTGCTATAGCAGCTGGGGATGCTAATATCATTCCCGAGCAAATTTATGGGTCAGGTAATTTTGCTACCATAGCACAACAAGGGGTATTGCCTGAAGCCGCATTTCATCGAACTGCTGAGTGTATACAGAAAGCATTTAAAAAGGTGCCTGCTGGGAAAGAACCCTTACGTTCTTTTACGAATGTACGGCAGCAAGCAACAGAGCCCTATTTTCAGTTTGTTGACCGTTTGAAAGAGGCTCTGACACGGCAGGTTGATAACCCTCAGGCACAAGGGGAATTATTGTTAAAATTAGCTTACGAGAATTCTAACACAGACTGTAAAAAGATTTTGAAAAACATTATTCATAGACCGCAATATGAATTGGGAGACATGATTCAAGCTTGTGCAGAGGTAGGTACACATGTTCATGCCATGACATTGTTAGCTGGGGCATTAAGACAGGGTAACAAACCTACAGGCAATTGTTTTAATTGTCAAAAGCCTGGTCATTTCAGAAGGGAATGTCGGGCTCCTGGCGGAGGAGCATTTAAAGGTGGGGGCACTGTTACAAACCGGCCAAAGAAAATCTGTCCGAAATGTAAAAAGGGTTATCATTGGGCTAATCAGTGTCGTTCAGCTCCCACTACCAATACCAATGTGTCTTCCCGTCCTATTGAGGGAAACTGAACTTGGGGCAGGCTTCCAGCCCCGAATCTCAAGGAAGTGTACCCACCCCTGCTACTCAAGGAAGCGCTGGAATTGATTTAATACATGCAGAGTCAAAAGATGTTCCTTTGCCTGGAGCAGTTCTTTTAATGCCTACCACACTCACTGGCCCTTTACCAGAAGGCACCGTAGGCCTTGTACTACCGCGATCCTCTGCTTCCAAGAATAATATAATGGTGGTACCTGGTGTTATTGATTCTGATTATCAGGGAATTATTTATATTCAGTATTGGAGTCACCTTCCCCTTCAGTTGAAGAAGGGAGATTCTTTTGCGCAACTATTGTTATTGCCATATCGTCTTTTCACATCGAACACTTCCTCCCAAAAACGTACTGGTGGATTCGGATCTACAAGGACGAAATCGCCGAGTGTGAGTATTTCAGGTAATCCTTTCCATCCACAGGTAGCTGCAGTACTGGCAGAAGTGACCAGGGAGAAACCGGTTCGTAAGTATTGTTTAAACAATGTTATTTTTGAAGGTATTATAGATTCTGGGGCAGATGTCACAGTAATTGCTGAACATAACTGTCCATCCTCTTGGCCAGTAGAAGTGGCCCCTTCTGTGTGGGGAGTGGGCGGAGCTCAGGATTCAAAACGGAGTAAGGATTGGATACAAGTTGTTGCTCTTGATGGTGATCGTATAGCCCACATTCGCCCTTGTATTTTGGACATTTCAGTAAATCTGTGGGGAAGGGATTTACTGGAGCAATTCCAGACCACCATTGTTATTAATGATTAGCCAACAAAAGGCAGCTCTTCCTTTACAATGGAAGACAGACATACCCATTTGGGTAGAACAATGGCCCTTACCCAAAGAAAAATTAGAAGCTCTGCACCAACTGGTAAAGGAGCAACTGGAAGCTGATCATATAGCAGAAAGTAATAGCCCTTATAACACCCCAGTGTTTGTGATTAAAAAGAAATCTGGAAAGTGGAGGCTCTTACATGATTTACGAGAAATAAATAAATTAATTGTGCCCATGGGTCCGCTACAATGTGGGACGCCTAATCCAAATTTAATTCCATATGACTATTCCTTAGCTATTATAGACCTGAAAGATTGCTTTTTCACAATACCGTTACAAGCGCAAGACGCACCGAAATTTGCGTTTACTGTTCCCGTATATAATAACTCTGGCCCTGCGCAACGATATCAATGGAAAGTGCTACCTCAGGGCATGTTAAATAGTCCAACCCTATGTCAACAGTTTGTAGACATGGCCCTGCGACCCTTTCGGGCTCAATACCCTACATTATTGGTCTACCATTATATGGATGACATCTTGGTGGCTGGGAGAACCCTCCCATCTATGTGGCAACAACACCTTACTGATCATTTGTCACAGTCAGGGTTGCAGATTGCCCCTGAAAAGGTACAACTCAAAGAACCATTTCTGTATTTAGGACATAAATTAATGCAATCCTACTCCACTCCTGTATTGCCCTGTCTTACTTTGTCAATGAAGCCAACTTATGTAGAACTACAACAATTCTTGGGTTCTATTAATTGGATTCGACCATATTGTAAACTTACCACTCAAGACATGGGGCCTTTATTTGAATGTTTAAAACAAGGACGTCAACCTGCAGATATTATTACTTTAACGGAACAGGCAAGGCAATCCCTAGAATTAGTTTCTACAACGTTAAAAGCTATTTGGGTGGATCGACAAATATTGAATAAACCACTGATTTTATTTGTTTTATTTGATGGAAGCCAACTTTTTGCTGCACTCACTCAGGAGTCAGGCTCCAATGCTACACATATAATAGAGTGGCTTTACTTAGCCCATACACCAAAGTCATCTATCACAACTTTGCCAATGCAAGCAGCAGAAATAATCCAAAAAGCACGATTACGATCAAGGCAATTATTAGGTATCGATCCGGTTGAAATTTCGTTGCCTCTTAAACTTTACACATGGGAAAATGCTGTTGCGCTTTCTGATGACCTTCAATGGGCTTTAGTCTCTTATTTGGGCACAATTTCATGTCGTTCCTCATCAGATCCACGGCTTCAAATTACACAAAAAATTCCTATCCAGTTTCAATCTGTAATCAGTTTACAACCCTTACCTGCGGTCACGGTCTATACTGATGGCAGTCCAACTAGAGGGGTTGTTGCATGGCACGAGCAGGGGGTTTGGAAGACAATTTTCACCTTACCCCAAACTTCCGCTCAGAGATCTGAGTTGGCCGCTGTTAGTATGGCGCTGTTGACTTTTGCAGATCAGGAGGTTAACATTATTACCGATAGTCTTTATGTTAAGAATGTTGTACTTGCATTACCCGGTAGTTATGTCTCTCCCATGCTGGACACTAATCTACTTGCTCTTATGCTTACACTTCAAAAACTCATACATACTCGGTCTTGTCGATTTGCTATATTTCATATTCGCAGTCATCAACCTTTCCCAGGATTGTTAACAGAAGGTAATCAATATGCTGATCAGGCTCTTCGTGCCCTCCTTTGCACACCCATAGAAAGTCATGCCCTTCATCATCAAAATGCTAAAGCACTCCAGAAGCAATTCCATCTTACTGCCCAGGAAGCCTCTGCCATTATTCAACAATGTCCCCAATGCACACAGTTAACTCTATCCCCAGAACCAGGAGTGAACCCACGAGGTCTCATAGTTAACCAGTTGTGGCAAATGGATGTTACACATTTTCCTACTTTCTCCCCATGGAAGTATTTGCATGTTACAGTAGATACATATTCCGGATACATATGGGTAACTCCTCAGAAAGGGGAAAAAACTAAGAATGTTATTAATCATGTCATTCGTTCTATTGCCATCATGGGCCAACCTCAGACGATAAAAACTGATAATGGTCCTGCATATGTTTCACAGCAATTTGCACAGTTTTGCACTAAGTGGTCCATTACACATTTGTTTGGTATTCCTTATAATTCTACAGGTCAAGCTGTCGTCGAACGTACCAATCGTACCCTTAAAGAGCATTTGCTTAAACAAAAACAAAAAGGAGGAGTACCACTGGGATTGGCCACCAAAGAGGAGTGGCTGGCACAAGTGTTGTTTACCATTAATCATTTAAATTTGTCTCAATCTCCCAATACTCATTTTTCCTTTTCTACTCGAGCGCAGCGGCATTTTCAGCAGTCGGAGTCTCTACCTGCCCCGCGGGTGCAGTTTCGGCAACTACCAAATCCAGAGTGGAAAGGCCCAGTTCCGCTTATAACGTGGGGTCGAGGTTACGCGGCTGTGTCTACGCCTGACGGTCCTGTGTGGGTACCTGCTAGGTGTATCCGGCCCTGGAAAGACGATGTCCTGGCACGATAATCTTAAGAATCCCATCCCTAATTTTTCTCTGCAACTTCAGGATACTGGGATGTCTTCCAGGAAGCGTGGTCGGAATGTTCCGCAACCTCCCGTGACTTGGGGCCAAATAAAGAACTTAGCAACACAAGCAGAAAAAGCAATGGAACAAGCCGGGGTGGACAAGACAACTGAGAATACCATTCTTGCTTTAATTGCGTCTTTAAATACAAATTCTATTTTTGTACTTTGCATTTGTTGGATTTTAGGAAGCGCTGGGGCTGACAGGTTGGGGCAGGAGTTGGGGATGCGGTTTCAACACAATATCTGGGTTCAGTTAGCAAGAATGACAAATGTGAGTGACTTTTGCATGACTGAACATGTACAGGAAATGGGTATGTTGGGAACATGTTTAATACCCGTATGCAAAGCACCTGGGGATATTGGGAACATTACAGGACTTGGGCGGTTCATGAATACTTCAGAGATTAAATATCATACTGTTTCGAATTGGGGAACTCCAACCTTCCAGCTGCCTGTTAATGCTTTTCAATTATTTACATCACATGTTGCAAATTCCATTAATAATACGTGTGCTCGGATGGTTAATTGTAGTCGACATAAGGTACAGAAGGGATGTCTAAAGGTTGGGAGACCCACATGGAATTGTACACAGCACATTAACATATCCAGTATGTACGGACACATTCCTTTACCAGGTGGATGGTTTTGGACATGTGGAGAAACCACTTTTAATTATGTTCCCGCTAATATTTCTGATACCATCTGTTGCCTGAGTCGACTGGTTCCCATTTTCCTTCATAAAAGGGAGTTGCTAGCCCAACGTAGGAAAAGAGAAGCTGTTGCCATGCCGGCTGATTGTAATGACAAGGTGGAATTGCTTAATAAAGCAGAAAGTGTATCACTAGCCATCTCCCTTGTTGGACTTCCTGCATTGGCAGTAAGTAACAGCAATCAATTACATAAATTAGCCTGTAATTATGTTAAGATGATAAATGCCACCTCTCGAGCCATTGCTTTGTTAAATGAAGAGCAGGGTATATTAAGACAAACTATCTTGGATAATCGTGCAGCTATAGATTACCTGCTATTACAACATCAGTTGGGGTGCGAAACTATAAAGAATATGTGCTGTTTTAATTTAACTGACAACAGTTTTGAAATCAGAACACAGGTAAAAAACTTGAAGGATCTAGCTAATAACATTTTGCAGGACGCCCCTACAACTTGGTGGCAGTGGCTTTGGAGTTGGCTGCCCACTGGATGGCTAAGTCAGATTCTTAGATATGCTATTCTTTTACTCATTTTAAGTATAGGCTTATGCTGTTTTTTACAATACCTTTTCCAGACGTGTACACCTGTTGCTCCGCGACCATTACGTAGTAATTACTTTTTGCTAAAAAATAAAAAAGGGGGAGATGTGGGGTGGACTGAATGAACAGCATACGTTGGCAAACCACGCTGCTGTTCTCAGTACACTATCTCTCAAGACATTGCGATCTGACCAGTGGAAAAACAGGATGTGGTTAACTTTATGGCTGTAAACGATACTGACATCTGTAGTGGTTAAATAACTGCCTGCATATTGCCACGTAGATAATGCTGTTGTACTATGTATGTACGTGATGTTATACAATAGTTAAAGGTCATAGGCTGTTTATGGAGAGAAAATAATCCACGCCTCCAAGCGGAGGTAAAATAAAAGCGGAGACGAGAATTACGAGGGGGGCTCCGAAATTGAACTCTGGTCTCACCGTGTCTCACTGTGTCGTGATATCTACAGTACTGGAAAGAAAAACAATGTTTTGGTGTCTTTATGAATTTCAGGCGCTCAGAGAACACAGATTGCCTCAGTGAATATAATTTGTTGATGTAGTATACATTTATTTATTTTTTACTTATTTTTGCGTTTATATCCCAGCTTTCCTCCAAGGAGCTCAAGGTGGTATACATGGTTCTCACCCTTCCCATTTTATCCTCATAACAATCCCATGAGGTAGATTAGGCTGAGAGACAGTGAAGGCTCCAAGAGTGCCCAGTGAGCTTCATGGCTGAGTGGGGATTTGATTGCTTTTTAATATTTTTTTTAACAATATGTTTTTAACCCCCTTTTTAAAAGATGTTTTTAAAGCTTTTTTTTTAAAAAAAATTTAACGGTTTTTTTGTTTTAATGTATTTTAAGGTCTATTTTTATAACGTTTTAGAGTGTTTTTAGCTTGTGTTTGCTGCCCTGGGCTCCTGCTGGGAGGAAGGACGGGATATAAATAAAATAATAATTAAATATATAAAAGTGGTGCCAATTAGGGTGGACAAATCTATCCATTTCTGTTTCCCTTAGTTTCTTATAGTTTCAATCAATTTCCCACATTTCTGCATCCATTTGCAATTTGTTTAAAAGTTCTCATGAAAATCTGTCAGCATTTTAGGGCACATTTCTCCTAATACATTTTTGTATGCAATTTTCTCTAATATAATGCATTGTTGCATTCTTCTTACTCATACATACAAATGTGCGCTTTGGTACACATTTTTGGATGGTGAACTGCATTGCAAAATTTGGAGCACTTTGAAGGATAGTTGTGTTTCAGTTTGTTTATTGCTTCAGGAAGTGTGAATTAGATAGCTTTGCATTAAAATGCAAAGTGAATTTCTCTCTTCCCCCACCACATCCCTAGGGGCAAATCCTCCAGCATACAGAGGTTGGAAACACAGATGCCATCCTAACTATTAGTCATCTGAACCGAGCTAAAGAGGAAAGAAAGCATGTGCACACAGTAGGGATGGGCAAAAAATTTGATTCACTTCCCATTGCAAGCCAAATCTATCAAATATCCAAAACACTTTGCAAAGCAATATCAGAACCAAAACACAACCATCCTTTGAAATTTGCACTTATCTGAATTTTGCATTGCAGTTTGCCAACCTAACAATGTTTACAAAAATGCATATGTTAGGGGAAAGTGGGCATAAAAATGAATATATGTATGAAAGTAACATAAAAACGCATTATATGACACAAAATGGCTTGCAAAATGTGTACATTAGTCAAAACTGCCTATGTGTTTATTGGGAGAAATTTGCAGTAAAATGCTAGAGAAATTTTTTAAAAAAGCAAATTGCAGAAATGTGGAGGACTAAATTTAAAATTGGAAAAATGAAAAACAGAGAACTGAAATTGAGATATCTTTCCATCTCTAGTGCATGCACGCTTGCACATACACACATTGCAGTAATTAGTTCAATTTACCTCTTCTTGGCTAGAAAACAGATGAAAAATTGAAAATTGAAAACAGCTTTCACCTTATAAAAATTACTAGATTTGTACAGAATCTAAAGGTTCTTGCTCAGTGTGGAGCTAAGAAGAGCAAGCAGCTCTCATTTTGAGTCATCACCCTTTTTGGTCCTACTCACACAGAAATAAAGGCGGTGAAGGTTTTCTTGGAGTGGAGATAAAAGAGCAAGATAAGTTTTACCTGCCCCCCCTCTCTCTGGTGTGTGTGTGTGTGTGTGTGTGTGTGTGTGTGTGTGTGTGTGTGTGTGTGTGTGAGAGAGAGAGAGAGAGAGAGAGAGAGAGAGAGAGAGAGAGAGAGAGAGAGAGAGAGAGAGAGAGCACAGCTGCTGGAAAGAGCACCAGAGCTGGGCCAGAAAAGAAAATGGCAACACGGCTCTTCCCTATCCATGACCCAGCTTTGCAGCAAATGAGCACTTTCAAACGGACTAAGCTAACCTCTGAGGTCAGCTACCTGTCTGGCTGAGAAACACAATGCAAGACTATTGGCAACCATCTCTTACCAGCATCTGCAGCCTGCTCTTTGCCAGATGCCAGGCAGGACATGGTCACAGCCAGTGAATAGAAATAACATTATGCTAGGAAGCTTTTGTCACCATCCAAAGGCTCTTGCTTTCCAATTCCTTGGTTTTCAGGGGAATTCCCTCCTCCTCTCTGATGCCGAGTAGTGAGCGATGTGGCATTCTGGGGCCATTTCCTTGTTGGAGACCTGCTAACAAACACAATTGAACTTGGGTGCCAGATGACATAAGTAACATAGATGATGCCAGGAATTCCAGCCAAAGCTTTGTGCTCCTTAATGCATATCATTCATTATTTCAACTCCATTCTGCTTCTTCCTTCTTACAATTGCTAGAAATCAATAGCTTCCTTGTGCCCTGCTTGAATCCGAGGTAGTGCCTCATTCACCACCCACCTCAGTAAAAAGAGAGACAACTAGTTCTCACTGTGATTGATATGATGATGAGGGATGATCTGTTGGGCTGGTGACCAGTAGGCATTACTGTCTCTAGTAGTTTTCCATGAAGCCTGCAAGTTTGAAGACGTAACTGTGGTTAAAGGGGAGTTATGTCTATGCTCTGTCTGGGAACGGACTGCCAGGGTCGTTGCTATGGTAGCCATCTGATAGCGACTGGGAAAGTTCTAACAGAGTCTATGTGTTGTTCTGAATTATGCCTCTGAGCTGAGAGGCTGTCTTTTGTTTTTAGCTATAGAGAGAGATGTACTAGAAGGGGGGGTGACTGAAGAATCTCTGCATGTATTTACTCTTAAGCCTCTGGCCTTAATGTCTTTCAATAAAGACTCTTAACATGCTCTGAAGAAGTTTCTTGCTCAACTTAATTCCAACATAATGTATGCTGTTTCACACAACAACGCACACAAGCCAACAGTGGTAGCAGAGGATGGTTACGCTCCACAGCGCATTACACCGGAGTAAGTTGCTGGTCTGAATGGCAGATGGAGTTCCAGAGAGGGCAGCTTGATTGATTGAACCAGACGGAGGTGAGCAACATGGCTGTAAACCTGTCTGGGGGAGGCTTGCCGATGGAACAACTTAATGACAAGAATTATGGCAGCTGTTAGCCGAGGATGCGGGCTTTGCTGATAACAGAGGATTTATGGGACGTGGTTAAGGAAAAACCCCCGGCGGTACCGACCGCGGCCTGGAAGCGTCGAGACCAGAGGGCACAGGCGTTTATAATCTTGGCTCTATCGGATTCTCAACTGATGTTTGTGAGAGATGAGCAGTCGGCTAAACAGATCTGGGATGCGTTGCAGGATTTGTCCCAGGAATGGCAGCGGAGGCAGGAGGCGCAGAGAGCCCAGCCGGTGGAGGCTGTCAGAAGCAAGGAGGAGAAATGTGCCGAACCGGAGCAGGCTGTCGAAAGCAGACAGGAAAACAAGCGGGAGCAGCAGCGGCTGAAGTCTTGTTTTGCCTGTGGGGCCCGTGGGCATCTCCGTAAAGATTGTGCAATCAAGCGAAACTCCAGGGACAGAGGCTTGAAGCAGGGAAGTGTGAACTTTGTTTGTAAACAGAAGTCTAAAGACTTGGAACAAATTAACTTTATTGTCGACAGCGGAGCAAGCCATATATTAATCAAAGACAGGAGTCTGTTTTACACGTGTACAGATGAGCAGGACTTTGTTTTACTTGCTGATGGATCACGGAAATCCATAAAAGCTAAAGGTCTGGTTAAGTTTGACAAACTTGGACTAATAACAGACTGTTTGTTTGTTCCGGAATTGGCTCATAATATTTTATCAGTTAGAAAACTGGTGAGTTGTAATTATTCAATTTTGTTTCGACTTCCAGGAAGGGTGACTTCGCTTGTGCCTGCTTTTGAGACGGGCTCCCACCACAGAAGAAGCTTATTCAGATATAAATCAGTCAGAACATTTTTTTTTTGACTGATGAAATTTCTCCCGGGCAGGGAGAAACGTAGAGATCAACCTCAAAAGCCTGTTTTTGTTAGGAGGACTGGATTTCATTAATTTATGAGAAAAGGTCCAGCCAGCAATGCCGGACGGACTTCCGAACAAGCTCTATCTGATTAATGCGATACGTTTATCTTTTCTTCAAAGAGAAAACGGACTAACAGGCAAGCACCCTTCTTTCTATTCTTTTTTTTACTTGGTTTAAATTGTTGCAGCAAAAAGAGATTTGTCAAATGAATCAGCTTTAAAGAACTTCTGGGTGAGCTATAACTCTTCTCTGTTATTCACGAAATTAACAGCTTATCTCTGTTTCTGTTGCAAAAAGCTGTCCTGGAAGTGCATTCTAAAGATATAAACAGAAGAGGGATTTCTATTCCAAGGAACATTATATTGTCTGGGACTATTCTCTTTTTGGTCTATTTTATTTTGACGAATCTGCTTCTTCACGACGCCACTAACTGTTTTGATGCTGGGAACTACATTTGTTTTGTATTCTTGAACATAGAGAGATAAGGCAGGCTGCTCTGTTTATACTGTGATGTCATCAAGCCTGGAATATTAACCCAATTGTTGCTGAAATAAGGTGGTTCTTCTTTATTTTTGTTTTGTTTTGTTTTCGTGGTTTTAAAAATGGCAATCAAGAAAGTGGCTGAGAATCTGGAAGTAATTATGTTTCAGAAAATAATGGATGAGATTGAGATAACGAAACAAACCCTGCGACAGGGCAGTAAGGAGCTGAAAATGGAACTGAGCAAAATGACGCAGGAGCTTAAAGAAATAGGGGATCCTGTGAGAGAGGAGAATGAGATCAGAGATGAGAAAAGAAAAAATAAAGGGAAGATACAAGCCCTGGAGATTGGAACAAATGTGGAATTGGAAAAAGATCTGGAGTTTATGGATATTAGAAATAAAATCTACTGTTTGGAATTTAACGTTATCTCTGAAGAAATTAATGAAGATATTAGAGATAAAGTTATCAATGGCTTGGATAATCTTCTGGACTGGAATGATGTGATGGAGCTTGATATAGAGAAAATCTATGGAATTAACTGCAGCCATGTGACAATGGAAAAACTCTCAAGAGATGAGCCAGTGCATTCTGTAAAAAAATAGAACAGAGATATGACTTTACAACAATATTTCAGCAACTTATTCAGAATTGATGGCAAGAAAATATTTGGGATAGAGGAAATTCCCATCAGACTCTTATTATATGATTATGGCTATGACAGCAAGATTATTATGGAATACTGATAATGGAAGATTGGACACTGAAATTACTGGACTTAACAGGACTATTGAAGATGGAAGATGGAATTAATATGGATAATGGAATAATGGCTATTGAAATTATTGGACCTAACAGATTTTGATGAGATGGATTAATCGATATGTTTATTTGGACTATGGTTATGACAATAAGATTATTATTATTATTAACGAGATGGATTAATCGACATGTTTATTTGGAGAAAAATTGATAGATATATTTCTTAAAGAATTGAAACCTCTCTTTGACTTTTTGTGGAAAGAATAAAGTGATGTTTATGAGATTTGATGATTAATTAAGATAACTACTGGAGGAAAGTGATTTTATAATATAATTTAAGAGACAGGATTGTTATATATTGTAGACCTATAACTGATTTGATCTGTGACAAATGGGAAGTCAACATTTTATTTTTTTGTTTAATCATTTTTGTTTTGTTTTGTTTTTTGTCTTTGAATGTTTTATGATTTTGTTTTGTATGTTTTATGAAAATTTGAATAAAAATTATTGTAAAAAAAAATTATTCAATTTTGTTTCACAAATACCAATGTTTTGTAATGAGGGGAGATCAAGTGTGTTTGCAGGGAAGCCTTAATGATTCACAGTTTAAAATGTCCATGGGTGTGAAGTGTGCTGATGCCTTGAGTTCAATGGGGCGGAAAGGGAATGACGGTCAGGGCTGTAAACAGACAGCTGTAAAAGGCATGCCGTCAGTATTCACTGCCCAGATGGAGGAAGTTCACAGAGAACTAGAAGAGCCAGCATCATTTCAAGCAATCAGGCTGATGCCTGAGGCAGAGCAGCACAAATGGCAGCAGGCCATGCAGGAAGAATTACAAGCCATGCAAAAGAATGGCACATGGACATTAGTAAAGTTACCCATGGGTAAAAAGGCCATAGGTTGCAGATGGGTGTTTAAGAAGAAGAAAGCAAGTTCCGGGGAAGTACAGAGGTACAGGGCACGTTTGGTTGCCAAGGGATTCACCCAGCAGCATGGGACAGATTATGATGCTGTTTTCGCCCCGGTTGTGAAACATAAGTCCATTCGTGTGCTGCTGAAGCTGGCAGCGATGCAGAACATGAGTGTAAATCACTACGATATAGGGACGGCATTCCTACATGGTGATTTAAGAGAGGAGATATATATGGAACTGCCTCCGGGTTCTGTGTCAAAGGAAGAGTTCGTGTGTAAACTGCATAAATCAATACATGGACTGCGGCAAAGTGCACGCTGCTGGAATGAGAAATTGGGCAGAGTGTTGCATGGAATGGGATTCCAAAGATGCAAGGCAGATCCATGTGTGTATATAAAGAGACAGGGGATGAAAACCACATTCTGTGCAGTTTACGTTGATGACATCATGTATTTTTATCATGAGCAGCAAGAGGAACAAGAATTTAATGAGCAACTGGGCAGGCAGGTGGACACAAAGAATTTGGGGCCTGTCACACACTATTTAGGCACGGATATTGTGCGTGCAGAAGACGGAAGCATAACATTGAGTCAGGAAAGTAAAATAAATCAGATCATAGAAGAATGCAACATGACAGAATGCAATGTTGTGAAGACTCCAATGGTTGTGGCTTTCCAACAGAATGTGCAAGGAGACGCCTTGTACAGATCCTGAGAAGTACAGGCGCATAATAGGGAAATTGCAATATTTGGTGAAGGTGTCTCACCCAGACATATGTAATGCACTCAGTATTTTAAGCCGGAAGGTAGAGCATCCTTCAGAGGCTGACTGGCAAGGGATTAAAAGGATAGCGCGTTATCTGAAAGGCACGAAGACAAAGAGTCTGGTTTTGTCAGGAGCAAAGACAGGAGGTCTTGAATGTTTTGTGGATGCAGATCATGCAGGGGAGCTGAGCAGTCGTAAGTCAACCTCTGGCATAGTTGTGATGTGGCACGGGTCATGCATTGACTGGAGTAGCAAGAAACAAAATGTGGTTGCAACATCAAGTGCAGAAGCCGAGTATGTGGCCCTATCACAGGCCTGTAATGAGCTACAATGGTTCGCAATGCTCATGCAGGAGATAGGCATTGATATGCAATTTCCGATTACTGTATATGAAGACAATCAGACCTGCATTAAGATAGCCACATCAGAAGCTCATACCAAGAGAACAACACATATTAGTGTCAGATACTTTCACGTAAGGGATTGTGTGCAGCAGGGGTTTGTTAACCTAAAATTTTGTGACACTAACAACATGGTGGCTGACATAATGACCAAGCCTTTGTGTGAGGAGAAATTTGGCAAACTGGTGACAAGGCTTGGAATGAACCAAAGTTTGAGTGAATAAAGTTTTGAACTGTACTGAACTGTACTGAAATGTATTGCAAGAGGTATTGTAGAAATGTATGACTGTATGACTATGTATTGTGGAGATGTATTTCATGTGTATTTTGCAGTCTTAATGGAAAAAAAGGAAGCTGTTGGGCTGGTGACCAGTAGGCATTACTGTCTCTAGTAGTTTTCCATGAAGCCTGCAAGTTTGAAGACGTAACTGTGGTTAAGGGGGAGTTATGTCTATGCTCTGTCTGGGAACGGACTGCCAGGGTCGTTGCTATGGTAGCCATCTGATAGCGACTGGGAAAGTTCTAACAGAGTCTATGTGTTGTTCTCTTCTGAATTATGCCTCTGAGCTGAGAGGCTGTCTTTTGTTTTTAGCTATAGAGAGAGATGTACCAGAAGGGGGGGTGACTGAAGAATCTCTACATGTATTTACTCATAAGCCTCTGGCCTTAATGTCTTTCAATAAAGACTCTTAACATGCTCTGAAGAAGTTTCTTGCTCAACTTAATTCCAACGTAATGTATGCTGTTTCACACAACAACGCACACACGCCAACATGATCACCCCAGAGCAATCTTTCCTCTTCTTCCAGTGCTACTCCACAAAGTCATAACAAGGCACTGGGGTAAAGTATACATGTTTGCCTTTTGTGACTTAACAACCGCAACCAGCATTCTATTGTATTAATATTATGTTTTGTTTTGTTGTTGATAGTGTAGAAACAAAACTTAAAACAACACTATGATGAGAAAAGCAGCCAGGTGACCAAAACTTTCAAAGGGAAAAGAGCATGTGAAGTAACCTTCTGTTGGCTTTGTAAGGCTTCACTTCAGATGTTTTGAAAAGAATGGAGGTGGGAGATCTAAGTCCAGGAAAGGAGGTTTACTGACTTTTCAAGTATCCTTGACTGCTCATTTATACTTGTAGCATAGTTAAGGATTGGATCTGTTCCAGAAATACGAACACAGTGATAGGCCAATTAGCTATTGGAGGCATTTAAGCACCTATACCTAACTATGTGTTGGATTGTAGTCATTAGCCATATAATTCAATGCAGAGCTGATATCATTGCCCTTAAACATGTGTTGGATTGTGGCTACTAGCTAACAGAAAGATCAAATAGTTTCTGTTTTCTGGACCATACTATTAAACACACTATTTAGAAGGAAGACTGATGAAATCAATTGAACTAGCTACACCCACAGTTGAATAGAATCCATGGAAAATAAGAATGACCTGCATCAAAATGGTAAAGTAAGCAGTGCTCCTGTTCAGAGTTCCACTTGGCCAGCCATGCCCTTTTCTAGGAGATTCCCTTCCCTTTCCTTCTCTTATTTTCCATTTTCACTCTAACAGTCAAGTCAGCATTTCTTGGCGACTGAGCATTCTCCATTTTCGTGAGGCTGTTTTGGGGGTCCTCCCCCTTAAATATTTTTTTTACGCTGAAGATTGTTCTGTAGTACCGGAAAGCCTGTGGCTTTCCTGAGATTGCTGACACCTCCAGCTCGTGTGTGGATGGTGCCTTTTTGGCTACCTGAAGACTGGCCCTCAGAGAACAAGGTTGCCCTTAGTATATAGGATTTGATGTGAGTGGTTCCTATTGAAATCAATGGCACTTAATCATGCCTGTTTGTCTGTCAACCCCTAAGAGAACTCAGTTATATGAGTGGTATACAAATATAATACAGAAATAAAATTGAGATGGCATCTCATATTTTTAGTGCTACGATCTGACAGGCTTACTAGAAAGTAAAACTGAAGCTTGGTGCCCGCCTTCCTGGGAGTAAATCCCCAAGGAAATGTGCTTAGGATCTAGTCAGGTATGTTTTCTGGGGAGACACTCCAGGATGCAGCCCTGTTATTTTTTTGCAGCCAGCCCTCTACTGGAGTCCCTTGGTCTGTCACTAGAGCCAATCAAGTCACCGCAATTCCCATTTAAAGCTATGCCCTTTCCTCTTGCCTTAGGGGACCTGGGGAATCCGGCAAGGTCAGGAGTCACTACAGCTAATCAGCAGTCAGTATGAATCTCCTTGCATGCTAATTGGCTCCCACCATCTATTGTTGTGTGGAGGAGAGAAACACAAGGAGGGAGTCAATGGAATGAAGAGAGGGAAGTTTACTGAGAAGAGGAGGAACAACCAAGCCTGATTTAAAAGGGGGGTTGCATCAGATTCTTATTAAAACAAAGGGCTTCCAAACAGTCTCACACAGACCCATAGCGGAGGATAAGTGATGACAGCCACATGGGGGGGGAGAGCATGGGGCTAAGAGTGAAGCAAAGCAGCATTTTCTCACAGAGAAGGGGAATGAAGGAAGGAAGGAAGGCTGTTTGTAAAATACAAGGTGCATTGCTCGTAAAGCATTGTTTTTCTTCCTTAAGGTGCTTTCTGCAGATTGTCTGGAAGAAGGTGGAAGGTGGAGGGTGGAGGGTGGAGGGAGGGAGACAAAGGGCTAAGAAGAGTGAGGGTATTTTACAGACATCACTGTGCAAGACTGAACTGCTTCTCACAGCTGATCTACAAAAAGCAGGTTTCTTTCCCTTGTACAATACAGGCAGCCTCATTCTTCTTAGCCCTTTGCTCTTTCTGTCTTCCCCCACCTTCCGTGAGGCGCTCTCTCTCTCTCTCCCCCTCCACTTTCTCACAGATAGACAGATTAAGCATTATCAGGTAGGAGAGTTAGATCATTTCCCTACCTAGATGGAGGTCTTATACAGGTGAACAATTTATTTCCCAACCTTGGCTGAATCCATAAATCACTACTTTAATTGCTTTTGAACTGATTTAGTCTTCTGGACTTCAGTGGGATTAGTCTGGCTTTAGTGCAATTATACTGGCTTAAGTAATTTGTGGATCACATTGCCTGTGTCACTTAAGCACACAAGAACACCCTCTCTGTTTGAGGCTGCTCCGTTCTGAGAACAATTCCTTTTACAGCCTATGACAACAAGAGGATAAGATTTCACCAGTATATAGAGTTTCTGAATCTGAGTCTTAGCCAAGGGAAACTCTTTCTAGTTCTTATCTTTGTATCAGAGATAACAAGCAGACACCAGTCACATCTGGAACCATTGGAGACATCTCAGCCTTTTGCATGGAGTTTCTTGCGCCTTAAAAGACCAGCTGAATTGTATTTGAGGTGAGCTGCTTAATATTTATATTGCATTTACTTTTTAAATGACCCATTTGGGGGAAATGATGTGTCAGAAACATAAAAAAGATTATAGCAGACAAGGCATAGTGGGCATAGTAAAACAATCCCTCATGTGGTAACTCACTTATTTTAAAGGGAATGAAAGCAAAAGTTGTTTTCAGTCTACTTCTTAAGTTCAGTTTTTCAGAGTTCATATGTTATAATGCCTTCATCTGTAGACCTTCTCAATGAAATGAACGTCAATTTAGGAAAATTCACCTGAATCAGAATGTTAAATAACTTTTGTTTTCCTTATGTCAGATATAAATATTCCTACTGTCCATGGGTTGTAGTCAGCTAAGTTCTACACAGAGTAGACCCATTGAAATTAATGATCCTAAATTAGTTATGTCTATTAACTTCAAGAGATCTACTCTGAGTAGGACTAGCACTGAATACCACCTCGTGTTACTCATTTTACAAGGCTTTGAATAATTTGCATTGCATTTAAAAATGGTTAGAATGGTGGCCAGCTCTTTTTCAAGCATAGAAGGAAACTGTGAGGATACCTTTCATGGTCTTGTGGCTCAAAGGGGCACGGGCAAAAGACTTTATTCAATTATTCCAATATTATGCAGTCTGATCGTCCTGTTGCAGTGCATTCTTCAAGACTAGGGATGTCAACTTCTGCAGTCTGTTTTCCTGTGCCTGCTCTATGGACCAGTGATGGTAATTTTGCTGTATATCCTGACCCTCTTATAGATCAGGCTGTATAAGGAAGTTGGGGTCACTCAGCTGTAAGATCATGGCTGGATTGTTATACACAACAGAGGGAGAGCACCATCTTATCCAGCTTTTGGAAACATGTTTTCCTTCCTTGGGTTGGGGGACCCTGCAGAACAATGTGCAGAGCAGGTTGGCATGGTGGTGCTGTAGTGGGAGGTGGGAATTGGTGAATATTACCTCACCCCTTCCACCAGTGGAAGCTTCCACTGGGTTAGAAGCCTTTCCATGAATGGAAAGAGCCCTCCCATTTGAGGAAGGCACACCTGGGATTGAAGCCATTGTTTTGACCACACTTTCATTAAAAGTTGGAAGAATCAGTGGGACCCAGATCTGGCCCACAAGCTAAAGGCTAGCCCTCCCTGTATGAATGATCAATTTCAGTATAGGATGTAGTGAAATTAAACTACTGAGCAGCATGAGATTTTGATGACGATTGCTCCAGATATCTGAGATATCTTTCACTCAACATACTTTGGATGTTTGTATTTTTCCCCATCTTCTAATGGACCAGAGCAAAAGATAGTACATTGCATAGTCCTGAGACAAAGGACAGACTTCTGTACCCTTAAGAGTTGTGTCGAATTTCATCATACATCAGATGTATGATTTCTCCTGTGGTACACAGGGGTGAAAATAGCTGCACCTCCTGAAATGCCCTCTTCAGTGCAACTACTAAAGAAGCAGAAGTGTTGTGTTCTGTTGAAATGGCTTTCAAGATCCTTGCTTCCAATGAACATTTTCCACATCAAGATACCCTGAGGAATCTCTGAGGATTTCATCAGGAGCCCTGCTGAAGTTTCTGGGGCTTATTCTAGGGCCTCACCATCATACCCTGGGAACTGAGAGTGTGCCTACTCCCCTGTAGTTGCAGGGATCCAATCAGGACTGGGGCTGCAGCAAGAGAAAAGAGCTATGCAAAGACAAACTATGTGATAGACCCAAACTGTAAGTGACTTTTAAGTCAGCTTGTTTTTCACTCTCTTCCTTTCAAACCCCCTCTTTTCCACTGATCTAGCTCCCACCACCCTTCAAACTCACTGGCCCATCCCTCCCTCCCCACTGACTGGGTTGCAGTGGCAGCCTGGTGACCTAGCTCCAGCAGTGGGAGTAACAAACTATGACAAGCCACAGAGAGAGGGAGGGAGGGAGGGAGGTCTCTTTTCCTTCCCCATCTCCAATATCAGGTGTGCATACTGCATAGGAGTGCCAGCCTAAAGTAGCACGTGGGAAATGTAATTTTCCCATGAGCTCTTGCAATGTCAATTGTCCTTGGGGACATTACACTGCCCAGGGGCCACTTCAGTCTTGTAGCCTGGTGTGCTACTATGCAGTGCACCAGGTGCTAAAGAGGGGGGCGGTAGCGCCATCTGTCCCTTCTCTCCCATTGCATCTCAGCGCTGGTTAAAGTAGTATTGAAGGGAAGGGAGAGGCATTTGGGGAATCAGTGGGATGGTTGAAAGGGCGATGCCTGGGTGGGAGGGAACAGGTTTGAGGTCTTGTTGGAAGAGGTAGAAAGGGAATTCAGGGGTCATAATACTAACTTGTAGTTGAAGGGTTACAAGCCCCCTGGAAATTGTACTTCCAGTCCTTGAAATAACGAGTTTGGTGACATCACTAATTCTGTTGCCAGTGGTCACCTATAGCAGTGAACCAAATGTTCCGAAATAAGTTACTGTTTTAAACCTCTTTGTAGATGAATTCTTCCAATATAAGGATTTTTTTTGGGGGTGGGGGAATCCCTATGTTTCCATATTCAAAAGTGAACATATGGAATATACGAGAAATACTAAATATGCAGAGTGGCAATGCCAATGTTTCTCAAAAGGAAATAAAAATGCCTCTGTTGGCTAGATCTAATGTCCTGTGGTACAGCAATTAGAACAGCAATTAGACTCTCAAATGTCATAGACAAAAAATGACAAAAACTCTGAGCGTGCTACCTTAGAAGCATACCTGGGATACACTAACATTAATCAGCTAAGTTACTGTGAGGTTTTTCTTGTGTAGGATTGTTCTTTTGACTTAGAAATGTTCATATAAATAACATTAGTCCCAAAGAGCATTTACTGATATTGCTGGACCTGGATCAGACTGTATGTGCCAATGGGGAAATTAAAACTTATCATGAGAGCTAACATCAGGATTACGCTCTTGTGTTTTAACATTTTACCTTCTCATTTCTGCCTTAGCCTCATAAAGGAAAGTATTTACAGTGCTCCCTTTTGTTTTCTGTGGTGCGGGGGATTCAGATGACTGGCCACTATGGGGTAGCTAGGGATGGATGGAAGTCTGTTTTCAGTTGCTGTCAATTTCACATGTGCATTCAGAAGTGCATTCTGAAGGGCATTCAGCCCCATTGTTGCAATGATCTGTGAATATTTTCTGTATGAAAATCCATATTTATATTTGCATTTAAATATTTTATTATTATTTAGTGTATTAAATTTATATCCCACCTTCCCAGTAGGAGGAGTACCATTTTATCACAAAACATACATTTAAGTATGTATTTTAGTGTGGTGGCACCTACCCTTTGGAATTCCCTCCCCTTAAATATTAGACAGGCACCATCTCTGTTATCTTTTTGGCGCCTATTGAAGACCTTCCTCTTTCAACAAGCCTTTTAAGTTGAGACCATACCCCAGTCTGCGACTCTGTTGGAATTGCTTTTTAATATGTTTTTAAACATTTTTAAAAAAACAATGTTTTTAACCTTTTTGGGGTTTTTTAAGATGTCTTCTTTTTTTTTAACAATAATTTTTATTCAAATTTTCATAAAACATACAAAACAAAATCATAAAACATTCAAAGACAAAAAACAAAACAAAACAAAAATGATTAAACAAAAAAATAAAATGTTGACTTCCCATTTGTCGCAGATCAAATCAGTTATAGGTCTACAATATATAACAATCCTGTCTCTTAAATTATATTATAAAATCACTTTCCTCCAGTAGTTATCTTAATTAATCACCAAATCTCATAAACATTACTTTATTATTTCCACAAAAAGTCAAAGAGAGGTTTCAATTCTTTAAGAAATATATCTATCAATTTTTCTCCAAATAAACATGTCGATTAATCCATCTCGTTAATAATAATAATAATAATCTTATTGTCATAACCATAGTCCAAATAAACATATCGATTAATCCATCTCATCAAAATCTGTTAGGTCCAATAATTTCAATAGCCATTATTCCATTATCCATATTAATTCCATCTTCCATCTTCAATAGTCCTGTTAAGTCCAGTAATTTCAGTGTCCAATCTTCCATTATCAGTATTCCATAATAATCTTGCTGTCATAGCCATAATCATATAATAAGAGTCTGATGGGAATTTCCTCTATCCCAAATATTTTCTTGCCATCAATTCTGAATAAGTTGCTGAAATATTGTTGTAAAGTCATATCTCTGTTCTTCTTTTTTACAAAATGCACTGGCTCATCTCTTGAGAGTTTTTCCATTGTCACATGGCTGCAGTTAATTCCATAGATTTTCTCTATATCAAGCTCCATCACGTCATTCCAGTCCAGAAGATTATCCAAGCCATTGATAACTTTATCTCTAATATCTTCATTAATTTCTTCAGAGATAACGTTAAATTCCAAACAGTAGATTTTATTTCTAATATCCATAAACTCCAGATCTTTTTCCAATTCCACATTTGTTCCAATTTCCAGGGCTTGTATCTTCCCTTTATTTTTTCTTTTCTCATCTCTGATCTCATTCTCCTCTCTCACAGGATCCCCTATTTCTTTAAGCTCCTGCGTCATTTTGCTCAGTTCCATTTTCAGCTCCTTACTGCCCTGTCGCAGGGTTTGTTTCGTTATCTCAATCTCATCCATTATTTTCTGAAACATAATTACTTCCAGATTCTCAGCCACTTTCTTGATTGCCATTTTTAAAACCACGAAAACAAAACAAAACAAAAATAAAGAACCACTTCTTATTTCAGCAACAATTGGGTTAATATTCCAGGCTTGATGACATCACAGTATAAACAGAGCAGCCTGCCTTATCTCTCTATGTTCAAGAATACAAAACAAATGTAGTTCCCAGCATCAAAACAGTTAGTGGCGTCGTGAAGAAGCAGATTCGTCAAAATAAAATAGACCAAAAAGAGAATAGTCCCAGACAATATAATGTTCCTCGGAATAGAAATCCCTCTTCTGTTTATATCTTTAGAATGCACTTCTAAAGATGTCTTGAAAGCTTTTAAAAAAAATGTTTTAAAAGATGCTTTGTTTTAATGTATTTTAAAGTCTGTTTATATGATGTTTTAAAGTGTTTTTAGTGTTTTTGATTGCTGCCCTGGGCTCCTGCTGGGAGGAAGGACGTGATATAAATTAAATAATAAATAAATAATCATTTTATCTCAATGTATGTATTTCTGAACATTTGTTACCCTAAAATATTTGGGGAGATTTTACACATTATGGTACATCGTTGGAGACCAGAACTGCAACATTTGGAGAAGTGTGAAATCCAAAGGATAATTATGCGGTCCCTGATCCAGGAGGTGCAAATTAGGTCAGTTCCCTAAAACATGGAAACCAAATGGAATCCCTAGTGGTAGCTGTTATGGCACAGTGTCTATAACTGGATATGGAGCAGAAGTGTGAAAGTTCCCTGCTGCGGACTTAACCACGTTGCAAGTGCCTCCTTATGCAGTTAGAGGTATCATGTTGTAAGCTTTTTAAAAACAGTGGCTGCTTCAGGTTTTTTGGGTTGAAGTAGGCTTACTCCTTCTGTTTTAAAGTGGTTTCAATGCAAATTGTTTCATGCTGCTGGAGCAAGGTGTGTTTCCACTGCCATTCAACTGATTGGCCCTGGGACAGCGCCTTCAAAGGGGCTTACTCCACTGGAACAAAGCAGCTTGCACAGAAACCTCTTGCTAAAATGGAGCTTTTTCCCTGTTTTGGCAAGCGCTTTTAATGCAAACTGTTTTGAGCTAAAGGAGTGAGCCTCTGGGAGCATGCCCTATAACCACCAATTAGCTGATTGGTGGTTACAGTGATCTCCTTTGAACACTGACAGATGTCAGTCACCTGACATTGTGATGTCAGGTGATTGACAGGTAGGGATGGCAGGATCTGTCAATTTCGGTTCTCTCAGTTTCTCATTTTCCAATCTTAAATTCAGTTCTCTACATTTTTGTGGCAATTTGTGATTTTTTTAAAAAAATATGGAAATTCTTCAGCATCTTAGTGCACATTTCTCCTAATAAACACAGTTTTGTGGGCAATTTTAACTAATGTGTGCATTTTGGCAAGCAATTTCTCATTTAATGCATTTTTGTATGATTTTCACTAATATATTCATTTTATGCACACTTTCCCCTAATATATGGATTTTTGAAAATGTTGGTTGATTGAAGAACTGCATTGCAAAATTTGAGTAAGTGTGAATTTTGAAGGATGATTGTGTTTTAGTTCTGATATTGTGCAAAATCAATCAATTTGGCTTTAAATGCAAACTGAATTAAATTTCCCACTCATCCCGAGCGTCAGGTGAGTATGGCCATCCACCTGTCCAAGTGGGCCTGCCCACCACAGGGGGATGGAGGGATCTAACCCACTGGCTGGATCCAGGTCCCAATTCCTGAGGTGGGCAGGCCACCAAAGATCTCCCTATTTGAGTAACCCAACCTTGCCCTCATCATGATTGCTTCTGCCTTGTGGGCATAATCACACCATTCTATAGAAGGAGAGGGCAAGACACGTGGAGATTATTGCCTCTTCTCCTTATTCCCATCTTTAAGAGTATGGTAGGATCCGTCTGTCACATGAGGTGACCTGATGGACTCTGTTTCATGACCCCATGACATTACTGTATTTTGTACCTAAACTGTGTAAAAGAAAAGGAGAACTGAATTTATGTATTTATTTAATTTATTAAATGTAATTTATTATTTGATTTGTATCCCACCCTTCCTCCCAGCAGGAGCCCAGGGCGGCAAACAGAAGCGCTAAAAACACTTTAAAACATCATAAAAACAGACCTTAAAATACATTAAAACAAAATGTTAAAAACATTTTTTTAAAGCTTTAAATTTTTTTAAAGGGTTAAAAACATTATTAAAAAAAATATTAACAAGCAATTCTAACACAGACGCAGACTGGGATAGGTCTCGACTTAAAAGGCTTGTTGAAAGAAGAAAGTCTTCAAAAGGCACCAAAAAGATAGCAGAGATGGCTCCTGCCTAATATTCAAGAAATGACCTTTGTATGTTAGTGTTATGTTAATTGTTATTTCTTGGGGATTTTTTACTTTTTCTTAAGTAGCCAGTGCCAGATGGAGGATAAGGTTGTCAATGGCTCTGAGTCACAATGACTGCATACTACCTCTAGGATCAGAGGTAGCATGCTGGGGAACACATGCAGAAGAGCACTATTGTGCTCATGGCCTGTTTGTAGGCTTCCCATAGGCATCTGACTGCCCCCTGTGGGAAGCAGAATGGTGGATTAGATGGGCCTTTGGTTTGATCCAGCAGGGTTCTTCTTGTGTTTTTACAAGCAGGTAGGCTGCATCTTCTGCCATTCGTAAAAAGGCACCCCAGTTGTCTGTTCATTTCAGTAGCTGCCCCTTGGCATTTTGGCTAGTTTGAGTTCACTTTTGTTGTTGTTGTTCAAAGTAGACTTCCAAAAGAATCCTTCCAGCTCTTGTATTGCTGCTAATTCAGTGCTTTGCCTTTACTTTACAAGAACGCTTTCAGGGGCCACTAGGTGGCTCCCTTCCCCTCCCCTCTAGAGTATAACCTTAGAGCTGCAGTGAAACTTGAGATCATCAGCACTTAAACAGTTTTCTGACTACAAGCATGCATTGACTCATTTGAGGCAACCCTTTCTTACAGTGATTTATGGTTATTTTGCCAGCAAATTTCTATCATGCTAAAAATGCCTTAAAAGCACAGGTCAAAGAGTAGTCGTGGCAGAAATTGACAGCAGATTTGGGTCCTACCCCCAAGGCTTACTAGATTTGTAGATCTGACAGCTCCCCCACCTATACCACTACCCCAAGGCATTTTGTTTCCTGAAGTGGAAATCATATGCATCTGCTGGGGCCCACACTTTAAAAATACACCGATTTGATTGCACCATTCAGGCACCATGTCCTGCCTCCATCTATTTCCACTTTGGGGTGCTGGCTTAACCAGGTCTCTGCTGCATAGCAGGGCATAGTAGGCCCAGTTCTGCCACTCCTTCAGGTGAGAAATAGCCAGGCCCAGCATCAGCACCTAGCATCCCTGGACAGCTGCCATGGACCCAGTGCTCCAGCAGGGTCCATTGGTGACACCTGTCCTAGGACCCCAATTTTTAAAAAATCCAAACCAGGGCCCTGAGCACTTCTGCCTGGGTGGGTCTCTAGCTGTTATATTAAGTGCTCCTAGTACAGTGCTCCTAGTACAGCCTCATTCTGAGGCATTATGGGAAATTCACATGGTGGCTAGGTACTGCTTGTAGTGCCCCTTCAAAAGCTGCTGCCTGCCACCAACAGGTTAGTCCCAATGGGCCTGATGACACAGGAGGGGGCTCCCCAGAGATCCCTTTGGCACAATACACAGATCTGGAGCAGCAGGCTTTCATTGTCAGGCCTAGGGAATCATCCAACAAAATCTGGTCATGTTCACAGGAATCACCCTCTGTGCAAAAAGTGAGGAAGACAAGTGTGAGGAAGTGCAGTGGCCACAGCTTCATAGAGTCTGTAGCCAACCCTGACACCTAGAGAATACCTTTGTAGAAGCTGTAGTCTCTGCAGAACAAATTTGGCTCTTTCTCCTCATTGGTAGAGAATATGTAAAGAGGTTCCTGTATGGCGGAGTATCTCAAATCATCAGACGGTTCTGCTTCATGTAGTGTCACAGATAAAGATCTTTCAAGAGCACACTAAAATATTTGCTATGAAACAGGGCTTTTTTTCTAGGCAAGCCCACATGTTATTGTGAAAACACATTTAGTCCCACTTAACTGATATCAGGCTCTTATGGCTGCTGGTTTTCAGCTGCTTTTTATATGTGAAATTCTGCCTTTTAGCTTTGATCGCTGATCTCTCTTGATATTAAATTACAGGCTGACCCGGTTAATCCATGGTTGATTAATACGCACTGAATGTCTGGGTATCAGAAAGATTTCATCTGTCTGATGGTGTGTCCTGGGTGTACCAGGTTCTCTTTTTAATCTGATTTTTATTCATAAAGCAAAAATTTGAATAAAGTATGCAAACTGGGGAAGGATCAAACAGGTCTGGCTGTCACTGTTCACACAACAAGACAAACCTCTGAGCCTGAGGTTTTCAAGTTGAAACAGTTTTGGCAGGCATTGCCAATACTGGATAAGAATCTGATTTACATAGTAAGGTTCTTTTACGCTGTTCTAGCAGTACAAGAAGACTAAGAACCAATGATCTGTTCTTAAAAGGTCAAATGCTTCCAGTAATGGAGGAGCTGCAATCTTGCACTACTTCCCTTCTCTGATGTTGCACCACTCATACGAACCTGTTCCTAGCTTTCAAGAGATATGCAGGTCAATACTGTTGGTGAGTCAGGTAATGTGCTCTTATTGTGTTTTCTTATGTTGAACCTTAGCTACTAATTCAAGCTCCATACAGGAGTTGGTATAGGTTTATTAAACTAGTTAATATACAACTTTCTGGTAGCACTCTAAGCATAGACCTGCAGCAGTTTCTCCTAGACCAGTCTTTCCCAACCTTTGATGTTGTTGGAGTACGACTTCCATCAGTCCAGCCAGCATGGCCAGCGGTCAGAAATGGTGGGAACTGTAGTCCTGCAACTTCTGGGGACCCAAAGGTTGGGAAAGGCTGTCTTAGTCCAAGGGAAGAGGCACTTTGAGGCTGCATTGTACTTAGAGGGGCAGTCCACAGTTGCTTGGATACAGCACACTTAAGATGTCAGTGACGCCTCACATAAACTGATGTGGTGGTACTGGCTTAGTTGCAAGTGATTTGTCTTCAGACAGGTGCCATCTTCATCACTGCTGAGTGCAAAACAATACATCCACCCCTTTCCTGAAACTGAAACATATATTCTTGCTGCATGAAGTTAAATGCAGGTACACCATACCACACCTTTACAGTGACTTCATTCAACTAACTTCAAAACATTGTGAATCAATCACCCAATAGGTAAAGTCCAGAAGTCCTTTGAAGTATTTTTCATTTGAATAAGCAGAAACAAAATCCATTGAACATGGTGAAATTAAAAAGATTTCTACCTCCCCCCCCCTTACAGGACAACAGCCAGCAGACTAAAACTAACTAAATATTAACAACCTTAATAAAATAATATTTTTCCATTTTTAATATAATGTTTTATTGTACAAATAACATGATTGTTATATGATGAGAAAAATTACAACAACCTTACAAATATTAATAAGCTATTAAAGTTACTTTAATGAAATCATCTTAATTAAAAGCTAGCTGGGATAGGTGGGTCTTCAAAGCTTCTCTGAAGACTAGGACTGATGGGGCCAATTGCACATCCCTGGGAAGAAGATCCATAAGCTACAGTTCACCTATCATATCAAAATTTAGACTAGATCAGTTATTCACTTAGATCTCATTGGAGATACCTCTTGAAGACAGTAAGAATTGCTCTGTTGGGCCAGCTTCCCATTTAGTAGAGTACTGTGTCTTCTTGACTAGCTAGATGACTCTGGGAAGCTTGCAAACAGGGTATGATGGTGATAGATCCTTGTTTGATCCCAGCAACTAGTAATCAGAGATATACTGTACACTGCACACAGAGCTTTCATTTTTAGCTATCATGGCTAATGAATGTTGATGGGCTTATTCTCCAATAACTTTGTTGAATGTTTGTTTAAACTATCTAAACTAATGCCTATCACCACACCTTGTAATAATTGTGTGTTGTAATTATGCATTGCTTGAAATGCTTCCTTTTATGTGTGTTGAACTTGCTCCCAACCAATTTCTTGGCAGCAGGCGTGAAGCTGGGTTCCTCTGTTCTTCATGATTGCCACTCTGGGCTCCTTCTAGAAGGGGAGGATATAAATGTAATAATAAATAAAATAACAAAAATGATTGTTAGTTGTGGCTGTGAAAAACATCCAGTATTTCCTCTGTGCTGTCCAAGCAAACACTATACAGTAGTGGAGTTGTTGACACAGAGAAGAAATGAATTAACCATCTATAAATCCAACTACTCAGTGGTATTTAAACTGCTGACATGTGTGATGCTACCCATTATAGGCTTATTGATAGATGCCCATTGTCCTTTTGACAAATGAGGCATAATCCATTTCTTTCAAGGACAGCATAGCATGCACCATTTCCCATCAAACATCTCTGTTGCCTCCATCCTGAAAAAAGAAAATGTATAATTAAAGTAGAAGAATTTTCAGTAATTAAACTGAAGCTAGAAATAGGATGGGTAAAGCAAAATCCTTCAGAGTATATAGCTTATTGTACATTGCTTCAAAATATAAATTACATTTTTTAGCAAATTGCAATTAATGCCTGTGCAGATTTTGTTATTACTCATTCTGTTCTTTTTCTTGGAATCAATTGTAACAAATTGTTTATGAAAACTAGGCACAAGCACACAAAGTTAAGTACTTTTTGGACTCATTGATTTCAATATGGGAGAGTTAAGGGGAAATAAAAAACACTGATAAGACAATTTTCATGTATACAGGTAATTGTATTATGTTACAAATATAGGAATATAATAACAAGTATGTCTAACTACATACGTTGTGTAGTTCTGATTAAGCTCAGATCAGGTCTTTGTTGCATCTAATGGTTAAACAATAAAAATGGAACTGGAGCTGGATCAGATCAGGGGTCAATTCTTAGGATTAGATGGAGTAGAATCTAATTTCAAGAAGTGAATATAGTATGCCATCTATACACTATTTCCCTTATTAGGCATTATCTTACACACAGGTATAAACCATAAAAATATTTTAAAAGCTAGTTATAGATGGAAGTAATGAAATAAAAATTATAACAACCCTCTGTAATATTTACAATATTGTACTTTTTACTTTAAAATGTTGGCTGCTCATTCAATCAACTGGGAGATTTGTGTGTGTGTGTGTGTATTAGTGGAACCATCCACAAATCACCTGGAAAAGATGCAATCCTCACATCCTTAAAAACAACAGTATAATCTGTTTCATTAGCAAATATGGCCGCATATGTGTTCCAATCATGACAAAGATGCAAAATTTCTAGATATTCTAAATGACTATTCCCTAGACCAGTTGGTCATGGAACCGACCAGAGGGACGGCAACCCTGGACTTAATCCTCAGTGGGGACCGGGACCTGGTGCGAGATGTAAGTGTTGTTGAACCGATTGGGAGCAGTGACCACAGTGCTATTAAATTAAACATACATGTAAATGGCCAGTTGCCAAGAAAATCCAACACGGTCACTTTGACTTCAAGAGAGGAAACTTCACAAAAATGAGGGGAGTGGTAAAAAGAAAGCTGAAAAACAAAGTCCAGAGGGTCACATCACTCGAAAATGCTTGGAAGTTGTTTAAAAACACTATATTAGAAGTTCAACTGGAGTGCATACCGCAGATCAGAAAAGGTGCCGCCAGGGCCAAGAAGATGCCAGCATGGTTAACGAGCAAAGTCAAGGAAGCTCTTAGAGGCAAAAAGTCTTCCTTCAGAAAATGGAAGTCTTGTCCGAATGAAGAAAATAAAAAAGAACACGAACTCTGGCAAAAGAAATGCAAGAAGACAATAAGGGATGCTAAAAAAGAATCTGAGGAGCACATTGCTAAGAACATAAAAACCAACAACAAAAAATTCTATAAATACATTCAAAGCAGGAGACCATCTAGGGAGGCGATTGGACCCTTGGATGATAAGGGAGTCAAAGGCATACTAAAGAACGATAAGGAGATTGCAGAGAAGCTAAATGAATTCTTTGCATCTGTCTTCACAGTGGAAGATATAGGGCAGATCCCTGAACCTGAACTAACATTTGCAGGAAGGGATTCTGAGGAACTGAGACAAATAGTGGTAACAAGAGAGGAAGTTCTAGGCTTAATGGACAATATAAAAACTGACAAATCACTGGGCCCGGATGACATCCACCCGAGAGTTCTCAAAGAACTCAAATGTGAAATTGCTGATCTGCTAACTAAAATATGTAACTTGTCCCTCAGGTCCTCCTCTGTGCCTGAGGACTGGAAAGTGGCAAATGTAACGCCAATCTTCAAAAAGGGATCCAGAGGGGATCCTGGAAATTACAGGCCAGTTAGCTTAACCTCTGTCCCTGGGAAACTGGTAGAAAGTATTATTAAAGCCAGATTAACTAAGCACATAGAAGAACAAGCCTTGCTGAAGCAGAGCCAGCATGGCTTCTGCAAGGGAAAGTCCATTCTCAGTAACCTACTAGAATTCTTTGAGAGTGTCAACAAGCATATAGATAGAGGTGATCCAGTGGATATAGTGTACTTAGACTTTCAAAAAGCGTTTGACAAGGTACCTCACCAAAGACTTCTGAGGAAGCTTAGCAGTCATGGAATAAGAGGAGAGGTCCTCTTGTGGATAAGGGATTGGTTAAGAAGCAGAAAGCAGAGAGTAGGAATAAATGGACAGTTCTCCCAATGGAGAAAGTGGAGTCCCTCAAGGATCGGTATTGGGACCTGCACTTTTCAACTTGTTCATTAATGACCTAGAATTAGGAGTGAGCAGTGAAGTGGCCAAGTTTGCTGACGACACTAAATTGTTCAGGGTTGTTAAAACAAAAAGGGATTGCAAAGAGCTTCAAAAAGACCTCTCCAAACTGAGTGAATGGGCGGAAAAATGGCAAATGCAATTCAATATAAACAAGTGTAAAATTATGCATATTGGAGCAAAAAATCTTAATTTCACATATACGCTCATGGGGTCTGAACTGGCGGTGACCGACCAGGAGAGAGACCTCGGGGTTGTAGTGGACAGCACGATGAAAATGTTGACCCAGTGTGCGGCAGTTGTGAAAAAGGCAAATTCCATGCTAGCAATAATTAGGAAAGGTATTGAAAATAAAACAGCCGATATCATAATGCCGTTGTATAAATCTATGGTGCGGCCGCATTTGGAATACTGTGTACAGTTCTGGTCGCCTCATCTCAAAAAGGATATTATAGAGTTGGAAAAGGTTCAGAAGAGGGCAACCAGAATGATCAAGGGGATGGAGCGACTCCCTTACGAGGAAAGGTTGCAGCATTTGGGGCTTCTTAGTTTAGAGAAAAGGCGGGTCAGAGGAGACATGATAGAAGTGTATAAAATTATGCATGGCATTGAGAAAGTGGATAGAGAAAAGTTCTTCTCCCTCTCTCATAATACTAGGACTTGTGGACATTCAAAGAAGCTGAATGTTGGAAGATTCAGGACAGACAAAAGGAAGTACTTCTTTACTCAGCGCATAGTTAAACTATGGAATTTGCTCCCACAAGATGCAGTAATGGCCACCAGCTTGGATGGCTTTAAAAGAAGATTAGACAAATTCATGGAGGACAGGGCTATCAATGGCTACTAGCCATGATGGCTGTGCTGTGCCACCCTAGTCAGAGGCAGCATGCTTCTGAAAACCAGTTGCCGGAAGCCTCAGGAGGGGAGAGTGTTCTTGCACTCGGGTCCTGCTTGTGGGCTTCCCCCAGGCACCTGGTTGGCCACTGTGAGAACAGGATGCTGGACTAGATGGGCCACTGGCCTGATCCAGCAGGCTCTTCTTATGTTCTTATGTTCTTATGTTTTTTAAAAAGTCAGCAAAGGTCAAAACGTCTCACCAAATGCTTCAAATGAGAACCATTAGCCAATGCATTAAAAAAATGTTCACAAATAATACCTTTTTAGGCAATGATGACCATGTATTTTAAATAGCATCTGACATGCTTGAGCAAGTGGTGCTGCATCTTTACCACTGGTGGTTTTCTTGTCATTGTCAGAGATATGCATGGATGATTGCAGGCTAGGCAGGGTTTCCTTTTTTTTATTCTCTAGGCAGGTTCAGATTGGGTTCAGTGCATACAGGAGCCAAACTGATGTCAGCCCATTGATGAGAGATGCTAACGGTGGGATTGGCAGCAGATTAAAACACACACACACACACACACACACACACACACACACACATGGAGAGGGAGAGGGAGAGAGAGTGTATATCTGTGTGTCTCCTGTACTTTTTTCTCTGGGGTTTCCTTGCCTGTTCAACACATGGCAAGAATACTGGATTTTTAAAATTAATATTATTTTATACTTTTTATGGAGTATTATTTTATACTTTTTATGGAGTATTATTTTATACTTTTTATGGAGTATTATTTTATACTTTTTATTACAAATTGCAGGAAAAACATTAATATAAGAGAGGAAGAGGGAGTATAAGGGGTGAGGAAAGGAAGAAGCTATCATTCATCCATGGTTTTGAAGTGGGCACAACACACATATGGCAGGCTGCATGACAACATGTTGTAATTTAGTCATAGTGGTCCATACAAGTAGATGAAATTGTCAGGATATCAGTGCACTCCTGTCTGTGACAAGCCATCTGTTCAAAAACAGAGAAGAGATGTCAACTCCTCAGTCCACTAGTGCACTGAAGATGGGTATTGGTCCTTCCAGTGGGGCTGCATTCTAACCCCACTTACCTGGGAGTAAGCCCCTTTGAATTCAGTGGAACTTACTTCTGAGAAGACACGGCTGGATTGCAGCCTTAGTCTTTTGGTTGTCCTAGCTGCTCAGAAGAACCAACTTTGGATGTCCATCTGCTGGGCCCCAAATACCAGGGATGTAATTCAATAGTATAAGGGTATCTGCAAAGCAGAGTGATATTTTCATTACTAAGTTGAGTTGGATACAAATATTTGACCAGAATCTTATCAGACATAGGGTGGCTGGTTGTACATTGCCAAAAAAGAGGAAACGCATCACCAAGAAAGAGGGCATAACAGGATGTAGTTTTGCATAAATGTAAAGATACAAATTTAGAAATAATGACTATAATTTAGATAGAAATACATTCCACCATCCTAGGGGAGACTGACCAGGTGCCTGCTCAGTGTGCTGTCTAAGTGCTCACTGGTGATGGGCAACCTCAAAGGCCCCACTCTCTCTTGTTAGGTTTCTTTATCTTTAAACCAGATTTAAACTGGACAGCCCTCCAAATAGAGGACTGTCTTCTGTCAGCCCTTCAAATAGAGGATTGTCCAATGTAAGGTAGGATACATGGTCACCCTAGCTCTATATCATATGTACTAAGGACCCTTGCATTTGCCCTACAGTGCCCAAACTGTGGACTATATGCAAGGTTCTTCTGTTATAACTGGAGTTAAGAGAATACCTGAACCAAACTTAAAAAATAAGAAATAATGTATTGACTTCCTTGCCTCTCTGTTTACTATACAGTACCTTCCTACTCAGAGGTAAGACTGTTGTCTCCTTGTGAATGCATTACCTGTTTATTGTTGAAACATTCTACCCTGCCCTTCTTCAAACAGAATTCAGAGGGGCTTACAAATCAGATTATAACCATCAGATCTTAATCACAAATAATGATAAAGATAAAACAGCAGCATTAAACAGCAGGAATAAATATGGAACCCAGCAATAACAACAACAATACAACAGCAGATCATGAGAAAATCAGCCCCAGAACAAAAGCAGAGGAGGAGAATAAAAACAACCAAGCACTGCTCAGCCCATTCCAGCCTCTCTGGAAAAGTCAGGTATTAACTTGTGTGTAAAAATGTTCAGTGTTGAGGCTCAGTGGGTCTCCCTAGGGAAAGTGTCCATTAAGGTTGGTGCCACAACTGTCATCATAGATGTGATTATGCATTCCACCTTTAACCCACCTTCTCTCCCCCTTTACCCCCTCCTTACCTTTTCCCTCCCTGCTCATGTTGTGTTTCTGAAACAAAACAGTGCAAAATAATATAAAACCTTGCTTCATATAGATATATGTAGCAGAGAACTGGAGAAAGAACCTCAGATGTTGAACAAAGCATTCAGAGAGGAACATAAAGAAATAGATGATCATATGATATCTAGGTCAAAAGCCATGCAAGACTTTGTTTTAATGAAATTATCTGTTCTAGCTATGAAAATTATGGTAAACGTAGGGACATAAAAATCAGCATTACATTTAGCAGAGCAGTTTTATTGTCCCTGAATTATCTTTTGATAAGGTTTGTAAATTTTGGTAAGTGGCCCATTTTTGTGACCAGCTGTCATAGATGATAAATTATATTCTATGCATATGAATGAATGAATGAATTTATTGTTACGGTCGATAGACCTCTCAAACATTAGACAATACAATACAGTCCTATACATATAAAATTAGTCGGGTAATACCAAACAATCTGATATTGAGCCCTGTCAATAAAATAGTTAAAACCGTTAACATCTATTGATAAATTATGTTACCTCTGGGTTGGTTTTAATCGTTTTCCTATAATGAATGGCAGCTGCGGTATATTTAGCAACTGCAAAGGTCACATCTGGTAGATGGTCACCTAATAGATAATCTAAGTAGAATGATTGGGTTCTACCTGGGAAAGGTGATAAAATAGGTAGGATTAGTTGGTTTCTTAGGTCACGATAGTAGGGGCAGCGGAGAAGGACATGCTCATTAGATTCTACTTCACCCTCAGCACATGGACAGAGTCGTTCGGAGTATGGGATTTTATTGTATCTGCCATAAAGGACAGCAGAAGGTAATATATTTAGCCTCATTAACGTAAAGGCTCTACGGTAATTAGGAAGTTCCAAGGTTGAAAGATAGGACATTAAGGTACAGAATTTGGGATTGTGTATTTGGTTCCTGACAAGTAGTAAATGATGTTGGAAATCAATATCCCTAAGCCGTTTTTTAACTAATTTACGAGCAGATTGAAAGCCCAGTTGTAAAATATAGGATAGAGATAGACCTAAACTTGATATTTTATCAAGAATCAGTTTTTCCCAAGGAGAGTGATAATTATCTATAAGGACATGTGGAGCCAGCCCAATGGGTTTAAAAATCAGTTTCAACCATAGTAGTATTCTCAGCTTCCAAACACATGATTCAATAGATTGGAGTCCACATTCTAATCGCAGAATATGGTTAGGGACACAAGTGGGCACTCCTAATATAGATCTTAAGAAGGAATTTTGGATAGTTTCCAGCTTTGCATAGTTCGTGAAAGTGCTGATTTGAGTGCCATATAGAAGTTGGGGAACGATTTTAGTAACAAAAACTTTTCTGGCCGGGGAGACAAGTTGACCCCCTTTAGTATGGAAAAAGGATAATAGGGTCTTTGTTGTACGCCTAGCGTTTAACAGACTGGAGGTAATATGTTGTTGTTGAGAGCCAGATGATTGAAAGGTAAATCCAAGATATTTAATGGATTTAACCTGATCAATAGGGCGCGTATCAATTCTCCAGATATGTTTTATCTTTTTTTTGGTAAAGACTAGGACTTTGGTTTTTTGGAGGTTAATTACTAGTTCTTCTTCTAAACAAAATGATGTTACAGTCGCCATCAGGCTTTTGAGACCAATAGGGGTCTGAGATAACAAAACTATATCGTCTGCATATAATAGACAAGGTCTCGAAATACGAGAGAGCATTGGAGGATGCGATGAAATAGGCGCAAGACTAGTCACTAAGTTGTTTATATAGATGTTAAATAATAAGGGGGCTAGTACGCACCCCTGTTTAACACCCTTTGAAGTAGTTATTTGCTTCGTTAAATGGCCTTCATTATTACATCGTATTTGTAGAGAAGTGTTTTGATAGAGACCTTGTATCAGTACTAATAAACGCCTGTCTATACCCAGATTTTGTAGTTTCAGCCAGTCTTGGTCTAGATATTGTATCAAATGCAGCTTTTAGATCAACAAAAGCTGCAAATAGAGCACTGCCCTTAGAGCTACTATATTTGGAAATCAGATGCTGTAGGACCAAAATGTGGTCGCAGGGAGAACGTCCAGCTCGAAAGCCAGCTTGCTCTGGAGCTAATAGGTCTTCTTGATTTATCCAATCTGCAAGTTTTCTATATAAAAAGGTAGCATAAAGCTTAGTTATTATATTCAGCAGACTTATTGGCCTATAGTTTGCTGGGTCCAGATGAGATCCTTTTTTAAAGATAGGTATTATTATTGCAGTGCCCCAACCTTCTGGAATGACCATTGAGGAGTTGATCTTGGTAAATAAGTCAGCCAAAAAGGGAGCCCACCAATTGGCATTTAATTTGAAAATTTCCGGGGGTATATTGTCAGGCCCTGGTGCCTTATTTAATTTGAGAGAGTCTATGAGATCCAAAATATCATCAATGGTGACAGGGGACCAAATTGGAAATTCCATTAAAGGGCTTGGTAACATCTCGACTTCAGGGAAATTTGTTTGATACAAGGTGGCATAGTATCTTTCCCAGATAGCTGGGGGTATGGCGCAGTCTAATTTAAGATTGGATTTCGGCCATTGTTGGGCTATTATATGCCAAAACATAGTTGAATTTTTTAGTTTTGAGGCGTGAATGAGACTTTGCCACGTTTGCCTCAGAGCCCAGTTCTTTTTTGTTTTAATTAGCTGTTTGAAAGTTTTCCTGATCTCTCTAATTTTTTCTAAGCAGTCAGGAGTTCCGTGCAATTTATAATCTTGATGTATAGATTTAACTTGCTTTTTGATTTCAAAGCACTCTTGATCAAACCAAGAATTCTTCCTACACCCAAATCTTTTTGAAGTAACCACAGCATCCTTTCTGAGAAGACCTTGAATGGTAATTATCAGTTGGTATAGATGGTAATAAGGCACTGTATCATCAGAGTTTAGTATAGATTGATTTTTAATGGTCTCTAATTCTAAGGAAACTATCAGAGATCTCCTTTTGGAATTTGGGAACCCATTTTATCCGAGGAGGGCGTATTTCTACTTCTGTTACATCAAAGGTGAGATGGACTAAGACAGGGGATTCATTGATATCATTAATTGAAAAAATCACTGGAAAATGATCACTTTCAGGACGGGCCAAAACTTTACAACAGTCAATTAAAGCAAAAATTTCCTGTGATACAAATATCAAGTCTATAGCAGATGCTCCTCTGGCCGTTAAATAGGTTAATTCCCCTTCCAAATCTCCATTTGTACGGCCATTCAGCAGTAATAAATTTAGCTTCGTAGACAGTAACGTTAGATATAGTCCTGCATAGTTGGAGCCCTTATCCTTAGATTGCCTCGTAGGAATATTTGATGTCCCTTCTAACTCAGGGGGTTCTAAATGAAATTTCGTGTAAAGGTCATTATCTGAGGAGCCCAATCTGGCATTGAAATCCCCTGCTAATATTATCATAGCTTCGGGGAAAGAGTCTATCAAGTTTAACAAGTAGATCTCTAGTTTCTTAAATTGTTTTTTAATTAGATTTTTATTATTATTGGGTGGAATATAGATGTTTATAATTAGATATGTAGAGTGGAGAAATTTTAGTAGTATTGCAGCTGCAAGGCCCAAAAGTGGGGTCAGGGGGAGAATTTCGACTTGTATCTTGGTGGTAACTAAAATACATACTCCACCTTTAGCTCTACCTCCGCTAGTACTTGGCAAAGCATCCATTGTAAAGGGCGAAAAGCCATCTAGATATATTTCACCTATTGACCAGGATTCTTGAATTAGGATAATATCATATTTAGATAGAAAATTCTTGACGGTTGGGAGTTGTATTTTATTAGCCCAACCAGCAATGTTCCACGAAATCAAGTTCAGCTTCCAGTTGGAAGCGGATGTTCTTGGTCAATTTCTAGAATTTACTAAGGAGCTTGGCTGAAGTGTGGTCAGTGAGGGACTCTTTAGTGATTGAATATTGGTGCTATTCGGACTGGTATGGACATTATTGAGTAGACTAATTTGGCCAGAATTGATATCCCCAAGTTTTGAATCCCTATCCGGCTTATTTGGTGTTTGAGACTTTAAAGTCGTTAATAGAAGTTCCATATTTTTTTTAATTACAAAATATGCATATGAAATATGTAACTCTTTAATTTACAATTAATAGATTCTGGTAGACTCTAATAACCTCTGATCCTTTATCAGTATAAAGGAACTGCCTGTTCTTTTTCTGACATTTCAAGAAACATATCTAACATGTGGAACTCACTGAAAGAGAAACTAACTCACTAGAGGCAAAACTTAGCAAGATTAAGAGAATGGTAGAGGAAGTGGCAGTTATGGGAACTCTGGGGGAAAGTGACCACGCTATACTAGAGTTCTTGATTTTAAAGAAAGCAAAAGCTGAGAGTAGCCATAAGCGTATCCTGGACTTCAGGAAAGCCAATTTTAATAAACTTAGAACAACAGTAAGTAAGATTCCATGGCAAGTGACTGTAATGAGAAAAGGAGTCCAGGATGTGTGGGAGTTTCTAAAAGAGAAAATTCTAAAGGCACAATGGCAAACAATTCTATCAAGGAAAAAAGGGGGAAGACAGCAGAAGAAGTCAATGTGGCTTTGCAGAAACTTAGAGATGACCGGAAAACAAAAAAGGCACTTACCAGAAGTAGAAGGAAGGCCAGGCCACAGAAAAAGAGTACAGACAGGTAGCATGGAATTGCAGGGCTGGCACCAGGAAGGCTAAAGCTGAGAATAAGCTGAAGTTAGCGAGATATGCCAAAAGCAACAAAAATGCTTTCTGCAGGTCCATTCACAGTAAAAGAGAAGAAATGGTGGTACAGCTCCTCAGTGAGGATGGCAAAATGCTAACAGGTGACAAAGAAAGGGCAGAAGTGCTCAGTTCCTGCTTTGGATCATTTTTCTCCCAAAAGAGGGTCTATGATTCTCCTGGCAAACTTGTACAAATTGAAGGAGCAGAATTGCAGCTTAAGATTGATAGACAAATGGTCAAGGAATACCTAATCACTTTGAATGAGTTCAAATCTCCAGAGCCTGATGAACTGCATCCAAGAGTAATGAAAGAAAGGCTGGGAAACTCTCAGAACCACTTTCTATTATGTTTGTGAAATCATGGAGGATGGGTAAAGTGTCGGATGACTGGAGGAGGGCTAATGTTGTCCCTATCTTCAAAAAGGGCAAAAAGGAAGAACCTGGGAACCACAGACCACTCAACCTGACATCGATCCCTGGAAAAACTCTGGAGCAGATTTCTGTAAGCACATTGAAAACAATGCAGTGATTACTAGAAGGCAAGATGGATTTATCAAGAACAAATTCTGCCAGACTAATCTTATCTCATTTTTTGATCGGGTAACCTCCCTGGTAGACCATGGGAATGCTGTGGACAAAATATATCTCAGCTTCAGCAAAGCTTTTGACAAAGTGCCCCATGATATTCTGATTAGCAAACTAGCTGAATGTGAGCTGGATGGAACAACTATCAGGTGGATTCACAGTTGGCTAACATAATTGTACTGAAAGAGTGCTTATCAATGGTTCCTTCTCAAACTGTGGGGAGGTAACAAGTGGGGTACTGCAGGGCTTGATCCTGGGCCCAGTGCTCTTCAACATTTTTATTAATGACTTGGATGAGGAGGTGCAGGAAGTGCTTATCAAATTTGCAGACGATACAAAATTGGGAGGGATAGCTAATATCTTGGAAGACAGAATCAAAATTCAAAGGGATCTTGATAGGCTGGAGTATTGGGTTGAAAACAACAGAATGAAATTTAACAGGGATAAGTGCAAAGTTCTACACCTAGGAAAAAGGAATCTATTTATAAGATGGGGGATACTTGGCTCAGCAATACGACATGTGAGAAGGATCTTGGGACTGTTGTTGATCACAAGGTAAATATGAGCCAACAGTGTGATGTGGCTGCAAAAAAGGCAAATACTATTTTAGGCTGCATTAACCTAATTGTGTATATTTGTATATTTTCCAGATTGTGTGAAGTATTGCTTCCCTTCTATTTGGCACTGGTTGGGGCTCATCTTGAGTACTGCATCCAGTTCTGGACACTACACTTTAAGAAGGATGCAGACAAACTGGAATGGGTTCAGAGGAGGGCACTGAGGATTATCAGGGAACTGGAAACAAAGCCCTATGAAGAGAGACTGGAAGAACTGGGCATGTTTAGTCTTGAGAGGAGAAGATCAAGGGGAGATGTGATAGCACTGTTCAAGTACTTGAACGGTTGTCACACAGAGGAGGGTCAGGATCTCTTCTCAATTGTCCCAGAGTGCAGGACATGGAACAATGGGCTCAATAGGAAGCCAGATTTCAACAGAACATCAGGAAAAGCTTCCTAACTGTTAGAGCAATACGACAAAGGAACCACTTACCTAGGGATGTGGTGAGCTCTCCAACACTGGAGGCCTTCAAGAGGCAGCTGGACAGCCACCTGTCTGGTATGCTTTAATTTGGATTCCTGCATTGAGCAGGGGATTGGACTCGACTAACCCTTATAGGCCCCTTCTAGCTCTATAATTCTATGATCCTATGAATATAAATATTGGCTAAGTGGATAACTAGTGAGCTATTTTAACCCTTTTTAAAATATGTTTTTAAAGTTTTTTTTAATGTTTTTAATGTTGTTTTGTTTTAATGTATTTTAAGGCCTTTTTATGTTTTAAAGTGTTTTTAGTGTTTCTGTTTGCCGCCCTGGGCTCCTGCTGGAAGGAAGGGTGGGGTATAAATTAAATAATAAATAAATAATCCACAGCTTTATTTATTTATTTGTAAAGGATATAAATTCTCACAGTGAAAGGTCTGTGGCAGGAACTATTGGAGTAAAATGATCTGCCTGTCGGATCCAGAGTGGTCATGGCTGGATCAAAGTGATTGTGACCACACCATAGTTAAAGGAATCTGCTGTCCTAAAAGTCTCAGGCAAGAGGTAGCACAGCATCTAATTGAGTGTCTCTTTAGTTTGTGTTCATTAATCTTTTTGTTCTTCTCATTTAAATCAGCTCTCTAGGCTGAAATGCCACATGCTGTTTTAGAAATAGAAAGTCTGAGCAGGCTGTCTGTCTTCTCCTGTGTGTTACCCTCCCCACTGAGAAATACTGAGTAGCATCAGGGATTATCTGCAGTATCTGAGCAAAGGGCCTCAAAGTGGCCCAGGGTCATTCTGAAGGCCACTGTGCACATTAAGCTATTCATGTGTAGCTACTGAACATTCTACATGTGCACCAGAGAAATAATCTATGTACATGAGGAACACATGTTTCAACCACCTGCCAAGGAAGGTGGGATTGGCTGTTGTTCCTGACTATGTGTTCACGTGTAGTGGCAAATGTGTTAAGTGTCCTTGAGAGTTTCCTGTTCTCCACTGTTACTGTGCATAGGGTTGTCTGGTCTTCTTCACCTTTAATGCTCTGAAACACCAAGACTGAGGAAGAAGCCACTGGGCCTCCCACACCATTTCTCATCTCAGTGTCAACTAAACCAAAGCACAAGTATGTGCAATTCACATCTGTTCCCCTTGCTCTTCCATTCCTCTTTCCTCCTGTCCATTTGTTGTGTCCACCTCTGACATTTAGATTGCAAGCATCTTGGTGCAGGGATCTCTTGCTTTTGCTTCTGTTGCTCTTCCTTAAAGCACCTGGCACATTGCTGGTGATGTGTGAGAGTTCGTGTAGCATAGTGACTAAGAACAGTGTGAACAATGAGCAGTGATATCCCTGATTCTAATCTTACCTCAGCAACTCACTAGCTAGTCTCAGAGAAGCAATGATTTCTCTCACCCTCAGCCGTTATCTGCCATATGGGGATAGCGTAGTGGCAGAATATAAGCTTTGCATGTAAAAGGTTTCAGGTTTGATCTCTAGCTTTTTCAGGTAGGCACAAAAAAGAACCCTGTCCACAACCCTGGAAAGCCACTAAAAGTCTGTATTGACACTACTGATCTAGATGGACCAATTATGTGATCCGATGTAAGGTAGTTTCCCATGTTTGCCACCACACGAAAGAAGACTCATGACACCATAATGGAATAATGTTATATTTAATAAAATATAACAAATATTAAACCTCAGCCAATTACATCCAAATATCCAAACTGAACTTACTTCGGGCAGGTTAGGATAAACCTGACTGAAAGGGAGTATTCCTTCCAGTCCCCTGGGCATGTCAATCTCAATGGACTGTGACTCCCCAGCCAAGGATGTGGGAAAAGTTGTCCCTCCTTGCTAGCAGAGCCAAGCATGTGTTTCCAACCTCCGCAGCCTGGCCCTGCCATACGGGCGTTCACCATTCTGTGCAAGCTGATCCCACAAGGACATGCCCAGATCCCTACCAGTCATTCAGCACTGGTAGTTCCCTAGGGAGTGCCCTTTAACAACATGCCTCCTTCTCCTACTTTGTCCCCACCTTCCTCACCTGCCCAAATTCCATGCCAGCCATAAGCTAGACATCCACACACACCCCTAAAAGCCAATCGAATCAACCCAGCAGTATGGAGTAGGCAAAACCAAATGGATTCTGAAATCAAAATCCCTAAAAAAACATTCCTACTCAGCCCCAACTGGTGACTAGCAATGCCCATACTGACAAGGGAGGGTGGGGCGGGTGCCGCAAGGCAAAAAGAGGCAAGGTTTAGAGGGAGGAGTGGGCTTTTAAACCCACTCCTGCCTCACTTCCATTGGTCAGAAAACCCCATCTGACCATCTTCAGAAACCACGAAAAAGTTCCCAAGCCTTCTCAAAGTCGGGTGGCGGCAAACACGCCCCTGCTTAAGGCGGGAACGCCATTGTATGAAAATAATACAACTGATCTATCTTGCTGGGTAGTTGTGAGATTTACTTATGTATATCATGCCAAATCCTATATTCAGGGCAGCTTATCAAATCCTGTTTATTGAGATCCATACACATGAACTGTTCTGAGCACTTGAAATGCTAATTACCACTACATAAATAACAATTGATCATAATAAAATAATGTACTCATGTGTGCCTTGGCTCACCTTCTCTCACATGCCGTGAGCTACAGGCAGTGAGACTGGAGCCCTGCTGGCTACAGCATAAGGGGCAGAAGGGTGGACGAGAGCTGTGGAATGAGCAGGAGGTACAGTGCACTGCCATTCTATGTCAGTACCTTTAAAAGACATACATAGTATCTGGGTAAGGATTGGCTGTAAACAGCAACAAAAAAGAATGGCATAATATTTTTTAAAAAACACATATTGGACATACACAAAACATATCTTCAACAATGGCGTGCAGTTCATCCAACTTAAGTTTGTTATAACATCTGAATTGTGAGAGGGTTTGGGGAAATCATGCAAGTTTTCCGTTTTCAAACCTGGCAAACTACATTTTCCGAGCTGAAGCTCCTCGTGAAAAATAGGGAGATGCTCCAGCTCTGCCTCTCATGGTGCATATGCTTGTTGGAGTAAATGTATTCCAGCCTGGTCTACAAGGATATCAAATATTGCAGGAGGATGATTCTAGAAGCAGTTTAGGGAGATCATACTGAAGGAATGGAATGGCATAAGAGATGAGATTGTCCCAGAGGTTATTTGATCTCACCTGCCACTTTCATCAAGCCAGGCTTTTTCATCAACATCTTTCAAAGGCAAATTTGATGTTTCTTGAGCATAAACTATACTTCTCAGCTTCTCTTCCTGAAGCCAACCAGACAATAAGATAGTCTTCTTTCTTTTCTTTCTTTTCCCAATGAAAATGTTGAGGGGATGTGTTTTGGACTCGTGCTACTACAACATCCTATGTACCAGCCATCTGGATGCAAAGTTAACAAAAAAGAAGACAGCTTTATCAGTTATACTGTCTGCTTGCTACCTTTATCCTATTCAGAAGGACTTTTCAAAGGCAGATGTGAATTATTTTTCCCCTCTGAGTTTTTTATTATTGTTTTATGTATAGAGCTTTGGGGGGTCCCAGCCTTGTACTGGTAAGTCCCCCTGAGGCTAAATATGTTGCAGAGGGTTATTTGTTTTTAAAAACTCACTGATCATCTTGACTAAGCAATTAGGGTAAGGGGGGACAAAACGATGCAATGCTGTACCTTTTGGGGTGCTTTCCCCCATTTTCAGTGAGTCTTACAATCATTGACAAAATCCAAGAGCTTCTCCTTATCTGAAGCTAAACCAGTTTTATGTAATTGCATTTTGCAATGGGACAAGGGCAGGAGCCCAGGGGGTGGTAGAGAGGAAGAGGAATAACAGTATAAATATACAAATTTACAAAAGAGAATGTGATGGGGAAAATACCTTACCTCCTAAAATAACCTTTAGTTTTTCCAGCAGAAGATTTGAGATAAAGGGCATTGGTTAATCAGATTCTGGGAAGCAGATGTTATATGATCTACAGAGAGGAGTAAATGAGACAACTTTCCATTTTGAAACCAACGCTGAAAACTAAGTAACATATTACATGTTTCCTTGTGGCTTTGCAAGTACATTTTACTTTTGATTTCTGAAAGCAATGCCAACACATATCCTTGAATAGACTATGAATGCAGCTAGGAGCCCCTGTTTTCCTTTGTTAGGTTTCTGCATTTAGCTATGAGTAAGCTTTACAGTAAGCTCAGCTAAAGAGTGTGTTTCCATACTTTATCAACAGGAATAATGTAGTGGACAATAGAAGCATATACACATGGGACTATTAGTGCTTGTGTTTGCCTTTGATGCATTCATTTAGGGCACAGTAGAGTACAGTACTGATCCATGTTGATCCTCTGATAATCTGCACAGCAGGTGCACATGGTGCAGGGCATGATCAGCTGGGATGTTCTCCTGTGCTACATTATTGAGCACTGCCCATCCCTCTGGTCAAAAATGTTTCTGCAATGTGTACTGAACAAGTAAACCTTGTTCAGTAAATTTTAAGTAAATGTTTCCTCCTTATAGCTTCTTCCCATTTTATTGCTTCCTGTTTGATGCAGCTGGGGGAATTACTGATGAATTGCCTTTTAGTTTCTCATCTTCTTTTCACAGTATAAATATTTGTGTCTGTGTAGGTCTGGATACTGATTTCCTTACATTATTTGAAATACTGCTATTTTGCTATAAAAGAAGAAACAAAATAATATAAGGAAACCAGTAATTAAAGCCCTCCAAATAGATAAAAAGGTAAAAATTAAGGGGAAATTCATAACTGATTCATCACAGTTGCACTGAACATGGGGAGCTAGCAAATGAGCAGAATCTGCAAATGGGAACCTTTTAATTGAAATGCACAATGGCCCTTGATAGCCTCAATAGTACTTTGCATGTGCACACTCCCCCCCCCCCCAAAACAAACAAACAAAAACCAGGCTGAAAAATAAAGAACAGCAGAAATTGTTTTTGATGCAATGAGCGAGCTACAATGTTTTGATACTTCATAAAATATGAGTCAGCAAAGGATGGCAATTACAGAGAAAAGGGCTAGTGCAGAAGCAACCTATGACTGTGATTTCAGTATAGCTCCCATTCATTCCAAGAGGGCTTGGGCAAGAGATCTTCCTAGCATTGTGCGCATGCGCTACAACAACAAGCAGTTTTGCAGTGAAGCAAAGATCCTCCGGAGCTGACAGTGGGGGTCTTGCATGCATAGCTGTAAAGCAGGGCTGTTTTGCTCAGGTATATAGAAAAGGTGACCTTTAATGGAAAAATGAGGAGGGAAGTGTTCATGTCATTTCACAGAACAAATAGGATGGAAACACAGTTTCATATATGGGGCTTTACTGGCATGTGGGTCTGTGCTAGAATTTAATTGCTTTTTGGCATTCTCTGACAATGGCATATTGTATTACTATCTTCAGCGTGTGCATTTAGCTGTCACATTGCCAGCTAGAATAGACAGTGATGGTAGTGGCTGCAAACTGTAACCCATACACATAGATAAGACTCATCAGTCGTTTGTACATACATAGGCTGAACAAGCTCTGCTTTCCTCCATTAAGGGGAGGGCTGTGGCTAATTTGGCATGCAATAAAACATCACCCATCATAAAAATATTTACTAAGGAATACTAAGAGAGGTAGGGTAACATAGCCTCGTGGTATATGCATGTGAGTACCAAGTGACTGTTTTCAGCAACAATAACTTGGCCCTTTGTGTTGCCTGGCCATTGGTACTGCCAAGGCAGAGTAATGTGGCCAACTCAGGCAGCAGATTTTGGAAACCATTAAAGCAGCAATGAGGAACCTCTGACCCGTGGGCCTAATTAGGCCCAGCAGGCCCCCCCATTTGGCCCATGCTGTGATTTGACTCAAACCATGCCCAGGTGTGGGACAGGTAAAGCTGTGGTGCCAAATTCAAATGAAACAGTTTTAAAAGATTACAGCACATCAACATCTATGTGTCTGGACAGGCTTGCCTAAACAAAACAGTTTGAAGCAGGCAACAAAAAGAATACAGTGAAGGCACCCTGCTTGATGCCAGTAAGCAGGGAGTTTCAGAGAGTAGCTACACTAAAAGAATGATTTCTTGCAAGTGCAGAACGAGTATTATGTGACACTGTAACAGTGCTAGTTCCGCAGATCAAAGCACTCCAGTGGGCACGTATAGGATAAGGTGGTCCCACAAGTAAACCAGTCCCAAGTGGTTAAGAAGTAACATCTTGAACCTGGCCTGGTAACAAACTGGCAACCAGTGCAGATTCCTGAGCAGAGGTGATATATGTTGACAGGGTCTCACTCTTGTCAGCTATCTGGCTGCAGCATTCTTCAGTAACCGCAGGTTCCAGGTCAAGTGCCAGGTAAGCCCCATTTAGGGTGCACTGCAGTAAACCAGTCTCAAAGACGCCAATGCTTGAACTACCGTGGTCAGACTCTCCTGGTCCAGGAATGGTTGCAGTTGTTAGCAGACACAGCTGATAAAAGGCACTTATAGCTAATGAGACTACCTGGGCCTCCAGTGACTGAGCTGGATTCAGAAGCATCCCAACTGTGTACCTGGTCCTTCAGGGGAATTGCATCCCCATCCAGGCCATGCATTTGACTAATTTCTTGGACACTGGAACCACTCACTTACAGTGCATCCGTTTTGCCAGGATTCGAGCTCTGCATATTTTCCCTCATTCATCCCACTGCTGCATCCAGGGCCCACACGGCTTCTCCCAATTCTGATGTTATGGAGAAATAGAGCTACGTGTCACCAGAATACTGATGACACCTTGCCCCCCAACTCCTAATGAGCGCTCCCAGCAGCTGCATGGAAAATGGAAATGGACTGCCTTCAAGTTGATTCCGACTTATGGCTACCCTATGAATAGGGATTTCATGGTAAGTGGCATTCAGAGAGGGTTTACCATTGCCTCCCTCTGAGGCTAGTCCACCCCTTTGAGTCCTTTCTCAAAAGCTTGCCACAGCTGCACAAGCCAGCCCCTTCCTTGTCCGCATCTGCCAGCTGGGGGGCAACCGGGCTCCTTGGGACCATGCAGCTTGTCCACGACTGCACAGGTGGCAGGGCAATTAATCCCTGAGAGCCTCACTGTGGGGTGATCTTTAGCTGGTCCTTTACACCCAGGAGACGTGAGCGGGGATATGAACTCACCGACTTTGGACTCCCAGCCAGGCTATCCTCCCCACTGTGCTATACTGGCTGCCAGCAGCAGCTGCATACCGATATTTAAATAGCATTGGAGATAGTGCCCTGTGGCAGCCCATAGCATAACTGCCAGGAGGCAGAAAAGTACTCTCCCAATGCTCCTCTCTGGACTCAGTTCCCTAGGTAAGACTGGAACCACTGTAACACGGTGTCCCCAATTCCCATTCCATGGAGCTGGTCCAGGAGGATGCCATGCTCAATGATATTGAAAGTTGCAGAGAGATTGAGAAGCAGGAGCAAGGAGAAGGTGGAGGTTCACAGCAAAAACAATCCATCAATAGTTCCCCCATTAGGTTTTTAGGAAGACTACCAGGGCCATACGAGTCTTCCAGACAGCAGCTCAGCCCTCTGTATGCCTCTTTTAGTCCCAGTCTGAACTGGTTGCCTTTCATACAGACATAGAATTTGTGCATTCCCAGATTGGAGGAGGGAGGGAGAACATCAGTCCTTTCTCAAAAGGCTCTGTTCTTCTAGAAGGTTAGCTCATATGGCAGGAATGGTGAACCTGTAGTCCTTCAGATACTGTTGGACTATGACTCCAATAAACCCTGACCATTGTCCATGCAGGCTGGGGCTGCTGGAAGTTGTAGTGCAACAATATCTGGAAAGCCAGAGATTTCCTATTTCTTTTCTTTGGCAAAAATTGATTGTACTTGGCCATATATTGTACATAACAAAGCCAATATATATATTGCCTAGAGTCAACTGCTTCATGTGTGAAGTTTAAATAAACCTTTCTTCAGTTTGTCTGTAATGCAAACTTGCACTAGTGACATTTATTAGAGTTAACATTTATTTATAGACTGTCCAATAACAACCTTTCCTGAGCGGCTTACAAAAATGTTGATTTCTCTTTCATGTTCTGTCCAGCTGGAATAATATTGATACATGGCACAAACAGCAACATTATAATGCTGAAGAATTATCATTAAGATTTTTTTAATCTGCAAATTGGTGTTGAAATGTGGAGAACTGAAATTAAGATTGAAAAATGAGAAACTGTGTGAACCAAAATTGGCAAATCCTTCCATTTCTAGTCCTCACTAGGGATGGGCAAGAAATTTGATTCAGTTTGCATTTCAAGCCAAATTGATCAAGTTTGCACTTTACAAAGCAATAAGAACCAACACCCAGCCATCCTTTGAAAGTTGCACTTATTCAAATGTTTCAATGCAGTTCACCAAAAATGCATCTGTTGGGGGAAAGTGTGCATAAAAATGAATATATGAGGGAAAATAGCATACAGAGATGCATTCTATGACAAGAAATGGCTTGCAAAAATATGTACATTAGTCAAAACTGCCTACAAAAATGTGTTTATTAGGAGAAATTCACATTAAGATGCCGGAGAATTTTCATGAGGATTTTTTTAAAAAGCAAAAGAAGCAAATTGCTGCAGAAATTTGGAGAACTGAAATTAAGATTGGAAAAATGAGAAACTGAGAGAACCAAAACTGGCAGATCTTCCCATCCCTAGTCTCCCACAGCTTGCCTGCAGTACCAGATGTGCCTCTTGGTGGCCTTATGGCTTCACATATATGAGAATACCTCCAGTATTGGGAGTGACAATCATCTCCCCCTAGACTCAAACATCTGACCTCAAACATCGAGGGGAGCACTTCAGCATTAACAAGTAGTATAAGTGCTAACTGAGAAGGAAAACAAAAGATCTCAAATGAACCATCAGCTGCTGGGCCTGTCAAAGTCTTAAAAAGGTCCTGGATCTCTTCCATTGTGGAAATTTATCAGCAGAGGTAAGCTTTATATTGCAACCCTAACCATGCTGTCCCAGAAGAAGGTCCTACTCAGTTCAATACACTTACTCCTAATATTTAGAAATTTGAAGGGAATAAATGGTTTATACTGGCCTTCCTTGAGCTGGTGCCCCCCAAATGTTTTGGATGCCAATTCCCATCAGCTCCAGCTGTCGTGACCAATGGTCAGGGATGATGGGAGTCGTAGCCCAACAATATCTGGAGGGCACCAGATTGGGGAAAGTACTTATTTTGAAACTATTTGAAAATTTCATTTAGTTTCCTTTGACAGGAATACATGTTTGCTGTACAGAGCTGGGCACCAGGGATTGCCAACATTCTTTTTGAAGCTGTCCGACTTGCAGACATTTCATGTGGCTGTTTGGAGATGACAGAGAAAATGTCTGTCAGTTACTGAATTACAGGATTTCTATGTGCCAGGCAATGTTAAAATTAAAAGCACAAGATGCCCAATCATAAAAAGTTGATATCCTGTGACAGGGATGGGGAAATGTATTGCTGGACTACAACTCCCATCATGCCTGACCACTGTCCATGCTGGTTGTAGCTGCTGGGAGTTGTAGTCCAACAACTTCTGGAGGTCCATAAATTCCCCAAGCCTGTCCTATGAGGATCTCAAGGGGTAATTTCTATTAGACTTAGTGAATTCTCAGAATACCTTAAGATCCCCCCCCCCGTCATGTTTTCTTGAAGATGTACAAGATCTGAAATCTGTCACTGAAAGGCAGAAACACTCTTGGGCACACCTTAAGAGGCTGATCTGCCAAGCCATGTCAAATTGGCCAGTTGCCAGAACTGGAGGATGCAAAGGGGGTAGGGGTAGGGACTCCAAATGAGCCATTTCTCAAGTACATACAAGGGAGGTTGGCTGCTTTTGTAGTGGAATAAGCATGCATGTGCTGAGAAGGTTATGTTGTAAAATCAGTTGCATGAACACCGTGCTGCCACATGTAACCAGCCTCTTCATAAGAAAATAATGGAAGGAGCTGGTATCTTTATGAAAGATGCGACCCTGCCTTATACTGAATCAGACTGTGAGTTTATGTTGCCCATTCTGATAACTTCTCTCCAAGATTTCTGGAAGAAGTCTTTCTTCTTTGTTTTGCTAGAGACAGAGATGGGCATATCAGTTCCCATGCATGTGTTAGTCTCTCAGTGGTAGATGGTGCCCTTTGTGACAGGTAGGGTGGAACGCAGAGAGTCTCACAGTAGGTGAAGGCAAAGCTAATGGCAGGCAGAGTTAATTCTAATTTTGTCCCCATCTTCCTCCCCACTGAGCTGTCCAAGGGCAACACCTAAGACTAAGGAAGAGGGACTTCCCAGGAGGATCCCTATGCCTGTGCAGCCTCTGAGACTGGGCTCCCGTCTTGGATGAAACTTTTTCAGTTCTAAATCCAGTCAGAAGGGTCTTTTTTGACTGGGGATAATTTCTTCCGGATAAGGAAGAAACGTGAGATTTCCCACACAGCTTTGTTGTGATTGTTGGAGACTGGAATTCGTCAGAATTTTCTGTGAAAAGAAGGTCTTCCAGCAGCTCGGACGGAGCGAGGATTTCTAGCCAAGCTCAGCTGAAAAAAGTGATTCGTTTTTTTTTTCTTTAAAGAAAAACGACCTAACAGGCAAGCATTCTTCTGTCTTACGCTTATTATTTTCTTATCTATACAGCTACAGAGATTTGTCAAAGATCCAGCAATTAAGAAAACCTGGGTGAGCCAAAACTTTCCTTTTTTTTTTTTTATTCACGGAACTAAGGGGGAAGAAAATAAAAATAGCCTATCTTTTTTTTATTGCAGAAAGCTGACATGGAAAATAGCATTATAAAGATTACAACGGATGAGGGTTTTCTTTTTGATTTATAAGACTTTTGGGTAACATATGTCCGGGACTATTTTTTCTGATCTATTTTTTTTTTTGACGAATCTGCTCATTCTTTCTGTTATTAGCTATTTGGACGCCGAGAACTAAGGTTGTTTTTGCACTTCTGGGCATATAAGAGATAAGGGCTGTCTAGAGTGTGATGCTAGCTGGTTTGAAAGATTAACTCCTTTGTAACTGGATAAAGAAATAAACTGTTCTTTGCTTGGGACATTGAAGGAGTTTTGTTCCTTTGGCTTTGGGAATGACAATTAAGAAGATCATTGATGTACAAGAAGGGACTTTATCTATAGGCATGTTTCAGAAAATAATGAATGGGATTAATTCAATAAAACAAGAACTGAGAAATAATAGTCAAGCGTTGAGAATTGAACTTGACGAAATGAGACAGGAGCTGAAAGAAATTCAGGATTCTGTGAGAAAGGAGAATAAAGATAGATCTGGAAAACCAAAAAAGGATGAAAGAGAAATTAAAGGCAAGGTTCAAACTATGGAGATTGGATTAAATATGGACATGGAAAAAGATTTGGATTTTCTGGCGGTGATGGATCCTGGAGACAAATATTACGGTTTGAACTCAGCGCTGTCCCTGAAGGAATTGAAGAGATTGGAGATAAAGATATTATCGGTTCAAAAAAATTCCTGGACTGGAAGGTCTTGATGGAACTTGAAATGGAGAAAGCTAACAGAATTAATCCCTGTTTTGTGTCAATGGAAAAATCTTTAAGAGATGTGCTAGTGTATCATGTAAAAAAGAGGAACAGAGATGCGGCTTTGCAACAATATTTCAGTGATACGTTTGGAACTGATGGCAAGAAAATATCTGTGAAAAAGGAAATTCCTATCAGACTCTTATTATATGACTATGACAGCAAGACTATTGGGCGCGTAAAGATGGAAGATGGAAGATGGAACCAATACGGATAATGGAAGAAGAGCGATTTGAAATTACTGGATCTAGTAGACTTGATGAGTTGGACTAATTGACATGTTTATCTAGAAAAAAAATTGATGGACATATATCTCAAGGATTGGAAACTTCTCTTTGACTTTTTGTGGAAGAATAAAATGATATGATGTTAATGAGATTTGTAACCAATTAAGATAATTGCTGGAGGAAGGTGATTTTATAAGCTATTAAGATACAGGCTTGTTATATATTATAGACTTATAGTTGAACTATGACAAATTGGTAGTCAATTTTTTATATATATATATATTTCTTTTTATTGTATTAGTTATGGATTTGTGTTTTTTCTTTTTGTATTGTTTTGGTTTTGAAAATTTGAATATGGATAAATTGACATGTTTACTTAGAGAAAAATTGATAGACACATTTCTTAAGGAATGGAAGCTTCTTTTAGATTTTTTGTTGAAATATCAAAATAAAATGATGATATTGGGATTTGACGATTAATTAAGATAGCCTACAGAGAAAAGTGATCCTGTATGTATATATTAAGGGACAGGTTTGATATATACTATATACTTATAGCTGATCTGCGACAAATCGGAAGTCAACTATTTTACTTTATTTTTTTCTTTATTTGTTTGTTGTATTTTGTTTTGTTTGTTTTTTTGAAAAATTTGAATAAAAATTATTAAAAAAAAAAGACTAAGGAAGAGGAAGCTGACAGCTAGTGCCACCCCCTGGACTGGTTGTAAATAAGAAGGCAGGCAGGTGGGGGCTGGCTGAGGCCAGACTGAAGTTGGTGGGACAGTGCCCCATTCACCCTAATGAAGCAGCCTCTACAGCAGTTCTTGAGCAGGTCAGCTCTTCCTTATATGTATTAGTCTCTCAGTCATTGTGCAAGTGAGTCAATCAGCCCACAGTAGCACCAGAGCCTCTTGCCCCCTTAAATGGCTCCGTGCCATCTCACCCCAGCTATCTGTCAGTGTGCACAGCATTTGATGGGTCCTGGCTATTCTAGACAGGTAGGCAAAGGATGAGGTGCAGGACACCAGTTTCTACCAAGCACCCAGAGAGGTAAGGAAATGTTCCCATCTCAAAGGAAATGCACTCTGCACATGCTCAGGGGCACCAGAGGTGCTGGAACGTTTATAAACAAAAGGTGCTCCACTATCCTCATTTTAGAATACCCAAGTCCAGAGCTGCCTATAGTATAAGCAGCACAGAGTCATAAAGTCCCCTTCATATTTTCAAGTTTTGCTTTATAAATTAGTACCTACCCCGAGAAAACCCTAAACCCCACTCCGATAGGATCGTGCCATATACAGAAATATTTTCATTCACCTGATATTACTAATGGCAGAATTTAAGGTTAAATATTGCAATGTCATTACATAGTGTTTAGATGGTTGGAGAAACCAATTGTACTTTGGAGTTAGTACTGATGATAAAAGTGTTAAACTAGAATGAATAAAAGTCTAACCAATCTCTGTGGGTTAAATCAAGGCTAAGTTAGTCAAACTGATTTTTAAAAAAACAGTGAGACAGGCTAATCATAACCAACTTAGGAAGCTGCCTTATACCAAGTCAGACCATTGATCCATCTAGCTCAGTACTGTCTACACTGATTGGCAGCGGCTGTCCTTGGTTTCAGGCAGGGACACTCCCAGCCCTGCCTGGAAATACCAGAGATTGAACCTGGGACCTTCTGCATACAAAGCATGTGCTCTACCACTGAACTACAGCCCTTTCTTTTGTAAACATGATGATGATAAAAATATCCAACCTTACATCTTAGCTGCAAGGTAAGACAATCAACAAAAAAGCTACACAGTCCTGATCAGAGTATGCTATGAACAAAGGGAAAAAGCAGAGAAAATAATTTTAAATGATTCCAGAAATGATTTTGAGGCTTGCCTTCAAAAACGAGAAGATATTGCCAACTGAGGGGAACATTATCCCATCCTCTATTAAGATCCAGTTTCCTTCCACTAGATTCTGGCTAACTAACAGTGCTTGTTTCTTCTTCATTGGTCGGTAATACATAACATGACTTCCATTCAATGGCTAGAATGCTGGAAGGGGAGAGCAGGCTTGCTTCTTACTAAACAATTGGGCACAAAGCTGCCTGCACATTTTCCTTGACATCTCTGGAATTATAAAGATCAAGATTTTGTTAGAAAGATGAATGCTAAGTAGGTATAGAAGGATCTGTTAATTTTGGGTTGATCAGTTTCTCATTTTTCTAATTGTAAATTCAGTTCTTCATAATTTTGCAACATTTTTTTTGAAAAAAAACCTGATGGAAATTCTTCAATATTTTTAGTTCTAATATCTCCTAATAAATACATTTTGTATGCAGTTTTGACTAATGAACACATTTTTGCAAGCAAAATCTATAATAAAATGCATTGTTATTATATATTTTCCACAAATATATTGTTTTTATGTACACTTCTCCCTAATATATGCATTTTTGTTTGGTTTGGTTGGAAGACACCTGTGCGTGAATTTGTTTTGTGTGGGGAGATCGGTGCACAACGATCAACACACAATCTTGACAGAAAAAAGGCTTTGATCCAATGGCATGGATACCACGACAATTGGAAGTCTTTTACCTGCTGCAGCCTTCATCCGCCTTCACAGCTGTTGTAACATACACATTGTTATCCTCCGCCTGTTCTGCCATTGAGGACTTTCTTGGATCGTTCTTTGTCTGGTTCCTGTCCCTTGACCTTACTGCCATGGGTGACCCTGCGGGGAGTACATGACTCCCGACGGCATCGCTCACAGGGTTCATTGGAACACGCAAGCCCACTCACCACTGCAAGGTGACGATCCAGCGAGGGGATGCATTTTTGTAAACATTGGTTGGTTGGAGAAGTACATTGCAAAATTTGGATAACTGCAAACTTTGAAAGAGAGCTGTGTTTTAGTTTTCATATAGTTTTGGAAAGTGAGAATTAGATAGATTGGACTTTAAATGCAAATCAAATAGAATTTCCCCCCATCCCTAAAGCTAAGAATCTTGACCAGTTCATTCTTTAATGGAGGGACAGCTAGAAGATGAGCAAAACAAGGGCAATAAAAAGGGCAAACTATGAGTGAGGATTAGTCAAGGCATTCCTAATTGTGACAGGGAACTATTAATATGCCCTTCAGGACACTATTAGAGGCAAACATTCTAGAAGAGACTAGTTGTATGAACAAAACCACAGTGTTTTTGAAGTCATTTATGAAGAAAGGGTATACTGTAATTTTCGTAATGGTGCTTCTGTTGTGACTCACTCTGCTTGGAAAGGATTTTTAAAAATCCAATATATTTCAAATACTTCTGGCCCTCAAAGAGTTCCAGGAAACTATGCTGGGTGTTCTGGAAAGTTTTTTTCTGTTATGACACTCTTGGCCAGATCAAGTAAGTCATGAACCTTTTAGTCACCTTCTTGTCTGGAGTCAGGGATGGACAATCTGTCAGTTTGGGTTTCTCTATTTTACTCTCAATTTCTCTTTTTTCCATTCTCAAGTTCACCCCATTTCTGCACCAGTTTGTGTTTTTTGAAAAGTCTGCAGGAACATTTGCATGCATTTTCATGTGCTTTACTCCTAATACGTGCATATTTGTGTGCAGTTTACAACTGTATACCATCATTTTACAAGTAAGTTTCCCCAACATAATGCATTTTGTATGTTATTTTTTCTAATATATGCATCTCTGTCCATTTTCGTCTTATGTATACATTTTAAAGTATTTTTGGTTGTTGGAGAACTGCAGTGCAAGACATGGAGACATTAGCCGTCCAGCACAACAATATCAGTTTCTGAGCCACTAGTGTTGCACATAGAAACCAAGCTTTTTTATTCTTATTTAGCTCTCAAATATGTATGGGAATTGGTGGGAACAAGGCTGCGTTCTTCAAGAATATTATGAACATCATAGATATTGTATCCATCATTCCTTATTTTGTGACCCTCATCACTGAGCTGATTCAGCAGAATGAGCTCAATGGCCAATAGAACATGTCCCTGGCCATCCTCAGGATTATTCGTCTGGTCAGGGTCTTCCGTATCTTCAAGTTTTCCCGGCACTCCAAGGGGCTACAAATCCTTGGGCAGACCCTCAAAGCCAGTATGAGGGAACTGGGCTTGCTCATCTTCTTCCTTTTCATTGAGGTCATACTGTTTTCTAGTGCCATCTACTTTGCGGAGGTGGATGAACCACAGTCACATTTCTCCAGCATACCTGATGGCTTCTGGTGGGCTGTGGTCACCCATTCCTGTGATTTCTCACAGACAATATTCACACAGTACTTAAAATGCCAAATCCCAAATTCAGATTTTCAGAACATCGGGTGTCTACATGAAAATTCAGAATATGAGGATCTGAGTGAAAAATTTAAGTGCACCCCTCCCATTTGTTTCAGCACCAGTGCTAACACATTTGCCCCTCTGTTTTATCCCAGTTACTGAGGAGTGCCCTCCTTAGTGATAATTGTACTAGCTTGAATTCCTTTTTCAAAAGTGCCCATAGATTATTGTAATGCTGCAAACCTTTTTTCAGATTATTTGTGCACCACTCAAATACTGGCTTTACTGGAACGCCATGAGTTTAAATCCAGGTTTGTATATTTTGCACGGCCTGTGGGTGCTGCTCTTAAATATTTTGTATATGTGTGTTGAAAAATGCATTGTATGTTGAATCCGGTGCTCACAACTGTCTTGGCTAGTGGCAGTTGTTTTTTTTCTTGAGTCTATGGTGATTGCTCTGTTCCTATGGCAAATAACTTCTCTGACTCTGCAAGAAGCTGATCCTCTGCAAAATGTCTTCCTAGTGTTTGTCACATGGGAAAGTATGCAAAAATTGTGGCTTCTGCTTGTGGTGAGGAAGCCAGAACAATACATTTCCCATACGTTTGGGAGCAGACACAATAGGTCATGGGGAGATGGTGGGAAAACACCTACAATAAGCAGGGAAAAGTTGAACTCATCCAAACTAGCCAAAGAGGGTTCTGTTGCTTGCAGCAGCCTATCCTCTACCCCCCCCCAAAAAAGCAGGTTCTAAAAAGAAGATACTAAAATTTGCAAGATGGAAGTAATCTTTCCCTGTTCCAGTCATCCTAGTTTGATCTCATTTGAAGGGATAACCTACAGTGCCTGGGAAAAGAGCAGAGGCAATGGATTTCTGCGAACTGTCCAAGACACTGCCCCTGTAAAACCCTATAACCTTGGGCACTCTGCTGGGCGTTGTTGCTGTAATAATGAGTTCATGCAAATCACCCACTAGAGTCTTCCCTTGAAGGAATAATAGCAGCAGTGCTAAATTAATAGCATTAAAGGCAATTAATTCTGTTTATTTAAAGAAGAGTTATCCTGAAACCAGTTTGATTTTAAGGTTTGTAAGCAAGCGAGCAATACACAGACATAAAATCCTCTTGGTCTCTCTCTATTCATTTGCAGATCATCATAGCGTGAGAAAGACACAAGCGGCTGGTATCTAATTTGGGGATTTATGCTGCTAATCTGATTAACCCCATATGATGGACGTATCCAGTTGGAAGGAAATGGAGGTGGCACTGGTTAGTTTTGACAACACTGACGAGGTAGTCGAACAGCCCTGTTTTTCAAACGACCTCAGTGCTGCTGGCCAATCACATAAAGGGCATCCCAGCTGTGCCAGCCTCCTATCCAACTGGAGAATTCTCATAAATAGTGAGAACACAAACAATGAGACCATATTCTCCAAATTGTCTGCTGAGTTCAGTGACCACCTGGGCACAGAGAAAGTGGGCATGGATGAGGGCGACCAGAAAGTCATCATTAACATTGCTGGGCTGAGGTTTGAGACACAGCTCAAGACTCTTAATCAGTTTCCAGAGACCCTTCTTGGAGATCCTGAGAAGAGGATACGTTACTTTGATTCAATGAGGAACGAGTACTTCTTTGACAGGAATAGGCCAAGTTTTGATGGGATACTGTACTACTATCAATCTGGAGGAAAAATCCGGCGCCCAGCCAACGTCCCTATAGATGTCTTCGCAGATGAGATCACTTTCTATGAGCTGGGTGAAGAAGCCATGGACCAGTTCAGAGAAGATGAAGGTTTTATTAAGGACCCCATCACTCTTCTGCCAACCAATGATTTTCACAGGCAGTTCTGGCTGCTGTTTGAGTACCCTGAAAGCTCTAGTGCAGCCAGGGGTGTGGCTTTGGTCTCAGTCCTGGTTATTGTCATCTCTATCATCATTTTCTGTGTAGAGACCTTGCCTGAATTCAGAGATGACAGGGAGATCAAGGAGATCAAGGATGCTAACAATCTAACCAAAGCCATTGTGGCCCCTAATACTTTCACAGACCCCTTCTTTGTGATAGAAACTGCCTGCATCATCTGGTTCTCCTTCGAGTTGCTTGTCAGATTTGTTGTTTGCCCTAGCAAGGCTGCGTTCTTCAAGAATATTATGAACATCATAGATATTGTATCCATCATTCCTTATTTTGTGACCCTCATCACTGAGCTGATTCAGCAGAATGAGCTCAATGGCCAACAGAACATGTCCCTGGCCATCCTCAGGATTATTCGTCTGGTCAGGGTCTTCCGTATCTTCAAGCTTTCCCGGCACTCCAAGGGGCTACAAATCCTTGGGCAGACCCTCAAAGCCAGTATGAGGGAACTGGGCTTGCTCATCTTCTTCCTTTTCATTGGGGTCATACTGTTTTCTAGTGCCATCTACTTTGCGGAGGTGGATGAACCACAGTCACATTTCTCCAGCATACCTGATGGCTTCTGGTGGGCTGTGGTCACCATGACGACTGTTGGCTATGGAGACATGTGTCCTACCACCCTGGGGGGAAAGATAGTGGGGACTTTGTGTGCTATTGCAGGGGTGCTCACTATTGCACTCCCTGTGCCTGTCATTGTCTCCAACTTTAACTATTTCTACCACAGGGAGACAGAAAATGAAGAGAGACAAATATTACCTAGGGAGGTAGATCGAATACTCAACAGTGTGGTTACAGGGAATGGGAGTATGGATTCCCTGAACAAAGCAAATGAAAATTATTCTCAAGATGAGACAAAAAAATACTGAGTCACAGAAGATAAAAGCCTTGAAGTGGCTCTGACTGACTGATATATCATGTCTATACTGCATAACTCCATCTCTTTTTAAAAAACAATATTTTTGCTTTGGTTTTTCAGTCTTTCATTTTTGCTATCTGACTTCTTGTGACTTTTGAAATAAACATAGTATTTCTCATCTCTTTTCCTTGATCCTCTGTCTCTTTTTAAAATCAAGTGCTAGGCTATCTAGTAATTGTTTTTCTGCTTTGATATCAATATTTGTTCCCTAATGTGTTCATTTATTATCAGTGTTTCATTGCATTTTTTATTAGCCATGGATTCTTTGCATATCGCCTCCACACAAATGGGGTTATGGTTGATTGAAATCAACAAAGAAATTAACTGATTCTTGTTTTAATTGCTACTAGTCTAGAGGAAATAGCAGGAAGGGTATGGAAGGATAAGCAACTATTGTGCCAAAATGTGGTTGCTCCAACTTCCTGCAACAGAAAATGCCTCTTCAGTTAACTACTTCTTGCTGCATTTCCTGTCAGTCTGTCATAGTTGCTGATCTCAGCAACCTTTGGAGGTGCCCTTCATAGCAAGAGAAGGCACTCTGCGTATGCTCAAAATTATTCTCTATTTCATTACAGGTTTCCGAGCTGAATCCTGCTATGAAATTATAACTGGTCATTAAAGCTATCATGAAAATGCCATGTAGTTTCACTTGGCAAAAACTTGCCATTTCACCAAAAGAAGATTTTTTGGTACATTCTCAAGTCAGTCATTAAGAATGATTGGTGTTAATGTTTTCACTTTGCCTGGAAAGAAGAAATGCACCCTTAAAAATAGAAAGGAGGCAAAAAGGCACTATTTCTGTATAATAACTTTACATAAATATCATCCCACGATGCATTATGAATCACTTGGTAATCATATAGTAGCCAGAAGCCTTGGAAGAGACATCCAACTGCAACAATGTTTCATCTAGGTATATAATTGTCAGTTAATTGACCCTGACAGTTTATTTTTTATTTTTCTTGCTTTAAGAATTAGCAGTTATGTCAGCATTCATAATATTAATTAGCGTATGTAGTACTGAATTGCTAAGATAGGTTATAAAACTTGCAGTGCAAATTTAGTGTGCAATACCACTTCTACTTCCCTACAAATAAGCCCCATTGACCTCAATGGGACTTGCTTCTGAGTAGGCAGGTACAGGATTGCGATTAGAAAGTAAGGTGTGAATTCACAGCATCAATTTGAGTTTTCATATGATATTAGGCCATATTAATTGCTGTGGCAGATTGTCTTCTCTGGTGGAAATGGATTTGTCACTCCATTTGAACCACATGCGATTATTCAGCAGCATCTTTGGTTATTATGAGCTATTTTAAACCACAATCTATGCTCTTAAAATAATTTTTTTTAGTTTAGTTTAGAATATATCTGAGTATATATTAAATTTCTCTTTCAAATAATATATTCTTTGAGCCTTGCTGTGAATTCCCCACCGCTGCCACTGAACAATCTCTTCCTTGTCCTCACCACTGAAACCTTAAATTGCTTCCCTGTTCTCACTGTTTATATCATCAAAATGAAGGTCTGCATAACCAGGTTATTAGTGCTTGCCTAGTAGAATCTGTATCCAAGATAAGAAGCTACAGAAGCAGAAAGAGGAAACACAAGAAAGATACAGGCAAACTGGAACAGGTTCAGAGGAGGGCAACAAGGCTGAAACAAAGCCCTATGAGGAGAGACTGAAAGAACTGGGCATGTTTAGCCTGGAGAAGAGAAGACTGAGGGGAGATATGATAGCACTCTGGAAAGGTTGTCACACAGAGGAGGTCCAGGATCTCTTCTTGATCATCCCAGAATGCAGGACAGGAATAATGGGCTCAAGTTGCAGGAAGCCAGATTTCAACTGAACATCAGGAAAAAATTCCTAACTGTTAGAGCAGTACGACAATGGAACCAATTATCTATTGAGGTGGTGGGCTCTCCATCACTGGAGGTCTTCAAGGGGCAGCTGGACAGCCACCTGTCGGGTATGCTTTAACTTGGATTCCTGCACTGAGGAGGGGGTTGGACTCAGTTGCCTTATAGAACCCTTCCAACTCTACTATTCTATGATTCTCTACACAAAACCAGACAATCGCTGCAGTCCTTCTGAATAGACATGCATAGGATTGCACTGTGAGTCAGATTAATGGGGCAGAATTCACAGCACTGGTTTCAAAGGGAAATCAAATATAGCAAATTCAGCAATTTTTTAAAAAAGAAGAAAAAACACCAAATTGTCTTGAAAGATCTAGTTGACAGGTCCTTCTTTTGTACTTCACTAAATTCTTCTTTCTGCTGCTCCTGTTCTAAGCCCCTCCAGTATTTCTAGGCTTGCTCCTGTCCTCAATTTGCCAAATAGCCCACCTAATTCTAGCCCTATTTCCATTTGTTTGCCCTTTTTCCATCCCTGTCCCTTATGACCTGGCTCAGCTCCATTCACCTACCCTGGTTTCTGAGGTTGCAATCCTACCTGGGCTGGGAGCAAATTCCATTGTACTCAGTGGGGCTTGCTTTTGAGTAGGCAAGTACAGGATTGCACTGTCAATCACTTGCAGTCCTCTGCTCCATCAGTATGTTGATCAAGGCTTAATGTTGCATTCCATTTCATTTACTTTCTCCCCTTCTTCCTGTCTTCATACTAATCTTCACTCATTTTTCATTAATGTGCACTTTTCCTCCCAGAACTGCAGGCATGGGATGTTTTTGCCAGAATAACCACACAAAAGCAATACAAGCCTTTGTGCAACTCCCCTCCCCAAGCAGTCACACTGATCTATTCTAGTTCCTTGAATGCCTATATATCAAAGGTATAGAGGCCTTGTCTTCCTTTACATCTGGTTAAACAGCTGTAATAATTTTGTAGACATTTTTCAAGAATGGGCACCTTACTTCTGAACCATCCATATGATATAGAGGAGTACATTCCTCTTTTCATCTTTACAAGGAACATCAAACATTCCTTGTAGTCAATTGAGTACAGTCAGATGAGCACATCACAGATCCCCCATTTATTCTGTTGAGAAAACAGTCCTCTGTGATGGACAGATGCATCTTCAGAGGGGCGGATAAAACTGTAATCTGGCAAGAAAGGGGAAAAAACAGTTCTGGAATGGACATTTTTGCTCTTTTTAAAGTAGGTTTCCACATTCCCACTCTCTCCTTTTTATAACTCCTCTCCTTGGCCATGTTCACATGAACCTTTAATTCAGTTTTTTTTAAAATCACCAAAACATGTTTTGATGCAATCTGTTCTTACTTTGATCCAATGTATATAAACATTGGGTGCCTGGTAGCTTCCTAAAACGTCTATGCATGCTGGCTCTTCTGTGCCCACAGGTAGCTGAAAGTGTTGTGTGCAGCTGTGGATCATACATGAGCCTGAACTGTTTGTACACTGCAAGTGCTTTTTAAAGAACAAAAACCCAAATCTGCCTCTTGCAATAAAATGCAAAAGGCTAAATCCAACACAGGACAGTAGCAGCAAATAAACAGATGGCTGTGGGCAGCCACTCCAGTAGGTGAAAGATTTTCAGGTGGTCACTATTTGCCTAATGGTCATGTGACTTGATCCTAGGAGAGGAGTTTAAGTGAAGGGAGCAGAAGTACGGAGTCCTCTTTAAAGGAGTAAACATACCTCTAGTCCTGAAATATGAGCCTGGAAAATAGAGCTGGAGGCTGAAGAGTACTAAGATGCCCTAGGCTGTTATTAAAAAGAAAGACATATAGATGGCTGTGGCTTCCAAGTCTGTTTTCTATGAAGGATTGAACTGGGGTGTAGGCTATGGTGGCCTGCCTCTTCAGTACTCCCATTCATTGCTAACTATAACCTCAAAATATGCCCCTATCAATGTGATACCCCTTTTCCTCCAGTTTTCTGGAAATCCTCTTTCTCTCAGTTGCTATGACAACCATGAGAAGGTCAATTAGATGTGTATGTAGGGATTAGATGTCAGATGGTTAACAGCCTGGCTTGATAGATAGACAGATTTTCCTTAATTTTTACAACTTTGCTGTTCTAGTAAATGAGTTCCAAATAAATAAATAAATAGTATTCTGTCATTCAACTGTCTTCAAATAACAGGTTTATGCTAATGGTCAAGCATATTTAATCCTTTCCAAAACTATGAAATATAAAAACTATTTTTAAGTTTAAAAATATCTACTCCTGAACATATGCCAAGCTTCTACTGAAAGCAAATCTACAAAAGTCAGACTAATGCTGAAAGCTGAATGACTGTCTGTAAGAACAAGGTTGGCAAATGTTTACTATTTTGGGATCTTGAATTTAAGCTACTGATTATAGAATTATAGGAGTGGACGAGGCTTGATCAAATCCCACTACTGGCCATAAAGATACTGTGCACTTATGCTACCTACATACATGGATCACAGTCTAGCTCGTTACATTAATTGATCCCAAGAAATTTATTTCTAATGCTCTAAAGGGCATTATTAGCTATAGCAGTCCTGACATCCCCCTCCCCAAATTCAAAAGGGCTAATGGTATTTGGATTACAATTACAATTATGGTGCTTACTCACAAATTCATCACCAAAAGGTAAGAACATGTGGCAGTAAAATCTGGTGGCTGATAGCTACCTAACCCATTGGCCACCTGGGTCTACGATCATTAAATGTGTACATCGTCCACACAGAACCAAAAAACAAAATTAATCAAAGGATTGCAAACTGAAAATTTCCTGGTAATAATATATTAATGAATGAATGAGCCCATAGCAACATTTCACATATAATAGAATTATAAACAATGGACAACTGGAGTGGAAAATGAACAGTGACCCAGAGGAAGAAGGGAATAAACAAGGGTCCCACACTGTCTTTCAGCCCTGGGCTTATTGACATGTTTTCCAGGCAGCAGTAGTGATGGTGGCCCCAGCCTCAGTCTGGAGGGAGAGATTAAAAAAAAGTGAGGAGGGAGCAAAATGGTGCCACGGATCAAGTTGTGCAATACTGCCTACCATTGCTGTCCTCACACTTTCTCCCTCAGACAGAATGGCTGGCTGTTTTTTTTCTTTTTGAAGGTGACTTCTCACTGGATTCAGCTGCTGGCTGTTCCACAGGCATCCCTTCAGAAATACAGTAGCCTTCTGCCTGCAGGAAGAGGAACATTGCGCTGCCAGGGAGGGAGAGCCCCTTGTCATCTGCTGCTGCTGTGCTGCTTCCCCTGGCTGTCACCACCACCACCCTTCCTGCTGGAGTGCTGCTATTAACAGCTGCCACGCCCTGCAGGACCAGGTCCCAGGTACTCAGCCAGCTGTGGCTAACCTTTTCCTCCTGTCCCTCCTTGAAGGGATATATAGGCTGGCTGGCTGAGAGGCCTGGGAGACCTTCTGCCTGCAGGAAGAGGAACATTGCGCTGCCAGGGAGGGAGAGCCCCTTGTTATCTGCTGCTGCTGTGCTGCTTCCCCTGGCGGTCACCACCACCACCCTTCCTGCTGGACTGCTGCTATTGTATTCTATTGTATTTTAATGCTATTTAATTACTTGTTCTGTTGAGTTTGCTATTTATTTCTATGTTTTTGTATTTTATGCTGTTTTACTCTTATGTACACCGCCCAGAGAGCCTTTTGGCTTTGGGCGGTATAGAAATTAAATTAAATAAAAATAAATAAATAAATAAATAAATAATAATACAGGCTGACTTCAATCCTGGACTGAGGGGATCCAGTGGTGAAAATGAGACAATGCAATGAGGTATGGGATACTGGCATAATGTTTAGTGGTAACACAGAAATGCTGCTATAAGCTTCAAAGATTTCAAATACCTGTGTCCTTTATTGTTACCACTGTCGCTCCTGCTATGGCCAGTTCCCCCTAGTGAACCTGATCTTCGCTGCAGCCTCTGATGTGGCATGAAGGCTACCACACCCCAAGTGCTGTCCTGGGATTAGCTGCCTAAGCAGTGGCCCTGGGATGGATCAGGCGTAGGCCTGTATGGGAGCTATGACGTCTGCCTCAGTATTCTCCTCCTTAATGACATGTGAGGGTATGGGCTGCAATTGCTCAATGGTGATGAGGGATAAGCACCCTGCAAATGTCTTAGAGGCACTTTTTAGACACACATTTCAGTTTCGACCTTCTACCCTGCCATAAATTTTCCCTGTGCTTTGAGATCATTGCATGGTACTATAGTCCCTTTGCTTTGGAGTTACTGACAGAAGTTGAATTTATTTATTTATTTAATTGCAATTTTAAACCGCCCTATAGCAGCAAGCTCTCAGGGCGGTGTACAACAAGATAAAACCACATTTAAAATACAAACAAGTGTGGATTACAGTATACAATTATAAAAACATATTTAAAAACAAAATTAGAATACAAATTAAAATAAAAATTACAATTACAGTTTAAGTTTAAAATTAAAATTAAGCTTAAAATGCCTGGGCAAAGAGGTAGGTTTTTACCTGGTGCCGAAAAGATAACAAAGAAGGTGCCAGGCGTATCTCGTCTGGGAGGGCATTCCATAATTCGGGGGCCACCACTGAAAAGGCCCTAGATCTAGTTGCTGTTCTCCGGGCCTCCCTATGAGTTGGGACCCAGAGAAGGGCCTTAGACGTCGAGCGCAGTGAACGGGTAGGTACATAGCGAGAGAGGTGTTCCATCAGATATTGCGGTCCGATGCCGTTAAGGGCTTTATAGGTAAGAACCAACACTTTGAATCTGGCCCAGAAACATATTGGTAGCCAGTGCAGTTGGGCCAAAATAGGTGTTATATGGTCAAATTTCTTTGTCCAAGTAAGAACTCTGGCCGCAGCATTCTGCACTAGCTGAAGTTTCCGAATCGTCTTCAAAGGTAACCCTACGTAGAGTGCATTACAGTAATATAATAAATAACATTAAATTATCTGTTTCTTTCAACAAAGGAAGGTTAACAATTTCCTCCTATTTTGATTAAGACAATGGCAGGGCAGGGGCAAAGAGCTAAGCTCTTCTACGCTTGTGCCATAGTCCCGATCTTCCTCAGCGGTACATCTACAACACAATGGCAAGCTACGTGACAAACATCACATCTATTTTGTCCTGGAGTTGTCTTTACACTGAATGCCGCATCTTTTTAAAGGCCCAAACTGTGGAACTATCTCATCTCATAATATTTCATAAAGTCTCAGGCTCGATCTAAATGTGCAGCAGAATAAAATGGGAGCATTCTGAAATATGATCCTCTATCTACAAATATGAAGTAAGTGGCGCCGCCCATTCAGTCACCTCAGTATTCTACTGCCTCATTCTGCTGAATGAAGCTGACTAGGCCTACATAATAGTTTCTGGTGTGTTGACATCCTCCCTGTGGTGATGGATGTGGGTTAAATAGCACTTGGTATGATCAGTTTAAATTCATGCCTACTTTCCAAATTTGGCCTATAGAAAGTTACTTAAGCTAGTCCTCAGGCATAGAGCAAAATGGCGCAAAAAAGTGCTGACCGGTACATATCCTTTGAGCTTTAAATCCACCATTGGAAATGTAAAATGTGCAAACCACAATCCAATTGTGTAGTGATCTGGGATGAGAGTTTCAAACACAAAAACACACATTCTTGGTCTAAGCAACTTTATAAAAATAACAAACAAAAACCTTAAGGGCATGACAAGTGCTGCAGGGTACCATCTTGTCCCCTATGCTGTCTAACATCTATATGAAGCCCTTGGGAGCAGTCATCAGGAGATTTGGGATGAGGTGTCAGGAGTGTGCTGACGATACCCAGCTCCATTTCTCTGTAACATTTGAATCGGGAGAGGTCGTGCAAGCCCTGTACCTCTGCCTGGACTTGGGCTGGATGATGGCCAATAAACTGAGTCTGAATCCTAACAAGATGGAGGTGCTGTAGGTTGATGGTTGATGGATAATTGGTTAATTGCCTGCTTTGGATGGTGTTGTACTTCTGAAAGAGCAGGTTCGTAGTCTATGGGTGCTCCTACATCCATCTTTGTTGCTAGAGGCCCAGGTGACCTTAGTGGCTAGGAGTGCCGTTTACCAGCTTTGGCTGGTAATACAGCTGCGGCCATTTCTAGACCGGGATAGCCTGACCATGCACTGGTAACCTCCAGGCTGGATTACTGTAACATGTTCTATGTGGGGCTGCCCTTGAGGTTGGTCCTGAAGCTGCAGCTAGTGCAAAATGAGACAGTGAGACTGCTCACTGGGGCAGGGTATCGCCAACATGTTACTCTGCTGCAGAAGGAATTGCACTGGCTACCTATCAGCTACCAGGCTAAGTTCAAGGTTCTTATTTTGGTGTACAAAGTCCTACAAAACTTGGGACCAGAATACCTGAAAGACTATCTTACCCCTTATATACCCAGTCGATCACTACGCTCTGCAGGTGAGGGCCTCCTGTAGATGCCATCTTATCAGATCTTATCTTATCTGCTCTGGATCCTTGCCCCTCATGGCTAATAAAAGCTAGCAGGAATGGAACAGCCGGCTGGGCCAAGGAGGTGATTAATGCCTCTTTACGAGAGGGAGTGGTCCCACCCTGCCTGAAACAGGCGGTGGTGAGACCGCTCCTAAAAAAATCCTCCTTGGACCCTGATAATTTGGACAACTATAGGCCAGTAGCAAATGTCCCATTCCTGGGCAAGGTTCTAGAGCGTGTGGTCGCTCGCCAACTCCAGGCTCTCTTGGATGAAACTGATTATCTAGACCCATTTCAATCGGGCTTTTGGCCGGGGTTTGGTACAGAAACGGCCTTGGTCGCCCTGTATGATGACCTCTGTCGGGAGAAAGACAGAGGGAGTGTAACTCTGTTGGTTCTCCTTGATGTCTCAGCGGCGTTTGATACCATCGACCATGGTATCCTTCTGGAGCGACTTACGGATTTAGGAGTGGGAGGCACTGCTTGGCGGTGGCTCTGCTCCTATCTCGGGAATCGTCTCCAGAAGGTGATGCTGGGGGAACATTACTCGAGTCCCTGGGTACTCCAATATGGGGTCCCGCAGGGTTCAGTTCTGTCCCCCATGCTTTTTAATATCTATATGAAGCCGCTGGGTGAGGTCATCAGGAGTTTTGGAGTGCGTTTCCAGCAATATGCTGATGATACGCAGCTCTACTACTCCTTTTCATCTTCGTCAGGTGAGGCTGTTGATGTACTAGACCGCTGCCTGGCCGCGATAATGGGCTGGATGAGAGCTAATAAACTGAAACTCAATCCTAACAAGACTGAGATGCTGTTGGTGGGAGGACCCTCTGCCCAGATGGTTGACGTTCGACCTGTCCTAGATGGGGTTACACTCCCCCTAAAGGAACAGGTACGTAGTTTGGGGGTCTTATTAGATCCGCTCCTGTCACTTGAGGCTCAGGTAGCCTCGGTGGCACAGAATGCATTCTACCAGCTCCGGCTGGTAGCCCAACTACGACCCTATCTGAGCAAGGAGCATCTTGCCTCAGTTATCCATGCTATGGTAACCTCTAGATTGGACTACTGTAATGCACTCTACGTGGGGCTACCTATGAAGACGGTTCGGAAACTTCAGCTAGTGCAAAATGCTGTGGCCAGAGTTCTCACTGGGACAAAGAAATTTGACCATATAACACCTGTCCTGGCGCAGCTGCACTGGCTACCGATATGTTTCCGGGCCAGATTCAAAGTGTTGGTTCTTACCTATAAAGCCCTAAACGGCATTGGACCGCAATACCTGATGGAGCGCCTCTCTCGCTATGTACCTACCCATTCACTACGCTCGACGTCGAAGGCCCTTCTCCGGGTCCCAACCCATAAAGAGGCCCGGAGATCAACAACTAGATCTAGGGCCTTCTCGGTGGTGGCCCCCGAACTATGGAATGCCCTCCCAGACGAGATACGCCTGGCGCCTTCTCTGTTATCTTTTCGGCGCCAGGTAAAAACTTACCTTTTCGCCCAGGCTTTTTAAATTTTGTAAATTTTTAAATATTTTAATTTAACATTCTAAACTTAATATGATCTTAATTTATAAATCTCAATGGCAATTTTATTAATGTTTTATAATTGTACTATATATATATATATTTTTCCACACTTGCTCATATTTTAATTGTGATTTTATTTGTTGTACACCGCCCTGAGAGCTTTCTGCTATAGGGCGGTCTAGAAATGTAATTAAATAAAATAAATAAATAAAATAAATCAGGAGGTCCATTCTGCACAACATAGAAAGCAGACTTTTAGTGTAGTGGCACCTACCCTTTGGAATTCCCTCAACCTAAATATTAGACAGGTACCATCTCTGTTATTGCTTCAGTGCCTACTGAAGACCTTCCTCCTTCAACAAGCCTTTTAAGTAGGACCTTATCCCAGTCTGCATCTGTGTTGGAATTGCTTTTTGTTTTTAAAGCTTTCTTTAAAAAAAAGGTTTTTTTAAAGATGTTTTGTTTTAATATGTTTTTAAGGATGTTTTGTTTTAATTTATTTTAAAGTTTGTTTTTATGATGTTTTAGAGTGTTTAGTGCTTTTGTTTGCCACCTTAGGTGGGATAAATAAATAAATAAATATAAATGTAACAATAACAATACTAATGACAACTTCAGAATCACATATCCCTCTCAATACCATACACTGATGCTTTAGTTCTCTATTTAGTTAAGTCCTGCTCAGTGCCACAATGTTGCCCAGGTGACACAGTGATATTATGCCAGGCTAGCCCAAGACATTTGGCTGCCTGAGGTGAAAGACAAGATGGCATCCGTCCCCCATTTCATATATAGAAGCCAACCAGACTGGCAGTTGACTCTTATTTCAACACTGGCAATGGGGCTATGGCCTCCACTGCATCTGAGAGCAGCAGGCAGGTTTACAGGTTACAGGGCAAGCTGCGTGGCATGCATGGCTATGTCTGCCAAAGCCTCACTGCCACTGCCTGTCCTCCCCCCACCAGCATCTGCCACCAGAAGTGGCTGCTCGGTTTGCCCAATGGTAGGGCCTGGCACTGTGTGATGACTTTGGCTGGTAGGCTGCCAGTTCCCATGTTTCATCTCTCCTTCTGTCCATTGCAGCTCATGTTTCCTTTTGGCCACCCCATCAATGTACTCTGGAAACAAGGAACATTGGGCAGCGAGAAATGTTTGTGCTCATTCACTATTCAGCTGCACTGCTCACAGGCAGTCCCTCACAGAACTACAATTTCCAGAGTTCCCTGGGAAGAGGAATGATTGTTAAATCACTCTGGAAATTGTAGCTCTGTAAGGGGAACTGGGGGTCTCCTAACAACTCTCAGTACCCTTAACAATGTATAGTTCCCAGGATTCTCTGGGGAAAGTCATGACTGTTTAAAGTAGTATAATACTGCTTTAAATGTATAGTGCAGATGAAGCTACAGTCTGTAAGCCAGACATTAGCCTCAGATGACAGGGCATAGCCTTATCAGCATTGGCTCCCACTTCAATAAATACATTCTAAAAGATCCCAGAAACACTAACATCCCCCCTTTGCCTTTACTTCCTTCACACCTTTCTCTCTTCTCCATAGTTCTTAAGTGCCAGCCTATCCCTCAACCATTCCAACCCCCCTGATATCAGGGGCCTAGACCTACACATTCGATTCTGAGTATGGATGGGAAGAGCTGTCAGTTTTGGTTCTCTCAGTTTCTCATATTTCCAATGTTAAATTCAGTTCTCTACATTTCTACAGAGTTCTGCCATTTTTTTAAAAAAAATCCTCATGAAAATTTTCCATCATTTTAGCGCAAATTTCTCCAAATAAACACATTTTTGTATGCAGTTTTGACAAAGGTACACATTTTGCAAGCCATTTTTCCTCATTTCATGCCTTTTTGCATGTTATTTTCACTCATGTATTCGTTTTTATGCACACTTTCCCCTCCTATATGCATTTTTGTAAATGTTTAATTGGCGAACTGCATCCCAAAATTCTAATAAATGCAAATTTCAAAGGATGGCTGTGTTTTGGTTCTCATATTGTTTTGAAAATTGCAAATTTGAGAAATTCTGCTTGAAATGCGAACTGAGTCAAAATTCTTACTTATCTCTACTCCTGAGCCCTCTTTTTCTTCACCCCACCATGGGCATGGGATATGGTTAAAAATAAGGTGTGCATCTTCTCATAACAAAACATCAGCCAGCAAAAGCAACATAACTAATCTTGGCTGAATTCTGATTCATTATCACACAGATATGGACTGCATTCTGATTCATTATTGCATAGGTATGGGCTGTCTCTCTCAATGTACAGTTCAATTTGCTGTGTTGGGGAGCTGGGGATATTTTCTTCACTATTTTTGCTGCCACAGATCTTCCTTAGAAATGCATAGTTATGTTCAGCATATCAGGGTAGAGACATATTTACTGTTGTGCTGGTTCCAGTGCATCTCTACCTCTCTTTTCTCAAAAGGGGGGCACACGACACTAGTCAAACTCTGCCCCCTTTTACTCTTGAAGCCTCATCTAGTCAGCTCCAGTGCATTTTTTAAAAAAATCAGCTTCAGGGAGATTTCGCAACTGATTTGTAGATCAACTCCTTTGTCTTCCAGGTGTGGCCAATGGAAATACTTTGCTGCAGGCTCAGGAAGAGACCGTGATTGGCCCAACACTTTGCTGGGGGCAGTGCTGAGAGGTCTGAAGTCAGCAGTGGGGAAGGGAAGTGTGGCCAGCAGATGGCAGTATTGCTTCAAAACACAGGCAGAAAAACCATTCTGGCTGTTTTTCATGTGACAGAGTGTGCCCATAGCCTCAGTCATTAACAATGACAGTCCTTATTGCTTCTGTAATGGTCAAAAAGCTACACCAGTGAATACAGATCTATGCTATCCAGATGACATATCTGGAGTCCTTAAATTCTTTCATAAAAGGAGGGAATCATAGAATTGTAGAGTTGGAAGTGGCCTTGCAAGGTTCCCAGGCCCGGCCTCCAAGAGGTCTTCTGTATCTTTAAAAGTTGTGCAGGGGAAAGGGAGAATTCCACCTTATGGTTTTTCCCATTATAGTGTTACAAGAACACCTGCACTTGGCTGACTTTCTCTTCTCCTAAAGATACAGGATCAGTCTCAGGCCCTGAACCTGGCAACCCTAGTGAGCAGTGACGTGGCCAAGTTTGTTGATGATACTAAATTGTTCAGGGTATTTAAAACAAAAAGGGATTGCGAAGAGCTCCAAAAGAATCTCTCCAAACTGAGTGAATGGGCAGTGAAATGGCAAATACAATTCAGTCTAAGCAAGTGTACAGCGATGTAGATTGGGACAAAAAAAGTCTTAATTTCACATATTCTCATCGGGTCTGAATTGGTCGTGAATGACCATGAAAGAGATCTCGGGGTTGTAGTGCAAGCTTTGTGAAGATGTGAGCCCAGTGTGCAACAACTGTGAAAAATGCACATTCCATTTTAGGGTTCATTAGGAAAGGGACTGAAAATAAAACTGCCAATAATTCTGTTATATAAATCTATGGTGTGACCACACGTGAAATACTATGTACAGTTTGGTCACTTCACCTCATCTCAAAAGGTTTTTCTCCCTTTCACATAATGCTAGACCTTAGGGCCATTCAATGAAGGTGAAGGGGGGAGGGGGGAAGATGGCGGCAGTGCAGCTGGCTGCATCCGAAACGGCTCCCGAGTGCTGCTGAGTTTTCCTTTCTAACTAAGGTGAGCCCTGACCTTGTTATGAGACTGTAAATTATCTGAAACAGCCCCAACTGCGTGTCCGTTTACTGGAACAGCAAAGGCTGACAGTGAATCAACTAGTGAGGAGAAAATCAGGAAAATGCCAAAAGAACTGCTGAGCCCTCCCTCCCTCCCCTCACGGTGAGATAACCGCCTCAGAGAATGAAGCATAAATTGCCCATTCGGGTGTAACAACAACCTCACCTCATAACTCATGCCTCAGAACTAACTTGGAGGCTTTTTTCTACATCCAGTCGTTACAACAAACGAGTCTAGGTCTCTCCCCCAACAAACTGTTGGATACAATATGGTCCTTACCTGCTTCGCAAGTAAGATGCTGGGGGTTTCTATTCTCCCCCCCCCACTGCCTCAGCTAAGAAAAACAAGGGAAAACAAACGAATTCCTACTTCTCACCGAAAGAGATGCCTGGGGGAGGCAGTGGTCAACTCTCTCTCCCTATCTTGAACACTGTAGGCAAGGCCAACAATGTAGAAATCAAAGCCCCCACCAACCTCGATTGGTCTGTGGATTACACCAGGCGCAGCCTTGCTCTTCACCCAGAAGAAAGGTCCCCCCTCAGATTAGACCTTGCAACAGAACTCACGCAAGCAGTCCTCCTGGCATCTAACCTCCCTGAGAACCAGACTGATCCAGAAAAAACTGCCTCAAAACAACCCATAAGTAACCACGCCACCTATCTTGAATCGCGAGTAAACCCCTCAGCACTCCAGGAATGCCTCTTGAGTCCTATAATGCCTGGATATATTAAGAACAACCAGATCTCCAATTCCCTTTCTTTCCCTCCCTATGACAAATATTCCTGGCCATCACTCCAGGACAAACCAACCCCTCCCAAAACGGAGAACGTATTGGCACTGCTCGTAACTGAACTTGTCAAAATAAAAAAATTTCTCTCAGAATGCTACGATCTGCTGGTGGTCATAGCCGAATTCCACAAACAAAGCGAAAGATCCAGCAATGAAGGCATCTCCTCTTTTTGGCCCCCTCAAGTAACATCCATTGCACCAGTGGCAGAAAGAGTGCCAATGAATCTACCAAAGCCACATCGTGGAAAAGGAAAACACAAACCCATTACCCAGAAAAAGAGCAAAAACATCAAACCAAAGGGGAAAAGACTGAAAGCAGCCGCAAACTTCAAGGGATTGAATTTCAATAGGCTCTTTGACCTCCTCGAAAAATCAAAACAGGTTCCATTCAAAACTCCCAGAAGGGAAAGACCACACAACTTCTTAACGTGGAGCACGTCTACGAACACACAGCAGAATCCCCCCTCATCCTATCCCTCAGCTGACAAAACAAGTACCTGCCAGCCCCCCCCCCGGCCCTTCCAGAACAAAAAGCAGCCACCATACACTCACCAGTCGGACCTCAGGATCAAAGGTAATACACTATTGATTCGGGCTCTGCTTTCCAGTTTAAGGACCAAATTAAGCCCAGATTTACTCCAAACCCCATAACTGTCAGGCCCAGGATGCGACTCAGGAACCAGACCAGAGGTTGTAGTTAATTCGTGTTTTATTAGAGTAATGTCCAACAAAGACTGCGCTTTCTCATGAAGCAATACAGGGATACAGGTCCTGCGACATTGGGAGAAAGTTGACAGAGCAAGGGGCTGCTTCCCGCCTGTTCTTTAAGAAGGGGCTAAACGGGCGCGCAACCTTTCGCTCCTCCTTAACTCCCCCTCAGGTACTGCCCGCCTTCCCCCCCTTCTCTCCTGTCTTTTCAACCGTCTGCGTGTGCGTGGTGAGGGGGGAGGCATCACCTCCTCCTCTTCTGAAGTGTCCGATTCCCCTATGGGTGATAAAGGAGGAGCTGAGGGTAAACCATCTCTCCGCCTTTCTGCTGTGATCAGCCCTCCCTCTTGCTCTGAGCTGCGGAGAAGGGAGGGCCTGGGAATGTCTGGGGGGGATTCTAAAACTTCAAGGCTCTCAGGCTCCCCGTTGCTAGGCGACCCTATCTCTGGCATGTCCTCTGTTTCGGCTTCGCTCCACAGAGGGTAAGTTCCTCCCTCCTCCCTCTGCCAGCCATTTGAATCCTCTTCTGACAACCCCCCAGGAGCCCAGCTCATCCTCCCGACACCATCCCCCTTCTCAAGCTGTGCCCCCCTCCCCCTGTCTGGCTTGGGGCAGTGAGGAAAATGTTGATGGAAAAGTTTTACTAACTCTGGAGCATGCACATCATCTGCATTTTCCCATGATCTGTCAGCCACTCCATAGCCCTTCCAGTGAATCAAATACTGCAGCTTGTGGCGTCTGATCCTGGAATCCAAGATTTCCTCAACTTCAAACTCAAGCTGCTCATTTATCAGGAGTGGGGACCCAGGAGGCTCCTCCGGCTGCAGCTCACTGGGAGGGGTAGCTTTCGTCAAGAGGGATCGATGAAACACAGGATGTATTTTAAACGTGTCAGGTAGCTTCAGCCGGTACGCCACGGGATTAATTTGAGTTTCTATTTCAAAAGGACCCACCCTTTTGTCTTGTAATTTTCTACATTTGCCCGGCATCTGGAGGAAACGGGTGGACAGCCATACCTGGTCTCCTGGTTGAAGGGGGGGGCTCCTTCCTGTGCAGGTCAGCAACTCGCTTGTACTCTGTTTTGGCTTCGTTTAACTGCTGTTTCAGTGTTTGTTGCGCCGCTGGCAATTCTTTTAGGAAGTCCTCAGCTGCCGGTACCAGCATTCCTTCTGAGCTGCTTGGAAAGACTTTAGGATGGAATCCATAATTCGCGAAGAATGGGGTTTGTTGAGTGCTGGAGTGTAGAGAATTGTTGTAGGCGAACTCTGCAAAATGCAAATATGATACCCAGTCAGTCTGTTGATAGGACACATAACTTCTTAAATATCTTTCCAAAACGGCGTTCAAGCGTTCCGTTTGCCCATCTGTCTGGGGGTGATGGGCGGAGGAGAGTTTTAATTCCGTCTGCAACTGTTTCCACATTGCTCTCCAAAATTTGGCTGTGAACTGAGTTCCTCGGTCTGAGACTACACTGTTTGGCAACCCATGCAGTCGGTAGACTTCTTTGATGAATAACTTGGCCGTTTCCTTAGCCTCTAAGGCCCCTGCACAAGGGAGGAAATGCGCCATTTTGGTGAGTAGATCTACCACGACTAAAACGGCTGTCATTCCTTGGGATTTGGGTAGATCAGTTATAAAATCCATGGAGAGATCCTTCCAGGGTTCATGTGGGACAGGTAGCGGTTGTAACAGTCCTGCTGGTTTTCCTGTTTGTGTTTTTGTCCGCAGACAGACAGAACAGGACTTTACATAGCTTTCAATATCCCTACGCATTTTAGGCCACCAGAAGTCCTTGGCCACGTTCTGAATGGTCTTGTAAATCCCAAAGTGTCCCGCTGTGATGGAATCATGGCACTGGCGTAGGATTCTGAGCCTTAATTCTCCTTCTGGCACATATCTGGCTGTTTTGAACCATAATAGTCCATTCCTCCAGTGAAAGGTTACTTCTGAGTCTTGACTTTGTCCCGTCTCCTGCCCATATTTTAGTACGTCTGCATCTTCTTGTTGTGCCTTTTTGAGTTCCTCTTCCCACGAAGACTGGCATGATCCCAACATTAATTTCTCTGGCGGGATCACGTACTGAGGCTGGTCCTCGGATTCACTTTCTTTGTACTGTGGCTGTCTGGATAAGGCATCAGCTCTCTGGTTTTTGGCTTGGGCTTGGTAAGTGATCTTGAAGTTAAACCTGGTGAAGAACTGGGACCATCTTATTTATCTCTGGTTCAGCTTTCTGGCAGTTTGGAGGCTTTCCAGGTTCTTGTGGTCGGAGCGCACTTCGATCTGATGAGGGGCCCCCTCTAGGTATTGTCTCCAGTTTTCAAAAGAGTCCTTGATGGCCAGCCGCTCCTTCTCCCAAACTGTGTAATTCTTCTCTGCAGGCTTTAACTTCCGAGAGAAGTATGCACAGGGGTGCAGCTCCTTTCCTTCTTGGTCTAATTGCAGAAGGACCCCCCCCCGATAGCAAAATCTGAAGCATCTGCTTCCACGATGAAAGGGCGGGTCGGGTCAGCAAAGTGCAGAATGGGCTCGGAAGCGAACCTTCTCTTCAGCTCCTCAAAGGCCTGGGTGGCATTCTCTGTCCATTGAAACTTCTTCTTTCCCCTTAAACAGTCAGTCAGAGGAGCTGTCAATTTGGAAAACCCTGGAATGAACGTTCTGTAATAATTGGCAAACCCCAAAAACCGTTGTACATCCTTTTTGGTGACAGGTTGGCCCCAGTCCAATATACAGCTTACTTTCCCTGGGTCCATCTCCACGCCTTCCGCTGAGATTCGATATCCAAGGAAGTCTAGAGACTTGAGGTCAAATCCACATTTCTCTAATTTAGCATACAGGTGATTTTCTCTCAGTCTCTGCAACACCGTCTTCACATGCTGGTCGTGGTCTTCCTGGTTCTTTGAGAACACCAGGGTATCATCTAAGTAACAGATTACATATGTGTCCAACAAGTCTCTAAACACGTCGTTCATGAATTTTTGAAAAATTCCTGGACTTCCACAAAGTCCGAACGGCATGACCAGGTATTAATACTGTCCGTAAGCGGTCAAGAACCCTGTTTTCCATTCATCTCCCTGCTTCATCCTGATCAGATTGTACGCTCCTCTCAAATCCAACTTCGTGAAGATTTTTGCAGAGCGCAGTCGGTCCAACAACTCTGAGATCAGGGGCAGCGGGTAGCTGTTGGGGATGGTGATCTGGTTCAATGCGCGATAGTCGTTACAGGGTCTGAGTTCCCCCCCTTCTTTTTCACAAACAATAGTGGCGCTCCAGCAGGGGATTGTGAGGGGCGTATGAATCCTCGTCTCAGGTTTTTATCCAGGAATTCCTTCAGGGCCTCCCTCTCAATCTCTGTGAGAGAGTAGATTCTCCCTGATGGAATGCTGGCTCCTGGCACTAGATCAATCGCACAGTCGTAAGGGCGGTGGGGGGGTAAAGTCTCTGCCTCCTTTTCATCAAACACATCTTTGAATTCTTCATACTTTGGTGGCAGGGTCACTTGCTCGATCTCTTGCACTGCCCCCGCTAAGGTGTTCTTGATTCCTTCAGGTTGACAGTTCTCCTGGCAATACTGTGAGGTGAACCACACCACCGCCTCCTTCCAACTTATTGTGGGTTCATGCTTTGCTAGCCAGGGCATTCCCAGAATCACCTCAAAGTTCGAGAGATCTGACACGTATAGCGAAATGAACTCTTCGTGCCCGGGGATTTGAAGTTTCACTTCCTCCGTGGCTTGTGTCACCCCTCCTGACTTCAGGGGTCTCCCATCGATAGTCTCCACAGCTAGGGGAGCGTTCAGTTTCCACCGGGAAATTCCATGACGCTTGACTAACTTTACATCAATAAAATTTGTGGAGGCTCCACTGTCAATTAAGGCAGTGGAATTAAACACCACTCCTCTGGAAGTTGTAATCCGAATAGGCAAGACCAACACCCCCTTTGAGGGAGGTTGGATTGTTGGGGGGCCTTTATACAACGCTGCCCCCAGTCCACCGGCCTGCACGTGGACTGGGTGTTCTAGTTTCCCGACGGCTCAGCTTTCCCCCCTTTTAGTCCACAGTCTCTGGCCACGTGGCCCGGCTTTGAACAATAAAAGCATAAACGTTCTCGGCGGCGTCTTTCCTTTTCTTCTTCCGACAGTCTTGGCCTAGCCCCTCCCTGTCCCTCAGCTGCATTACCTGCCATTCCTGCAGAGGGAAGGGTCTTGCTGCGAGATGCCGAGGCTGAGTATCTCGGGACCTCCTGCTTCCTTTCCAGGCGCCTTCCTTCCATCCGGTGATCTATCTGTAGGCATAGCCGGATGAGCCCTGGTAGGTCAGCGGGGGGGGGGAGGTCCTGGCCAACTCATCCAGGATTTCAGCATTTAATCCACTCCGGTACATAAACATCAGGGCGGCGTCATTGTAACCAGTTTCCTGGGACAGAATTTTAAAAGCGTTAGTGTACTCGGAAACAGTCCCTTTAGCTTGCTTCAGAGCGCCTAGTTGCCGCGCTACTGTTTCAGCTCTTTGCGGGTCTTGGAACATCTCGGTCATCTCCTGTATAAATCCTCTGTACCTTCTTAAGACAGTATCTTTTCTCACGAGATACGGAGTCACCCATTTTGCAGCTTCTCCCTCCAGGAGGCTAATCACGAAAGCCACTTTAGCCCCATCGTCTGGAAACTCCATGTGCCTGACATCCAGATATAACTCACATTGAGCCACGAAAGTTGCCAACTGATCACTTTGTCCCGCGTATTTTGGGGGCAATCCAATGGGAACCTTTACTGCGGCAGCTGGAGGGGCTGTTTGCATCTGGTCTATCGTGGCCTTCAAGGTTTGATTATCCGTCTTCAGCGCCTTGACTGCTGCTAGCAGGGCTTGGACATCCGTCTGCAATTCAGCTACCTTAGTCCTCAAGAGTTTCACTTCTTCCGTCTCAGAAGTGGGGTTCGTCCCCCCCGCTGCTCCCTTTGACATCTTGTCCCAGTCAAGTGAAGAGAGCGTTGAGGGTGATTTAGGTGGCTCTGTCAAGCTGTCAGGCCCAGGATGCGACTCAGGAACCAGACCAGAGGTTGTAGTTAATTCGTGTTTTATTAGAGTAATGTCCAACAAAGACTGCGCTTTCTCATGAGGCAATACAGGGATACAGGTCCTGCGACATTGGGAGAAAGTTGACAGAGCAAGGGGCTGCTTCCCGCCTGTTCTTTAAGAAGGGGCTAAACGGGCGCGCAACCTTTCGCTCCTCCTTAACTCCCCCTCAGGTACTGCCCGCCTTCCCCCCCTTCTCTCCTGTCTTTTCAACCGTCTGCGTGTGCGTGGTGAGGGGGGAGGCATCACCTCCTCCTCTTCTGAAGTGTCCAATTCCCCTATGGGTGATAAAGGAGGAGCTGAGGGTAAACCATCTCTCCGCCTTTCTGCTGTGATCAGCCCTCCCTCTTGCTCTGAGCTGCGGAGAAGGGAGGGCCTGGGAATGTCTGGGGGGGATTCTAAAACTTCAAGGCTCTCAGGCTCCCCGTTGCTAGGCGACCCTATCTCTGGCATGTCCTCTGTTTCGGCTTCGCTCCACAGAGGGTAAGTTCCTCCCTCCTCCCTCTGCCAGCCATTTGAATCCTCTTCTGACAACCCCCCAGGAGCCCAGCTCATCCTCCCGACAATAACCAGCCAGGCTTGGAAACTGACTCTCAGCCGCCAAAGCCTAATCCTTTCTAATTTTCCGAAGCTTCCAGGTGCCTGGTCCTTTGACCACCGTAAAGCTCATTTCCTTCGCCTGGCAAAAAAGATTGCCCTCCGGTGTGGCACTATCGCTGACATCATTGATATTGAATATCTATTTAACAATCACCGGTATGCCTGGGCCGTGATAACCTTTCGGACCTGGGCATCTATACAACTCCTCTACAAAGAAAAAGATAAATTTCTCCACCCCAGAATTTTAATATCTAGATTATTCGAGAGTCATAATCAATTCAACCTGTTCCACAACAACATGCATTTCTCTGAAAACAACATCTTGAGTAATTCGCCTATTCATCCAGACAACCCCCAGGCTACATAAAGCTCCCCAAGCCTCGGACTCGGCTCAAAATGTATGCTCTCCAATTCTCTCTACGATTTCAAATCAGTTCAACTTCCAGAAGAAAAAGACCTCCTAGACTCATTCTTATTACTACCTTTACAGTCTCAGGAAAAAATAACCTCCAGACTCACTCTTTTAAGAGACACGCTTGTTCATTCCATGCAGGACAATGCCAGGGAGCCTCTGGAGCGAGAATTGAAATCACCATGCCCTTCAATGACACCAGCACCTAGGAAATCGGAGTTTTCGACCGTCCAGCCTAAACGGCATATGGGGATTCCTCTTTGCGCTGAGGCCCCTACTATCCTAGGACCACTAACAACAAAGCCGATCGACATTGCCCCTAAAGGAATATCCGCCGAACCATCTGACCAGACCTTTACAGTCTGGATCTGACTGGCTACAATCCAGATTCCTGGGACCCGAGGAACTGGGCCCTACACCTTCATCGCCCCACCTGAGCACGCTGGACAACAAAAAAAAAAGTTTGTCACCCTCCCAGCGCAAACTGGTGCTGTCTACATGGATTTGACTGGAGAGCTCAATCAGATCATAGAACTAAGCTGACAAGGCAATCCTTCAATCGGACCAACATCAGGCCGCCTTTCCCCTCGCCCTTGGGACTACAGGAAATCCAGCACTACTCTCAAAGCCCAGCTCAACCTTTTCTCCTGGAATACTTGCTGATCGTTATCCTGGGGTC